>NC_091980.1:269045636-269370733 GCF_044704955.1 Pristiophorus japonicus
AGAGAGGTGGAGGGAGGGGGGGGAGAGGGGTGGAGGGAGGGGGGGGAGAGGGTGGAGGGGGAGAGGGGTGGAGGGAGCGGGGGGGAGAGGGGTGGAGGGAGGGGGGAAGAGGGGTGGAGGGAGGGGGGGGAGAGGGGTGGAGGGAGGGGGGGAGAGGGGTGGAGGGAGGGGGGAGAGGGGTGGAGGGAGGGGGGAGAGGGGTGGAGGGAGGGAGGGAGGGGGGGAGAGGGGTGGAGGAAGGGGGGGAGGCGGAAGGGGGAAGGAGGGAGGAGGAGGAGAGAGGGGGAGGAGGAGGGAGGAGGTAGGGGAGGAGGGAGGGGGGAGGAGGAGGAGGGAGGGGGGAGGAGGAGGAGGGGAGGGAGGAGGAGGAGGGAGGGGGCGGAGGAGGTGGGAGGAGTAAGGAGGAGGTGAGAGGTGGGAGGAGGAGGAGGAGGGAGGGAGGAGGAGGAGGAGGAGGAGGGAGGGAGGAGGAGGAGGAAGAGGAGGGAAGGGGAGGAGGGAGGGAGGAGGAGGAGGAAGAGGAGGGAAGGGGAGGAGGAGGAAGGATGGTGGAGGAGGAGGGAGGGAGGGGCGGAGAGGGAGGGAGGTGGGTAGGGGGGGAAAGAGGGTGGGGAGGGAGGTGGGAAGGGGGAGGAGGGTGGTGAGGGAGGTGGGGAGGTAGGGGTGGAGGGAGGGGTGGTGGATGGAGGGGTGGTGGAGGGGCTGGAGGGGGAGGGGGAGGGTGGGTGGCGGAACGCGGGGGGGGGACTGAACGGAAGCTGAATGCGGGGGTTGGGGTTAACGGAGGCTGAACGCGGGGAGGGGGGTTTACGGAGGTTGCACGCGGGTGTGGAGGAAGGCTGAATGCGGGGGGACAGACAAACATTGTGCATCTATACTTCAATACAACTATCTATACAACCAGCAGCTATACTTGAAGGGAGCATTGATCAACAATGCGAAATCTGCTTTTCCACATGACGATTTCAGAGTTTGCAATAAAAACATTTTGTTTAATGAATGCTAGTCAATTACCTTGCAACCCACAGCCAACTTGATATAATGCGTTGTGTTGTGTTTTTTAGTTGTAAATTTACTTGTAAACAATGCACGAAAACGTGCAGAAAGCAGTAAACAGGGCTGACCACTGGAGAAAATAATATCCATGTGGGAAGTGTTTGGTACAGATTGAACACGGGGGCTGGGGGGCTGAACAGGAGGCTGAACTGCAGAGCATCAGGCTGCGAGGAGCTATGCACGTGCAGAGGTCCCGGCACTGTTTTCAGCCCCCCCACCCCTTGTGCTGCGCTACGCCGAGCCGGAAGACGTCCTGAGGAGCTCAGAGAATTAGCAGGTAAGTTTACGGCGCCCTTTTCATCTAGAAAGTCGGCGCACCTTGTGGAGGTGCGCCGTTTTTACAGGGGATGGAAACTTGGGCCCAATGTTGCTGAACTACCGAATGAAATTGACATTTCTCCCAATATTGAACAAATTTAACACCTGGTACAGTTGGAAACTGTCCCACTGAGATTTACTGCAGTTACTTGATGTGCATCAGCAATGCCTTTTACCTACAGGATAGCAGCAGGAATATTGCCTGATTTTTACACTTCTTAATCCACGGGCACTGAGGCTTAGTGTAGTACTCCTAATATCATCCCAGCTGAAATCAGCTAACCAACACAAACCAGCAATCAAACTTGGATCTTTATTATCTTTATGGCTCAGCATCACAGTCTAAAATACATTTACCAACTGAGCCATTTAATTTAATTCATTTAAAAGCTGCACAACTGTGAAAATTTATTGATGAAGATAAAAAGAGCAAATGTATGTCAATGAATGAAAGTAGAATTCATTCAAATATGAAATAAGTTTTATACTGGTGGAATGGTTAAATTTTTACACTATATAAAAAGTACATTAATGTATTGAATATAAAAATAAATTGGAGTCTATGTACCTGGCTTGTTTCCCAAGAATTCGGCCCACAATAAAGTAAAATCTGCATCAGCCCTCAAGAACCGAACAAACTGCACAATCACATAAATCACCAGGCAGTAACACAACACTGACAGGAGATCCATTGTCCTAGTATCTGACAAAATAAATAAAACAGTGTGAATTGAACTAATCATCAAAAGATGGTATTTCAATTTAATTCCAATCTCTCTACTCATATGGCCCATAAAACACAGATTAACATGCTTCAGAAAATCAAAATATAAAGGTGTACAGACAGGCATTAAAATTACTCAAATAAATATTTGGTCCACTTTATGCCAGATATCTAAGTATAATAAAGTGATTACTTATTCTTCACATTTTGTTCTGTTCACATTTCTGTTCAGGGATTATGACTAATGCTGCAATATTTATTTCTTACATTGAATATTAAGCGTGATTCAGTTTTCCTGCCTGTTGGTGATTTTTCATTGTTTTGGTCAAACTGATCAATCTGTTAAAGTGAAAAGATGTATCTAATACTTTACAAGAAATGTCTGTTTTTAAAATGTGGTAAAGCTTTGTACTGAATTTACATAATCTGTTTTTACTATCTGTACTTGTATGAACGTACATACTAAAATCCAAATAAAAAGCAAATTCCTGCAAGCTTAGAAAACTTGCATTTATATAGTGCCTTTATCATACTAAAATGTCCCAAGGGGCTTCACAGGAGCGTAATCAGGCAAAAATTGATAACGACCTAAAGGGTGAGACGTGAGAATAGCTGACCAAAAGCATGGTCAAAGAGGTAGTTTTTTTTGGAGGTGAGGTTTAGGGAGGGAATTCCAGTTATATCCCAAGCAACTGAAAGCACGCAACATTATGATTTCTTCCACTGAGCTTTGTTCTATTTTTTAATGAATCGATCTTTTTTTTTAATTTCTTTTTTTGATTATATTAATATATATATACCTCTTTGTAATAGCATCCCGAACGCAGACTGTGTGTTGTGTTTGCAGCTCTAATATTTTTGTTCCAGGCAATGAACATCGCAGTGAACATGAACGCTGTCAATGTTTGTAAAGCAAACGCTTTCAGTGGGAGCATGGATTGCTGAACAACCAATTAAAACTAATTAGTTGGGGCTTTTTCACTGACAACCAAAGATTTGATCGGTGCTGACGTTCAGCAGAAATAAATCCGAGTGGAGTCGCCCCGCAGCAGGCCGAGGTGGGGTTCCCGGGGGCCGGCCGAGGGCGGGGATTGGGGATGGGTACCATGGCCTTCCTTGGTAGAGGAAACAATCTCTGCTTTCTACCTGAATCTGAAGAATCGTTCACCCGAGCCCCTGTCACTCAACTTGCTTCCAGCACCGTCAGCGCATGCGTAGGCTCCGATATCATCATCATAGGCAGTCCCTTGAAATCCAGGATGACTTGCTTCCACTCTCAAAGTGCGTTCTCAGGTGACTGAACAGTCCAATGGGAATTACAGTCTCTGTCACAGGTGGGACAGACAGTGGTTGAAGGAAAGGGTGGATGGGAAGCCTAGTTTGCCGCACGCTCCTTCCGCTGACTATGCTCTCTGGCAATGAGACTCGAGGTGCTATTTACAGCTCAATTTGACAACCCCTTTTTAATTGTTTTTATTTTTACTTCAATAATGTTTGGGAAATGCATCTTCAGACGCCAGTGTTAAAAGGTAGCAGGAGTAGGCCATTTGGCCCCTCGAGCCTGCTCCGCCATTCAATAAGATCATGGCTGATCTGATCTTGGCCTCAACTCCATTTCCCTGCCCGCTGCCCATAACCCTTGATTCCCTGATCGTTCAAAAATCTCCACTTTAACTATATTGACCCAGAAATTCCACTGGGGGTCTTCCCGCAGGCAATTACCTACTCGCTGGAGATTTTTTACATAAGAACCTGGTGGTCTAGGAGGCGCCCTGGATTCCGATGGGGAGGCCTCTCTTCCCACGCTGCGAAGCGCGCTCCTGTCCCATGCAGATGACGCAGTCACGTGTGACTGATCAGCCAATCAGGTAAATATTTCACAGGTTCCCACTAATAGCACTGAGATGTGCGTATCTTTGAGTTCTCAATGCTATTAATGGGAACAAAACCAAACACACAAAATAATAAAAAATAAAAAACAGACCACACATATTTAAAATTAATTGAAATTAAAGTTATTATGTCTTATAAAATTAAAATATTTTCCTGATTTTGAAATTTTAAAAAAATTTATGCTTAAAAATAAACTTACCATAGTGGGGAGGGTTTTTAACAATAAACTATGTGTTTATAATTTAATTTTATCGTGTTTTTGTATGTTTTAAAACACTTGCGCCTGCTTTTTCAGGCGCAAGATTTTTGAGGACATTTGCTGGGCAAGATATACGTAAATCCCGCAATCTTGCCCAAGAAATGTCCTTGCTCCCAGTATGTCATCCTCGCTCCTGAGATGTCTACGATCTGTCTTGACAGATCGGAAAAGCTGCTTTTCAGCGCGTGCGCATTGCGCACTGAAAACCGGCTTTTCCGATGCCTTCCCGGGTCCGTAGAAACTTCATATGGGCCCGGGACGTCAGAATTTCTACCCCATTCAATGACTCGGTCTCCACAGCTCTCTGGGGTAGAGAATTCCAAAGATTCACGATCCTCTGAGAGAAGAAATTCCTCCTCATTTCCATTTTAAATGCACGACCCCTTATTCTGAAACGATGCCCCTTAGTTCTAGATTCCCCACAAGGAAAACATCCTCTCTGCATCTACCCTGTCAAGCTCCCTCAGAATCTTATACATTTCAATAAGATCACTTCTCATCCTTCTAAACTCCAATGATTATAGGCCCAACCTGCTCAACTTTTCTTCATAAGGAAACTCCTTCATCACAGGAATCAACCTCGTGAACCTTCTCTGAACTGCCCCCAATGCAAGTATATCCTTCCTTAAATAAGGAGACAAAAACTGTATGCAGTACTCCAGATGTGGTCTCACCAATGCCCTGTACAGTTGTAGCAGGACTTCCCTACTTTTATACTCCATCCCTCTTGCAGTAAATGCCAACATTCCATTTGCCTTCCTGATTAGTTGCTGTACCTGCATGCTAACTTTTTGTGTTTCATGTACAAGGACCCCCAGATCCCTCTGTACCACAGCATTTTGTAATCTCTCCCCATTTAAATAATAATTTCCATTTTTATTTTTCCTACCAAAGAGGATAACCTCACAATTTCCCACTTTATACTCCATCTGCCAAATGTTTTCCCACTCACTTAGCCTACCTATATCCCTTTGCAGATGCTTTGCGTCCTTCTCATAACTTGCTTTCCCAGCTATCTTTGTATCATCAACAAATTTGGCTACATTACACTCTGTTCATCCAATTTATTAAAATTCCTTGAAAAAACTTTTTTTACATTTAGTTGGGGATATCAGATTGTAGACACTGCAGTTTGAAAAGTTTTCCTGTAAGTATATTTTTTCATTAAACTGTAGACAGTTTTTTAAAAGTTGCTTCCTGGCTTAGTTGATAACATTAATATTTAATTCAGTGTAAAATCATGTACAGAAAGTGAAGTGGTGAGGGAAAGAAAGATGGAATTAAGAGAGAGAGAGATAAGAGACAGAATAAAATATGTCCAACAATAATTCAAATCTGAAGGAGTGAGACTCCACACTTAAATTAAATTTTCAGTGCCTTCGAGGTTGTTTGGTCGTAATTAAGACCTATCACGCCATTAAAAATCCACTTTCACTTGAATGAACAAGCTCAAATTTTTACTGGTGTGTTTAGTCTAGGTAAAAGCTGTGCAGGTACAGTATAAAATAGATTGTAAATAGTTGAGGCCCTGTGGCACACCACTAGTTACAGTTTGCCAACCTAAAAATGACTCGTTTATCCCGACTCTGTTTTCTATCAGTTAACCAAACCTCTATCCATGCTAATATATTGCCCCCAACCCCGTTGGTTCTTATCTTGTGCAGTAATTTTTCATGTGGCACCTTATTGAATGCCTTCTGGAAATCCAAATACATGACATCTACTGGTCTCCCTTTATTCACCCTGTTCGTTAAATCCTCAAAGAACTCCAGCAAATTTGTCGAACATGATTTCCTTTTCATAAATCCATGCTGACTCTGCTTGATTGTATTATGATTTTGTGAATGTCCTGCTACTACTTCCTTAATAATGGACTCCAGCATTTTCCCAATGACAGATGTTAGGCTATCTCGTTTATAGTTTACTGCTTTCTGCCTCCCTCCTTAAATAGGGGCATTACATTTGCGGTTTTCCAATCCGCTGGAACCTCTCCAGAATCCAAGGAATTTTGGTAGATTACAACCAGTGCATCTACTATCTTTTCAGCCACTTCTTTTAAGACCCTAGGATGCAGGCAATCAGGTCCAGGGGACTTGTCCATCTTTAGTCCCATTAGTTTGCCTAATATTTTTTCCTCTAGTGATAGTGATTGTTTTAAGTTCCCCCTCCCGAGAGCAAGCAGCTGCTCCAAGAGTGTTGAGAGGAGTGAATTCCAAGTGATGAAAATAGTTCAATTTTATTTTATTCTAATTTTGCATGGAATAGCCACACCTGAAACTTTTCATTTTTTTTTCTGCAGATGCAGCCTAATCTGGCTATAACCAGCATTTTCTGTGTTTGTTCAAGATTTCTGGCATGTTCATTTTTTTTCTTGCTTTTTTTATTATGATTCAAAATGTAATTGGCTTATGTCAAACAGCCTATACTACAACTAAACAGTATGTGATTTTTTTTGTTTTATTAAAATTCCTTGAAAAAACTTTTTTTACATTTAGTTGGGGATATCAGATTGTAGACACTGCAGTTTGAAAAGTTTTCCTGTAAGTATATTTTTTCATTAAACTGTAGACAGTTTTTTAAAAGTTGCTTCCTGGCTTAGTTGATAACATTAATATTTAATTCAGTGTAAAATCATGTACAGAAAGTGAAGTGGTGAGGGAAAGAAAGATGGAATTAAGAGAGAGAGAGATAAGAGACAGAATAAAATATGTCCAACAATAATTCAAATCTGAAGGAGTGAGACTCCACACTTAAATTAAATTTTCAGTGCCTTCGAGGTTGTTTGGTCGTAATTAAGACCTATCACGCCATTAAAAATCCACTTTCACTTGAATGAACAAGCTCAAATTTTTACTGGTGTGTTTAGTCTAGGTAAAAGCTGTGCAGGTACAGTATAAATCTTAAGAATGAATAAAATACCTTGACTAATATCCTTTCCTGTATAACTTTGCCAAATGCTTTTTGGAAATCTAAGTACCCTGAGCATTTATTTGTTTTAAGCCCTTTTAACCAGGCTACTCATTGATATCAGTTGTAAATGTTGCTTTGATTATCTCTGCTTGGATAGCATTTGTTGCTCATGGATAAGAAATTGGCTGCAGGCTAGACAGCAATGGTTATCTGTTAAGAGAAGTTATGTCAGGGTGGAGAGAAGTGTTAAGTAGAGTGCGTCAGAGCTCAGTGTTGGGACCACTACTATTTTTAATTTACATCAAGGACTTGGGTTCAAAAACTCAATGGAAATTAGTCAGATTGCAGATGATACTAAAACTAGGAGGGGCAGTGAAATCAAAAGTGGCAACCCAGAAATTACAGAATGAGTTGGACAAAATATGTTTGTTGGCAGAACAATGTCAGATGAAATTTAATGCAGACAAGTATAAAGTACCTCACATAGAGAGTTAAAATAGGTGGAACACGGACTCCATGAATGGTTCACAATAGCTAAAAATGAGGTTGAAAGAGACCTAGGAGTATTATTAGACTCAACACAGAATAGGTTCAATCAATTCAGAGCAGCAATAAACAATGGCAATAGGAGGTTGAGCTAAATAGCTAAACAGTAGAATTTAAGTCAGAAGTGGTTGTGAGTAAGCTGTACAGTGCTCTGGCAAGATCACAACTTGAGTTCTGTGTCCAATTTTGGTCACCGAGACACAAGAAAGACATTCAAGTGCTGAAGGCAATGCAGAGTAGAATCATGAGGCTGATATCTAGTGTAAAATGTCTGAGCTATGAGGAAACATTCGTGAATTTTGATCTTATCAGTCTGGAAAGGGAAGTCTGAAAGGCAACCTTGTAGAGGTGTAGAAGATAGGAAGATAGTTAAGGGTACAAAAATATAAGTGGAATATTTTTAATTAAATGAGTAGAACAAGGCAACACAGGTTCAAACAGGTTGATCGCCCGAAATCCGGAGTTCTGAAATTCGGAATGTTCCAGAGTCCGGACACCGGGCCGATCGGTGTCGGGGTCGTCTGTAATCCGGAAAATGTTCCGCAATCCAGACATTTTTTAAACCGATTCCTGCTGCGAGTTGGGCCAAAGGAAGGGGGGGGGGGGGAACCCAAATTTCCAAAAAACACAAAAAATAAAAATTCACAAAACATTCACAAAATCCTTACCTATTAAATTGCTGAAAAATAATTTAAAAATAAAAACTTCAACTTACCTTTTTTGCAGCTCTTCAACACAGGTTTTTCCCAGTCGCCAACCCCTGACCCGGAACCCCCGACCCGCAACTGATGCTGCTGAACCCGGAACCGTCGACACCCCTACCCAGCCACCCACCCAGGCAGCTCACCAATAGTAAGCATGTACAAACAAAGGGAGGTTTTTAACAAATCAGGTTTTTTTTGCAATAAAGGTATATTTATATTGATAAAATGAAATAAAGTAGTAAGCAGTTTTCCTTATTATTTGACAATTAATAACATTGTTCACAGAAACGTACAAATAGCAGCACTGGTACCATTGGAACATCTAGCACAACATTGACTGAGTAAGTGATCTGAGAGTCAAGGGAGTGAGTGGGGAAAATAAATACAAATTGCTCTGAT
Source organism: Pristiophorus japonicus (assembly GCF_044704955.1). Lineage (NCBI taxonomy): Eukaryota > Metazoa > Chordata > Chondrichthyes > Pristiophoridae > Pristiophorus > Pristiophorus japonicus. The sequence continues at coordinate 269,054,446 of NC_091980.1, forward strand.
GTCTACACTGCTGGTGATGGCCTACCAGCTGTCTGCTTTTTGGCACCGCGCAGCTTCAATCAGCTTCAAACAATTACTGTGGTTAAATGCACTGTTATGTGATACTGCGCCAAATGGGCCTGGAAAGTCTGATGTCTGATTCCTGGAATGTGCTGCGCTCAACTGGGCTGGCGATGAAGTGCCATGATTGGCCTTTACTCCCTAGGCTAAGGAGGGGAAGGAAAATATTGGCCAGGATTCTGGCTCTTACTAACCAGTGACCTCTGTTGAAGTCTATGAGGTAATGACAGAATCTAGCTCAGTTGGGATACCTCGTACAATCAAACATTTGTTTCCTCGGCTTGAATGTGAAAAATAGTTCATTAGGTATGGATATTGTGTATATGTGACATTCTCTACCTCAACATGAGTCAATCCTTTCAGATCTAGAAAAAAACATTGCATCTATAGAGCACATACGAACATATGATAAAGATGGACAGAAAAAGAACAGGTTCATGGAGTCTGTCGCACTCAGCTGTGTTGTAACTGAGCATCACCACCCCACCACTCCCACCAATGCACCCCATCCACCGGCAGCCATGTAATCTCCTAAGTGAGGCAAAAAAAATCAGATGGAAAAAAACTCGGCCAAATCAGGAAAAAGAATGTTGGAGAATTCCTCTCCGTCCCCTGAAGGCAATCAAAACTAGTTCCAGAAGATAACAAAGACCATGGAGTATATTACCCAACATCTTATCTTTTGTACGCAGCTATATCAGTTTCCTCCAGGAACTTGTCCAGTTCCCTTATAAACGTTTGCAGTAAATCTACACCCACTGCACAAACCAACATCATATTCCAAAAGGGAAACCTGCTGATATCTGACCTATTTCGATGCTGACATAAATTGTATTCATGTCCTCTTGTTCTCACTGACTTATCTAATTCAAATAACCTGTCCACATGAACACAGTCTGCATTTTTCTAGAGTAAAAAGACTTAGCTCCCTGACCCTCCCTGATAGCTAAGGATTTTTAAAATTATGTATTAATCTAGTGACCCTCCTTAGAACCCTTTCCGGGGCCTCCCAGCCTGTGAGGGGACTAGAACTGGACACGGTATTTCAGATGGGAACGAACCAAGATCTTGTACAAGGACATTGTGGTACTCTTTTGTTTTAGTTGGATAATTCTAGCTATACAGCCTTAAACTATTTGCTTTCGCTATAGCCTCTCGGCACTGGTTGCGGACATTTAGAGATTTTATGACTCCCAGGTCTCTTTCCCTCATAGGAACAGGAGTAGGCGATTCAAATTCTCAAGCCTGTTGCACTATTCAATTAGATCATGGCTGATCTGTACCTCAACTCCATTTACCCACTTTTGCTCCACATCCCTTGATACTCTGACTAAACAAAAATCTATTGATCTTCGTTATGAAAATTTCAGTTCATCATCATCATAAGCAGTCCCTTGGAATCGAGGAAGGCTTGCTTCCATGCTTAACATGAGTTCTTAGGCGGCTGTACAGACCAATACGAGAACTCTGTCACAGATGGAACAGATAGTCATTGAGGGAAGGGGTGGGTGGAACTGGTTTGCTGCACGCTCTTTCCGCTGCCTGCGCTTGATTTTTGCATGCTCTCAGCAATGAGACTCGAGGAGCTCAGCGCCCTCCCGGATGCACTTCCTCCACTTAGGGCGGCCTTTGGCCAGGGACTCCCAGGTATCAGTGGGGATGTTGCACTTTATCAGGGAGGCTTTGAGGGTGTCCTTGTAACGTTTCCGCTGCACACCTTTGGCTCGTTTGCCATGAAGGAGTTCAGAGTAGAGCGCTTGCTTTGGGAGTCTCGTGTCTGGCATGAGAACTATGTGGCCTGCCCAGTGGAGCTGATCAAGTGTGGTCAGTGCTTCAATGCTGGGGATGTTGGCCTGGTCCAGGATGCTCATGTTAGTGCGTCTATCCTCCTAGGGGATTTGTAGGATCTTGCAGAGACATCGTTGGTGGTATTTCTCCAGCGACTTGAGGTGTCTACTGTACATGGCATACAGGAGCCATAGTGAGCCAGAAAATTTCAGTTAACCCAACATCGGCAGCCTTTTGGGGGAGAGAGTTCCAGATTTCCATTACCATTCATGTGAAGTGGTACTTTCTGATTTCACTACTAAATGACCTATCTCTAAATTTAAGGTTATGCCTTGTTCGGAATTCCTCCATCTGAGGAAATAATTTCTCTGTATGTACCCTTAAAAATCATGTTAAAATGCATCATTGTTTGTATAATGAAAGTGACACACAGTTCTTCTGGCTTTCCTCTTTACCCAAAACAAGAAAAATGCAAATTTTAATTTTACTAAGTCAGTATGTCTTTAAAACATAGCACAAGCATATAGTAAGAATGCTAGGCAGGTAGTGTAGGAGTCCCGTTGTGAGTCCATCTCGCTTTCCAACCGATATTCTCTTCTGAGTATCGATGAGAGTAATGGTGCCTCTGGGGAGTGCAGCCAGAGCCAATTCCAAAGCACCACAGGTGGCTCAGCTGCACAGAGGGGAAGGACAAAGAATAAAAGCACTCTAGTGATAGGGGATTCTATAGTTAGGGGAACAGACAGGTGTTTCTGCGGCCATAGACGTGACTCCAGAATGGTATGGTGCCTTCCTGGTGCCAGGGTCAAGGATGTCACAGAGAGGACGCAGGGAATTCTGGGGGGAGAGGGTAAACAGCTGGAGGTCGTGGTCCATATCGGGACCAATGACATAGGTACAAAGAGGGATTAGGTCCTACAGGCAGAATTCAGGGAGCTAGGAAGAAAATTAAAGTGTAGGATCTCAAAGGTAGTAATCTCTGGGTTACTACTGGTGCCACGTGCTAATGAGTACAAGAATAGAAGGATAGAGAGGATGAACACATGGCTGAAGAGTTAGTGTAGAAGGGAGGGCTTTAAATTCTTGAAGCATTGGGACCGCTTCTGGGGGAGATGGGACCTGTACAAACCGAAGGGGTTGCACCTCAACAGCGCCAGGACCAATATCCTCATGGGGATTTTTGCTAGTGCTGTTGGGGAGAGTTTAAACTAGCTTGGCAGGGGGATGGGAACCTGAGAACAGGTCAATAGGGAAGGAAGCAAAGCAGAACGTGTATAGCAAGAATTTAGAAAGCAAATCTGTAAGACAGGAAACAAGGGTTAGTAAGTAGTAATCAAGGAGGTCTTCCTGTGCTAAATGGTATATGCTTTAATGCAAGGAGTATACAAATAAGGCGGATGAGCTAAGAGCACAGGTAGACACTTGAGAGTATGACAATATAGCCATTACAGAAACATGGCTGAAAGAGGGGCAGGTTTGGCAGATCAATATTCCTGGTTACAGGATTTTCAAGATAGAGAGGGGGGTAAGAAGGGAGGGGGGGACACTGCGGTACTGATTTAAGAAACTATTACAGCGGTGAGGAGGGATGATATGTTAGAGGGATCATCAAATGAGGCCATATGGGTTGAATTGATAAATAAAACATGAGTGATCACTCTGCAGGGTGTGTATTATAGACTCCCAAACAGTGGGAGGAAGATAGAGGAGCAAATATGTAGGCAAATTGCTGTGAAGTCCTAAAACCATAGGGTAGTAATACGGGATTTTAACTATCCAAATATTGATTGGGGCAAATATAGTGCGTAGGGTATAGAGGGTGCGGAATTCTTGAAATGCATTCAAGAGAACTTTTTTAGTTAGTTGGTAGCAAGCCCAACACGAGAGGGGACGGTTTTGGATTTAGTTTTGGGGAATGAAGTTGGGCAGGTTGAAGGGGTATTAGTGGGAGAGCACTTGGGTGCCAGTGACCATAATTCAGTTAGATTCAAGTTGGTTATGGATAAAGACAAGGATCGGCCTGGAATAAAAGGCCCGAATTGGGGAAAAGCTAATTTTGCTAAGTTAAGGAGTGATTTGGCCACAGTGGACTGGAAACAGCTACTTGTGGGTAAATCAGTGTCGGAACAGTGGGAGGCATTCAAGGAGGAGATCCGGAAGGCTCAGGCCAAACATGTGCCCTTAAAGAAAAAGGATGGGAATAATAATTCCAGAGCCTCCTGGATATCGAGGGAATTACAGGGGAGGATAAAGAAAAAAAGGGACGCTTATGTCATATACCAATGGCTAAATACTATAGAATCCTTAGAGGAATATAGAAAGTTAAGAGACAAAATTAAAAAGGATATTAGGAATGCTAAAGACAGAGCACGAAAAATTCTTGGCTAGTAAAATTAAGGAAAACTCTAAGATGTTCTATAAATATATTAAGAGTAAGAGGGTAACTAAAGAAAGGGTATGGCTTATTAGAGACCATGAGGGTAATCTTTGTGTGTAGGCGGAAGATATTGGTAAGGGTTCTTAACGAATACTTTGCATCTCTTTTCACAAAGGAAAGGTGCAATGCAGATACTGCTATCGAGGAGACTGGTCATGAAGGTTAAAGCCCATGGGATCCAGGGCTAAGTGGCAAGTTGGATCCAAAATTGGCTTAGAGGGAGAAAGCAAAGGGTAATGGTGGTTGATTGTTTTTGTGACTGGAAGGATGTTTCCAGTGGGGTTCCACAGGACTCAGTACTGGGTCCCTTGCTTTTTGTGGCATATATCAACGATTTAGATTTGAATGTCGCGAGTATGATTAAGAAGTTTGCAGACGATACTAAAATTGGCTGTGTGGTTAATAATGAAGAGGAACGTCACGGGCTGCAGGAGGATATCAATCTACTGGTCAGGTGGGCAGAGCAGTGGCAAAAGGAATTTAATTCAGAGAAGTGTGAGGTAATGCACTTTGGGAGGGCTAATAAGGAAAGGGTATACACATTAAGCGGTAGGCCACTTAATATTGTAGATGAACATAGGGACCTTGGAGTGCTTGTCCACAGATCCTTGAAAGTTGCAGGCCAGGTGGATAAGATGGTTCAGAAGGCATACGAAATGTTTGCCTTTATTGACCGAGGTATAGAATCTAAAAGCAGGGAGGTTCTGCTTAAATTGTATAATACTTTGGTTAGGCCACAGCTGGAGTACTGCGTGCAGTTCTGGTCGCCGTATTACAGGAAGGACGTGATTTCACTAGAGTGGGTGCAGAGAAGATTTACTAGGATGCTGCCTGGAATGGAGAATCTTAGTTATGAGGACAGATTGGATAGGCTGTGTTTGTTCTCATTGGAACAGAGGAGGTTGAGAGGAGACCTCATGGAAGTGTATAAAATATTGAGAGGCCTGGACATAGTGGATAGTAAGGGCCTATTTCCATTGGTGATGGGGTCTATTACGAGGGGGCATAGTTTTAAGGTGGTTGGTGGAAGGTTTAGAGGGGATTTGAAGGGAGGCTTCTTTACGCAGAGGGTTGTGGGGATCTGGAACTCACTGCCTGGAAGAGTGGTGGATGCAGAAATCCTCACCACTTTTAAAAGCTGGTTGGATGGGCACTTAAAGTGCCATAACCTGCAGGGTTACGGACCTAGAGCTGGTAATTAGGATTAGACTGGATAACCTCTTGTTGGCCGGCGCAGATATAATGGTAAGTACTGCAGGCAATCGAATACGACCAGGGTGATCTCCTCGACTAGTTTCGATTGCCTGGATGGGTCGGAGAGGAATTTTTCCAGATTTTTTCCCCTAAATTGGATTGGTTTTTTATCTTGTTTTTACCCCTCCCAGGTGATCACATGACTCTGGTTGGGGTGCTGTGTAGAATGTTTCAGTGTAAGGGGTGTCGCAGTTGTGTGGGGCAGACTGGTTGAGCCGGCTGCTCTTTACCATTCCTTCATTGTTCATTGTTCATAGGTTTATATATGCTGACCGAGGGCTGTGAGGCTCTCTGTCGGCCGGCGCGGACACGATGGGTCGAAATGGCCTCCTTCTGCGCTGAGTGTCTACGGACCTGGGAAGGCATCGCTTAAGCCGATTTTCAGTGCACAATGCGCATGCGCTGAAAACCGGATTTTCCGATCTGTCACGCTGGAGCTTGACAGATCTCACGCATATCGGATGCGAGGACATTTGCAAGAGCAAAATTGTGGATTTTGCCCATATCTTGCCCAGCAAATGTCCTCAAAATTCTTCCACCTGATAAAAGCAGGTTTATAGCCTACTTTTGCAGGCATAAGAGTTTAAAAACATACAAAAATATAATTAAATTAAATTTAAAATGCGCATTTTTTAAAACGTTGCCCACTACGTTCATTTATTTTTTAACCATAATTAAAATAACTTTTTAAAAACTCATTAAAAAAAATTCTCTAAGATATTTATTAACTTTAATTTTAATTATGTGAGATGTGTTTTTTATTTTTTATTATATGTGTTTAGCCTGTTTTTTTTTCTCATTAATAGCAATGAGAACTACGGAGTTCTCATTGCTATTAATGAGAAAACTGTGGAATACTGTACCTGATTGGCTGAGCAGTCACATGTGACTGCATCTTCTGCGTGGGAATCTCGAGGACGGGAGCGCACTTCGCAGCGCAGAAAGAAAAGGCCTCCTTAACGGAATCCCATGCTCCTCCCAGACCACCAGGTACTTTCGTAGAAATGTTTCAGGTCGGAAACAATTGCCCGCAGGAAGCCTTTGACCGGAGTTTCAGCCCCAATAACTTCCAATAGCCACATCATAATCATAATCATTAGAACAGTAAAGCTGAAATCTGAGAGGCTCGGATTAAAAACCTTATTTGATATTTTTTATGTGCAATTTTAAAGGATGTTTACATTACAGTCTAATAAATCTGTATCAGAAATAAATTAATTCAATGTGACTTAATTACAAACAGCTTTCAATGGCATGGAGAGATTTTAAGATGGAAACTTGACGTATTGGGTGACAGGGAGCTTATGTAAGTCAGCGAGAACAAGGGCATTGGGTGAGTGGGACCAAATGTAGGACAAGATATGGGCAGCAGAGTTTTGGACAGGTTAGAATTTATGGAAGATGGGATCCAGAAAGGAAAGCATTGGAGGAATTGATTCTAAAGGTGACAGGCAGCTTTAGAGTTTCATTGGTGGAAAGGCTGAGGTAGGAGCAAAAGCATGTAATACTGAAACGGTGGAAATTAGTAAATGGATAGGATGTGGGAAATTAAGAAAAAAAATCTTTCACAACCAATATAAGACTTTTGAAGTGTAGTCCCTGTTGTAATATAGTGAAATGCAGCAGCCAATTTGTGCACAACAAAGTCTCACAAACAGCAATGAGATAAATGACCAATTAAATTGTTTTAGCTCTTGAGTTATGAACTATTTATTTTCCACTATACATGGAGCTAATTTAGTGTAAAATTACTGTAAATGTTATGTTCTGCTATTATTCACTTGGTCATTTACTTAATAAATTTGCTTGGCATTCAAGGTGTAAAATAAGTGTCAGTGTCAAACAGCAATGAGATAAATGGCCAATTAAATTGTTTTAGTGATGTTGGTTACATAAAAACATAAGAAATAGGAACAGGAGTAGGCCATTTGGACCCTCGAACCTGCTCCGCCATTCAATAAGATCATGGCTGATTTGATCCTGGCCTCGACTCCACTTCCCTGCCCACTCCCCATAACCCTTGACTCCCCTACCTTTCAAAAATCTGTCAACCTCCACCTTAAATACATTCAATGACCCAGCCTCCACAGCGCTCTGAGATCATGACCCTCTGAGATAAGAAATACCTCCTCATTTCTGTTTGAAATGGATGACCCCTTATTCTGAAAATATGCCCCCTAGTTCTAGATTCCCCCACGAGGGAAAACATCCTCTCTGCATCGACCCTGTCAAGCCCCCTCAGAATCTTACACGTTTCAATAAGATCACCTCTAAGGGCTAGACTTTGCAATAGTCTCCAAATCGCCCAAAAGTGGGCGATATTTCCAGCGTTAGCGTTTATATTGGTTTTTGTGATCGCCGGAATATCGCCCATTTTCAAACCCATTAGTTTCCACTTTATAATTTGGGCATTAGCCGTAGCGATGTGAAATGGCCGTTGGTGGTTTTTTCAGTCATGCAAGGCCAGCGTCCATAGCAACGGTCTTTTCCCGCATTTCAGGAGGTTAGGGATCATCTGCACATGTGCAGAAGAGATTGAAAGTGAAAGAGAGAGATAGAGGAGAAAGCTTGTGGAGATTGTAGTGGTGGTGTTTTGGATTAATTATTGGACAGTATTTGGAGATTGCGAAAAAATAGCTGAGAAAGCTGGTGAGGAGAGGATTGTATTATTATTTGAGAGATTTTGATATCTTTGATCAAAATATATGATGGATGCAGTCGAAGGAAATGAGAGAAGGATGAGCGAGGAGGAGGAGGAAGTGGTGGAGGTGGAAGATATGGGAGGTCGTAGGCACGCTAAGCACTTTAGCGAGGTCAGTGCTGCCTTAGTGGCAGAAGTCAAAAATCGATGGGCACAATTGACCCGGGCTGGGCTTGGGACCTCCCCCCCCCAGCACCCCCATCCAGGTCTATCAATACATATGGTTAGAGATTGCAGAGATCATCTCTGCACATCATCATCATCATCATAGGCAGTTTCTTGAAATCGAGGAAGCGCTTCCACTCTAAAAATGAGTTCTCAGGTGACTGTACAGTCCAGTATGGGAATTACAGTTCCTGTCATAGGTGGGACAGACAGTCATTGAAGGAAAGGGTGGGTGGGACTGGTTTGCCGCAAGCTCCTTCTGCTTCCTGTGCTTGGTTTCTGCATGCTCTCGACGATGAGACACGAGGTGCTCAGTGCCCTCCCGGATGCACTTCCTCCACTTAGGGCGGTCATTGGCCAGGGACTCCCACGTGTCAGTGGGGATGTTGCATTTTATCAAGGAAGCTTTGAGGGGGTCCTTGAAACGTTTCCTCTGCCCACCTTGGACTCACTTGCGGTGTAGGAGTTCTGAGTAGAGTGCTTGCTTTGGGAGTCTTGTGTCAGGCATGCGAACAATGTGGCCCGCCCAGCGGAGTTGGTCGAGTGTAGTCAGTGCCTCGATGCTGGAGCTGTTGGCCTGGTCGAGGACGCTAACGTTGGTGCGTCTGTCCTCCCAGTGGATTTGCAGGATCTTGCGGCGACATCGTTGGTGGTATTTCTCCAGCGATTTGAGTTGTCTACGCTATATGGTCCACCTCACTGAGCCATACAGGAGGGCAGGGATCACAACAGCCCTGTACACCATGAGCTTGGTGGCAGATTTGAGGGCCTGATCTTCAAACACTCTTTTCCTCAGGCAACCGAAGGCTGTGCTGGCACACTGGATCTCGTCATCGATGTTTGCCTTTGTTGATAATAGGCTCCCGAGCTATAGAAAGTGGTCCACGTTGTCCAGGGCCGCGCCGTGGATCTTGATGACTGGGGGGTAGTGCTGTGTGGCGGGGTCAGGCTGGTGGAGGACCTTTCTCTTACAGATTTTTAGTGTAAGGCCCATGCTTTCATACACCTCAGTGAAGGTATTGACTATGACTTGGAGTTCAGACTCTGTGCGCAGATGCATGCCAATGCTGCCTTAGTGGCAGAAATCAAAAATCGATGGGCACAATTGACCCGGGGTGGGCATGGGAAATCCCTAAACCCCCAACCCCGCCCCATCCCCGCCGGATCTATCAATGCATATGGTCAGAGATTGCAGAGGTCATCTCTGCAAATACCCATGGGGTAAAGGAACTTAACTAGTGCCGGAAGCGCTGAAATGATCTTGTTGGGTCCAGTAGAGTAAGTATTAACTTTATTTATATTTATTTATGTAATTGTAATGATGCAATGATGAATTTAAATGCAGATCTGATGTATTGCAGTATTGACCGGTAATCATTTAATCCAAGCTTTGATCTTAAACAAGTTAGTTGCAGACGATAGATATAACCATGCATGCGATATGTATAACGCTTACGGTGGACTAGCATGTATGTTGTGTTGTATAATATTAATAATAATGAAATGATATCTGTCAGTAATCTGCTATCTGTTTGATTTGTAAAAGCAACAAGCAAAGCTCTTATGCCATGCCATGCTGTTGTCACCTTTGCAGAAAAAAACTTTCGAAGAATAGGGCCGAGCAGCGGCGCATGGGTGGCGACCAAGCGGACCTTAGCGCCCTCACAGATCTCGAGGAGCGGGTGCTGGCACTGGTGAGTGTCCACAACCAGTCGACCACCCATGCTAAATCAGAACCTGTTCTCATGCCACATGAGTAAAGTATAAACCATTGGGTGATGTAAAGTAAATTAATGCCATTCATTTCCGTATAATATATGATTGATGATATGATGTATATGATTGATACAATGTTATGTAATTAATGATGGGATCATGAAAATCATTGTAAGGCAATGCAGATTTTGTACTATCACGATGTTAATTAAATGTGATGTCTGTCAGTATCTTTATAGCAGTAGTGTTGCTCTCGTGCATATGCCTGTGTACCGTTTGCATTCCCATGTGACCCTAGCATCCCCTTCTCCTCTAATTACCTCATTTATGTTTTCTAGCTCAGCCGAGTGTGCAGCAGGCCTTCCAGGAGGACAGTGAAAAGGTGGAGGAGGAATCTGCAGCTCTATCGACCAGTGTTCCTGTGGCCACATCCTCTTCGACCGAGGAGGTAGCGGGGCCAAGTGCTTTGACGCAGAGCATCCCGAGTGGTTCCATGCCGGCGCCGACCCTGTGGAGGTTGGTTCGGCGCAGTCGGACTCTTCCGAGAACGGCGGATCTAAGTATAGACATGGTCAACTTGTCCAGAACGAGCGTCAACATTGGTCAGGAGCTCCTCCAGGCAATGGGCGGTTTATCTGGCCGGGTTGCCACTCTGTCCGCGATCATCAACAGAAAGATGACGCGGATAGCGATGGCCCTGGAGAGAATAGCCGGGAACACAGATGCCAGAGGGCTATCAGTGGTCCCGGAATCTGGCACTGCACCCCAAGTTGCTGCATCCACCTTGCTAGAGACACGTGCGAGCCAGGAGGAAGCTCGGAAACATCCTCTCCATCAACGGCCCAATCAATGGATCTGCCGTCACCCCCCCACCCCCACCGAAGCAGCACTCAAGGTGCACTGCAGCAAAGCAGCTTGGAATTGTTAGGGGGAGGGGAAGAGGTGGGGTACAGACCCGGGGGTGGGGGTAGGGAGGGGGAAAGGAAAGGAGGGGTATGGCTGCAGATAGGGGGTGTTACTTGTTCTACTGTTAATTTAAAAAAATGTGTTGCCTGTTGGAAGGGTGGGTTGGTTATTAGGGTGGTTGTTTGAATTGTTTAAATTGTTTGTTGCTGTTGTTCAATTTTTCACTGTTGGGTTGGGTTGGGGGAGCGGGGTGCATGCATGTTTATTAAAATCGTTGTTGTAGTTGTTGTTTATAAAATTTACTGTTATGTATAAATGTTCAAAATTTGGGGTGGGGGAGTGGGGTACTGTTGTGTTGTGTTCCGTTTGTGAATAAAAAAAAATTCTTTATTAACATTAACATTTTTTTATTTAACTTAACATTGTTGTGCATTGTCTTCAGATAGCAGTAACGTTAAGGATATACAAACACTGGTGAGGCCAGGCCATGAAAGGCGAACATTAAATGTAACGTAAGTCAACTGTAACTGTAACTCACTAACGTAACGCAATCCATTCATTTATGAGCTGCAGACACAACAGTCTTGCAGCTGTGTAACTACCACCAACGTTATTTCAAGCAAAGCGTTCATTTATGAGCTGCTGAGGCAACAGTCTTGCAGCTGCGTAACTACCACAGGTACTTTCCTGCTGTCCAGAGAGGGGTGAGGGCATGGTTTCAAGTCAGGCTGATTGTCTTCTCTGAGGTCATCGTCCACCTCCCCTTCTTCCTCTTCTGCCTCTCCTCTCTCCTGAGGTGGACTGGCAGTTCCATCTGGCAATTCTTGTCCCCTCCTGATAGCGAAGTTATGCAGCATGCAGCACACCACAATTAATTGAGTGACCTGCTCAGGGTGGTATTGTAATTCACCTGAGCAGTCCAGACATCTGAAGCGCAGCTTAAGCACTCCAATTGTCTTTTCAACGATATTGCGTGTGACTGTGTGGCGTTCGTTGTATCGCTTCTCAGCTTCTGTCTGAGGCTTACGCAGGGGGGTCATCAGCCAACTGGTAAGGCCATATCCTTTATCACCCAGCATCCAACCGAAACCTTGTGGCTGACTCTTAAACAGTGTAGGGTATTTGTTATTCTCTCTACTCTGATTCTTAGACCTTGGAACTTATAGTGGGAAAGGACAACACGTGGCACAAAATTTAGGCTTAACCCAGTGTCAGTTTTATTACGCAACAAAAAAACGACTAAAACTACAGGACTAGACTGCTGAGAGAAATTTGACTTTAGACATTCAATCACCAGACATTCGTGGTCCTTGATTCCTTAACCTGTTGGTTCGTCTTGTGGCTGTTCTCTGCAGCTTCTGTTCCTTTCCTTTATTGCCTGCTCTTCTTCTGTTCTTCCTGTTCTTCTTCTGCTGAGCTGCTTTTAGTTCACATATTTATATCCAGGTTTTGAATAAGTTTCCCGCTGGGTCAAGATCCGATTATTGATGTGGTGAGTTGTTTAACTGGCTGTGGTGATGAGTTTGAATGACTACTAATTTGCACATGGAGTTGACAATGCAGAAGATATTTCCTTATGCTGAATGCTGTTATCCAAAAATTTGCATTTCGTAGGGTCCTTTGTTGTCCGGTCTTTTTACAGACTTGGTGTCTCCAGTGGGCTTGTTTTCCCCACCCTGGTCAATCAAATTCAAGGCCTCACGTAACAACTCCATTGTTGTTATGCATGAAGTCAGTTTTAGTTCCCGATCACAGAATGTCCTTAATTATCCAGCTTAATTCCAAAAGCTTGTATTAAATTCCAAAAGCTTGAATTAATCAATTTTTAGTTCATGGTCTCCTTCTGTGTTTTTCTGAAGATTAGTAACCTTACAACAGGTCAGAGACAGTGCTCTCACGCAAGATGTGCGCATCATGGATTCTGCCTGGAAATTTTGCATTTACTGCCATGATTATTTGCTTGTGGTCGACAACAAGTTGCACATTCAGGGAGTGGAATCCCTTTCGGTTCCGAAAAACCTCTGCATCCTGAAAAGGTACTCGCATGGCGATGTACGTGCAGTCTATTGCTCCCTGCACTTTGGGGAAGTTTGCTATTCTCGAGAAACCTTGAGCCCTCTCAGTCTGTGCCTCCCTGGTCGTAGGGAAGCTTATAAAGTCCATCCTTCAAGCGTAAAGGGTTTCATTCACTTGTCGAATGCAGCAATGTATGCCGTGCTGAGAGATAGCACAAATGTCGCCAGCTGAGGCCTGAAAGGAGCCCGATGCATAGAAGGAAAGTGCCGCAGTGATTTTGACCTCAATGGTGCTGTTAGGCTGCAGATCTCCCTAATGAGCTGGCATATCTCATTGATGATCTCCTTTCGGAAGCGCAGTCTCCTAAGGCACGTGTTCTCGGACAAGTTCAGGTAAGACCGCTTTTCCCTATAAGTGCGTCGGGTGTAAGTTCTCCACCTCATCAATCTGCCACGTCTTTGATTGGGCACATAATGCTTTTCAATATGCCTTCTCCCATCTCTAGTCTGCAGCATGTGAGTAGTCATCAATACTGGCTGAGAAATTACAGGCCCCATTACAATTACTATTACACGTATTTTTCAGAAATAATAAATTGTCTTCCTAAAACTCATTAAGAAATTCAATTCGGCCACAATATGATAAGATGCTTCTTCAGATTTTAAATTCACCTTAAAAATAACTCGCAGATTAAATCAAAACACCCCAGAACTTGAAGCAGCCTTTTACATGAAAAGTCCTCTGATTTACAAAATGGCTTCCATACCGTTGGGTTAAGGTCAGGTGAGTGCAGCTTTTTTTCAGCATTTTTTGGGGCGAGCGATCTTTTTGGCGATACATGGGCAAGATGCCGAAAGTAACGCTCGCCGATATTCTGGGCGGTTTCTGGGCGCTAATTTCCTTTTAAAAACTAGATTCTTGGCGGTGCACTTCTGTTGTCATAATTTTGAAAAAAAATATGGATGGGCGGTTTAACAAAATCTCAGTGTTAACTTGAAGCCGAAACTAATGCTAGCGATAAATGGGCGACAAATGGACGTTAGTTTCCATTTTTAGGGAAAATGGGCAATAAATGGGCATTATACTTCATTTCAACGGTTAAATGGGCGATAAGTGGGTGGTAACGAGGTGAAACTGATGGAAAGTCTAGCCCAAAGTCTTTCAAACTCCAATGAGTATAGGCCCAACCTGCTCTACCTTTCTTAATATGACTACTCCTTCATCTCAGGAATCAACCTCATGAACCTTCTCTGAACTGGCTCCAGTGCAAGTATATCCTTCCTTAAATAAGGAGATCAAAACTGCACGCAGTACTCCAGGTGTGGCCTTACCAACGCCCTGTGCAGTCGTAGCAGGACTTCCCTACTTTTATACTCTATCCCCCTTGCAATAAAGGCCAACATTCCATTTGCCTTCCTAATTACTTGCTGTACCTGCATGGTAACGTTATGTGTTTCATGTACAAGAACAACGCATTTTGTAATATCGCCCCATTTAAATAATAATTAGCTTTTTTATTTTTCCTACCAAAGTGGATAACCTCACATTGTCCCACATTATACTCCATCTGCTAAATGTTTGCCCACTCACTTAGCCTATCTATATCCCATTGTAGATTCCTTGCATCCTTCTTACAACTTGCTTTCCCACCTATCTTTGTATCACCAGCAAATTTGGCTACATTACACTCGGTCCCTTCATTCAAGTCATTACTATAAATTGAAAATAATTGAGGCCCCAGCACTGATCCTGTGGCATCCCACCAGTTACAGTTTCCCAACCTGAAAATAACCCATTTATCCCAACTCTCTGCTATCTGGTTAGCCAATCCTCTATCCACGCTAATATATTATCCCCAACCCTATGAGCTCTTAGAATCATGCTTTCATAGAGATTTACAGCACGGAAGGAGGCCATTTCGGCCCATCGTGTCTGCGCCAGCCAACCAAGAGCTAACCATCCTAATCCCACTTTCGAGTCGGGAGGCAGAGTGGGAGATCGCTGAGGCCTACAAGAGGCCCGTCAGTCCGGGGAGCAGCAGCGTCGAGTCGGGAGGCGGAACGGGAGATCGCTGAGGCCTACAAGAGGCCCGACAGTCCGGGGAGCAGCAGCATCGAGTCGAGAGGCGGAGCGGGAGGTCGCTGAGGCCTACAAGAGGCCTGACAGTCCGGGGAGCAGCAGCATCGAGTCGGGAGGCGGAGCGGGAGATCGCTGAGGCCGACAAGAGGCCCGTCAGTCCGGGGAGCAGCAGCATCGAGTCGGGAGGCGGAGCGGGAGATCGCTGAGGCCTACAAGAGGCCCGACAGTCCGGGGAGCAGCAGCGTCGAGTCGGGAGGCGGAGCGGGAGATCGCTGAGGCCTACAAGAGGCCTGACAGTCCGGGGAGCAGCAGCATCGAGTCGGGAGGCGGAGCGGGAGGTCGCTGAGGCCTACAAGAGAGGCCCGTCAGTCCGGGGAGCAGCAGCGTCGAGTCGGGAGGCGGAGCGGGAGGTCGCTGAGGCCTACAAGAGGCCCGACAGTCCGGGGAGCAGCAGCGTCGAGTCGGGAGGCGGAGCGGGAGGTCGCTGAGGCCTACAAGAGAGGCCCGTCAGTCCGGGGAGCAGCAGCGTCGAGTCGGGAGGCGGAGCGGGAGATCGCTGAGGCCGACAAGAGGCCCGTCAGTCCGGGGAGCAGCAGCGTCGAGTCGGGAGGCGGAGCGGGAGATCGCTGAGGCCTACAAGAGGCCCGTCAGTCCGGGGAGCAGCAGCGTCGAGTCGGGAGGCGGAGCGGGAGATCGCTGAGGCCTACAAGAGGCCCGTCAGTCCGGGGAGCAGCAGCGTCGAGTCGGGAGGCGGAGCGGGAGATCGCTGAGGCCTACAAGAGGCCCGTCAGTCCGGGGAGCAGCAGCGTCGAGTCGGGAGGCGGAGCGGGAGGTCGCTGAGGCCTACAAGAGAGGCCCGTCAGTCCGGGGAGCAGCAGCGTCGAGTCGGGAGGTGGAGCGGGAGATCGCTGAGGCCTACAAGAGGCCCGTCAGTCCGGGGAGCAGCAGCGTCGAGTCGGGAGGCGGAGCGGGAGATCGCTGAGGCCTACAAGAGAGGCCCGTCAGTCCGGGGAGCAGCAGCGTCGAGTCGGGAGGCGGAACGGGAGATCGCTGAGGCCGACAAGAGGCCCGTCAGTCCGGGGAGCAGCAGCGTCGAGTCGGGAGGCGGAGCGGGAGATCGCTGAGGCCTACAAGAGGCCCGTCAGTCCGGGGAGCAGCAGCGTTGAGTCGGGAGGCGGAGCGGGAGATCGCTGAGGCCTACAAGAGAGGCCCGTCAGTCCGGGGAGCAGCAGCGTCGAGTCGGGAGGCGGAGCGGGAGATCGCTGAGGCCGACAAGAGGCCCGTCAGTCCGGGGAGCAGCAGCGTCGAGTCGGGAGGCGGAGCGGGAGATCGCTGAGGCCTACAAGAGGCCCGTCAGTCCGGGGAGCAGCAGCGTCGAGTCGGGAGGCGGAGCGGGAGATCGCTGAGGCCTACAAGAGGCCCGTCAGTCCGGGGAGCAGCAGCGTCGAGTCGGGAGGCGGAGCGGGAGATCGCTGAGGCCTACAAGAGGCCCGTCAGTCCGGGGAGCAGCAGCGTCGAGTCGGGAGGCGGAGCGGGAGGTCGCTGAGGCCTACAAGAGAGGCCCGTCAGTCCGGGGAGCAGCAGCGTCGAGTCGGGAGGCGGAGCGGGAGATCGCTGAGGCCTACAAGAGGCCCGTCAGTCCGGGGAGCAGCAGCGTCGAGTCGGGAGGCGGAGCGGGAGATCGCTGAGGCCTACAAGAGAGGCCCGTCAGTCCGGGGAGCAGCAGCGTCGAGTCGGGAGGCGGAACGGGAAATCGCTGAGGCCTACAAGAGGCCCGTCAGTCCGGGGAGCAGCAGCGTCGAGTCGGGAGGCGGAGCGGGAGATCGCTGAGGCCTACAAGAGGCCCGTCAGTCCGGGGAGCAGCAGCGTCGAGTCGGGAGGCGGAGCGGGAGATCGCTGAGGCCTACAAGAGGCCCGTCAGTCCGGGGAGCAGCAGCGTCGAGTCGGGAGGCGGAGTGGGAGATCGCTGAGGCCTACAAGAGAGGCCCGTCAGTCCGGGGAGCAGCAGCGTCGAGTCAGGAGGCGGAGCGGGAGATCGCTGAGGCTGACAAGAGGCCCGCCAGCCCGGGGAGCAGCAGCGTCGAGTCGGGAGGCGGAGCGGGAGATCGCTGAGGCCTACAAGAGGCCCGTCAGTCCGGGGAGCAGCAGCGTCGAGTCGGGAGGCGGAGCGGGAGATCGCTGAGGCCTACAAGAGGCCACCTGGTGCAGCTGCAGCAGGGTGAGAAGGCAAAAAAGAAGTAGAAAGAAATCGAAAGGTGACGTCATAGCCAAGGGGGTAAGTGATTGGCTGGTGATTGGTAAGTAGTTTTTCTTTTTCTTTTCTTTATCAGAAAGTAACATTTAGCATGTTTGTTGCCAAATTAAGTTAATCTAAGGGTTAAGTCATGGCAGGACAACTCAGACATGTGTTATGCTCCTCCTGTACTATGTGGGAAGTCAGGGACGCTTCCGGTGTTCCTGACGACTACGTGTGCGGGAAGTGCATCCGCCTACAGCTCCTGATGGACTGCATTGCGGCACTGGAGCTGCGGGTAGATTTACTCTGGAGCATCCACGATGCTGAGAATGACATGAATAACACGTTTAGTGAGTTGGTCTTACCGCAGGTGAAGGGTACACAGCCAGATAGGGAATGGGTGACCAACAGGAAGAGCAGTGCAAGGAAGGTAGTGCACGGGTCCCCTGCAGTCCTCCCACTACAAAACAGATACACCGCTTTGGGTACTGTTGAGGGGGATGACTCATCAGGGGAGGGCAGCAGCAGCCAAGTTCATGGCACTGTGGGTGGCTCTGCTGCACAGGAGGGCAGGTAAAAGAGTGGGAGAGCTATAGTGATAAGGGATTCAATTGTAAGGGGAATAGATAGACGTTTCCCCGGCACAACCAAGACTCCAGGATGGTATGTTGCCTCCCTGGTGCAAGGGACAAGGATGCCTCGGAGCGGGTGCAGGGCATTCTGAAAAGGGAGGGTGAACAGCCAGCTGTCGTGGTGCATATAGGTACCAACGATATAGGTAAAAAACGGGATGAGGTCCTAAGAGATGAATTTAGGGAGCTAGGAGCTAAATTTAAAAAGTAGGACCTCAAAAGTAGTAATCTCAGGATTGCTACCAGTGCCACGTGCTAGTTAGAGTAGGAATCGCACGATAGCTCAGATGAATATGTGGCTTGAGGAGTGGTGCAGAAGGGAGGGATTCAAATTCCTGGGACATTGGAACCGGTTCTGGGGGAGATGGGACCAGTACAAACCGGACGGTCTGTACCTGGGCAGGACCGAAACCAATGTCCTAGGAGGAGTGTTTGCTAGTGCTGTTGGGGAGGGGTTAAACTAATATGGCAGGGGGATGGGAACCTATGCAAGGAGACAGAGAGAAGTAGAATGGGGGCCGAAGCAAAAGATAGAAAAAAGAAAAGTAAAAGTGGAGGGCAGAGAAACCGAAGGCAAAAAGCAAAAAAAGCCACATTACAGCAAAATTCTAAAGGGGCAAAGTGTGTTAGAAAGATAAGTCTGAAGGCTCTATGATGTAATTGGCATCACGGAGACATGGCTCCAGGGTGACCAAGGCTGGGAACTCAACATCCAGGGGTATTCAACATTTAGGAAGGATAGACAGAAAGGAAAAGGAGGCGGGGTGGCATTGCTGGTTAAAGAGGAAATTAATGCAATAGTAAGAAAGGACATAGAAACATAGAAACATAGAAAATAGGTGCAGGAGCAGGCCATTCAGCCCTTCTAGCCTGCACCGCCATTCAATGAGTTCATAGCTGAACATGAAACTTCAGTACCCCCTTCCTGCTTTCACGCCATACCCCTTGATCCCCCGAGTAGTAAGGACTTCATCTAACTCCTTTTTGAATATATTTAGTGAATTGGCCTCAACTACTTTCTGTGGTAGAGAATTCCACAGGTTCACCACTCTCTGGGTGAAGAAGTTTCTCCTTATCTCGGTCCTAAATGGTTTACCCCTTATCCTTAGACTGTGACCCCTGGTTCTGGACTTCCCCAACATTGGGAACATTCTTCCTGCATCCAACCTGTCCAAACCCGTCAGAATTTTAAACGTTTCTATGAGGTCCCCTCTCACTCTTCTGAACTCCAGTGAATACAAGCCCAGTTGATCCAGTCTTTCTTGATAGGTCAGTCCCACCATCCCGGGAATCAGTCTGGTGAATCTTCGCTGCACTCCCTCAATAGCAAGAATGTCCTTCCTCAAGTTAGGAGACCAAAACTGTACACAATACTCCAGGTGTGGCCTCACCAAGGCCCTGTACAACTGTAGCAACACCTCCCTGCCCCTGTACTCAAATCCCCTCGCTATGAAGGCCAACATGCCATTTGCTTTCTTAACCGCCTGCTGTACCTGCATGCCAGCCTTCAATGACTGATGTACCATGACACCCAGGTCTCGTTGCACCTTCCCTTTTCCTAATCTGTCACCATTCAGATAATAGTCTGTCTCTCTGTTTTTACCACCAAAGTGGATAACCACACATTTATCCACATTATACTTCATCTGCCACGCATTTGCCCACTCACCTAACCTATCCAAGTCACTCTGCAGCCTCATAGCATCCTCCTCGCAGCTCACACTGCCACCCAACTTAGTGTCATCCGCAAATTTGGAGATACTACATTTAATCCCCTCGTCTAAATCATTAATGTACAATGTAAACAGCTGGGGCCCCAGCACAGAACCCTGCGGTACCCCACTAGTCACTGCCTGCCATTCCGAAAAGTACCCATTTACTCCTACTCTTTGCTTCCTGTCTGACAACCAGTTCTCAATCCACGTCAGCACACTACCCCCAATCCCATGTGCTTTAACTTTACACATTAATCTCCTGTGTGGGACCTTGTCGAAAGCCTTCTGAAAGTCCAAATATACCACATCAACTGGTACTCCTTTGTCCACTTTATTGGAAACATCCTCAAAAAATTCCAGAAGATTTGTCAAGCATGATCTCCCTTTCACAAATCCATGCTGACTTGGACCTATCATGTCACCATTTTCCAAATGCACTGCTATGACATCCTTAATAATTGATTCCATCATTTTACCCACTACTGAGGTCAGGCTGACCGGTCTATAATTCCCTGTTTTCTTTCTCCCTCCTTTTTTAAAAAGTGGGGTTACATTGGCTACCCTCCACTCGATAGGAACTGATCCAGAGTCAATGGAATGTTGGAAAATGACTGTCAATGCATCCGCTATTTCCAAGGCCACCTCCTTAAGTACTCTGGGATGCAGTCCATCAGGCCCTGGGGATTTATCGGCCTTCAATCCCATCAATTTCCCCAACACAATTTCCTGACTAATAAAGATTTCCCTCAGTTCCTCCTCCTTACTAGACCCTCTGACCCCTTTTATATCCGGAAGGTTGTTTGTGTCCTCCTTAGTGAATACTGAACCAAAGTACTTGTTCAATTGGTCTGCCATTTCTTTGTTCCCCGTTATGACTTCCCCTGATTCTGACTGCAGGGGACCTACGTTTGTCTTTACTAACCTTTTTCTCTTTACATACCTATAGAAACTTTTGCAATCCGCCTTAATGTTCCCTGCAAGCTTCTTCTCGTACTCCATTTTCCCTACCTTAATCAAACCCTTTGTCCTCCTCTGCTGAGTTCTAAATTTCTCCCAGTCCCCAGGTTCGCTGCTATTTCTGGCCAATTTGTATGCCATTTCCTTGGCTTTAATACTATTCCTGATTTCCCTAGATAGCCACGGTTGAGCCACCTTCCCTTTTTTATTTTTACGCCAGACAGGAATGTACAATTGTTGTAATTCATCCATGCAGTCTCTAAATGTCTGCCATTGCCCATCCACAGTCAACCCCTTAAGTATCATTAGCCAATCTATCTTAGCCAATTCATGCCTCATACCTTCAAAGTTACCCTTCTTTAAGTTCTGGACCATGGTCTCTGAATTAACTGTTTCATTCTCCATCCTAATGCAGAATTCCACCATATTATGGTCACTCTTCCCCAAGGGGCCTCGCACAATGAGATTGCTAATTAATCCTCTCTCATTACACAACACCCAGTCTAAGATGGCCTCCCCCCTAGTTGGTTCCTCGACATATTGGTCTAGAAAACCATCCCTTATGCACTCCAGGAAATCCTCCTCCACCGTATTGCTTCCAGTTTGGCTAGCCCAATCTATATGCATATTAAAGTCACCCATTATAACTGCTGCACCTTTATTGCATGCACTCCTAATTTCCTGTTTGATGCCCTCCCCAACATCACTACTACTGTTTGGAGGTCTGTACACAACTCCCACTAACGATTTTTGCCCTTTAGTGTTCTGCAGCTCTACCCATATAGATTCCACATCATCCAAGCTAATGTCTTTCCTAACTATTGCATTAATCTCCTCTTTAACCAGCAATGCTACCCCACCTCCTTTTCCTTTTATTCTATCCTTCCTGAATGTTGAATACCCCTGGATGTTAGCTTGGATGATGTGGAATCTGTATGGATGGAGCTACGGAATACCAAGGGGCAGAAAACGCTAGTGGGAGTTGTGTACAGAGCACCAAACAGTATTAGTAAGGTTGGGGACAGTATCAAACAAGAAATTAGGGATGCATGCAATAAAGGTACAGCAGTTATCATGGGTGACTTTAATCTACATATTGATTGGGCTAACCAAACTGGTAGCAATGCGGTGGAGGACGATTTCCTGGAGTCTATTAGGGATGGTTTTCGAGACCAATATGTCGAGGAACCAACTAGGGAGCTGGCCATCCTAGACTGGGTGATGTGTAATGAGAAAGGACTAATTAGCAATCTTGTTGTGCGAGGCCCCTTGGGGAAGAGTGATCATAACATGGTACAATTCTTTATTAAGATGGAGAGTGACACAATTAATTCAGAAACTAGTGTCCTGAACTTAAGGAAAGGTAACTTCGATGGTTTGAGGTGTGAATTGGCTAGAATAGACTGGCAAATAATACTTAAAGGGTAGACGGTGGATAGGCAATAGCAAACATTTAAAGATCACATGGATGAACTTCAGCAATTGTACATCCCTGTCTGGAGTAAAAATAAAACTGGGAAGGTGGCTCAACCGTGGCTAACAAGGGAAATTAAGGATAGTGTTAAATCCAAGGAAGAAGCATATAAATTGGCCAGAAAAAGCAGCAAACCTGAGGACTGGGAGAAATTTAGAATTCAGCAGAGGAGGACAAAGGGTTTAATTAAGAGGGGGAAAATAGAATACGAGAAGAAACTTGCGGGGAACATTAAAACTGAATGCAAAAGCTTCTATAGATATGTGAAGAGAAAAAGATTAGTGAAGACAAACATAGGTCCCTTGCAGTCGGATTCAGGTGAATTTATAATGGGGAACAAAGAAATGGCAGACCAATTGAACAAATACTTTGGTTCTGTCTTCACGAAGGAAAACACAAATAACCTTCCGGAAGTACGAGGGGACCGAGGGTCTAGTGAAAAGGAGGAACTGAAGGATATCCTTATTAGGCAAGAAATTGTGTTAGGGAAATTGATGGGATTGCAGGCTGATAAATCCCTGAGGCCTGATAGTTTGCATCCCAGAGTGGCCCTAGAAATAGTGGATGCATTGGTGATCATTTTCCAACAGTCTATCGACTCTGGATCAGTTCTTATGGACTGGAGGGTAGCTAATGTAACACCACTTTTTAAAAAGGGAGGGAGAGAGATAGCGGTTCTTCCTCTGCTTCTTCTAGGGGGTTGCTGAATCTCCTTTTAGTTTGATCCACGTGTTTGCAGCAGATTTGTCCATTGGTAAGTTTAACTACCAAAACCCTATTCCCCTCTTTCGCAATCACAGTGCCTGCAAGCCATTTGGGCCCTGAAGCGTAATTAAGGACAAAAACAGGGTCATTGACATCAATACATCACGCCCTCGCATTCCAGTCATGGTAGTCACATTGTGACTGACGCCTGCTCTCAACAATTTCTTTCATAGTAGGGTGTATAAGGGATAACCTGGTTTTGAGCATCCTTTTCATGCGCAGCTCTGCGGGTGGAACCCCTGTGAGCGAGTGTGGTCGGGATCTGTTGGCCAACAGGAGGCGTGATAAGTGGCTTTGTAGGGAACCCCGTTGGATTCTGAGCATCTCCTGTTTGATTATCTGCACTGCTTGTTCCGCCTGCCCGTTTGAGGCCGGCTTGAACGGTGCCGTTCTGACATGGTTGATTCCCATGCCTGTCATGAAGTCCTGGAATTGAGTGCTACGACAACCAAAAACATTTTTCCCATGAAAGGACCTGCGTAGTCCACATGGATGCATGACCATGGCTTGGCGGGCCAGGACCAGGAGCTAAGGGGGGCTTCCCTGGGTGCGTTGCCCAGCTGAGCACACGTGTTGCACCTGCGAACACAAAGTTCCAGGTCTGCATCTATCCCTGGCCACCAAACATGTGACCTGGCAATTGCCTTCATCATGACAATGCCCGGGTGCTCATTGTGAAGTTCTCTGAAAACACCTCTCTGCCCATCTGGGGCATGACTACTTGGTTTCCCCACAGTAGGCAATCGGCCTGAATCGAGAGTTCATCCTTGCGCCTATGAAACGGTTTAAATTCCTCAGGGCATGCCCCGTACAATGGCTGCTCAGTCCCCATTCAGGATACATTTCTTAACTAAAGACAGTAGCGGGTCTTTATTTGTCCAGACTTTAATCTGATGGGTTGTCACAGGTGAGCCTTCGCTTTCGAAAGCTTCAACAGCCATGACCATCTCAGCATCATGCTCAGTTGCCACCTTAGTGGTGGCTAGTGGGAGCCTGCTGAGTGCATCGGCGCAGGTTTCAGTGCCCGGTCTGTGCCGAATTGTGTAGTCATAGGCGGCTAACGTAAGTGCCCATCTCTGTATGCGGGCCAATACATTTGCATTTGTGGCCTTGTTGTCAGCCAAAAGGGACGTTAGGGGTTTGTGATTTGTCTCCAGCTCAAATTTCCTGCCAAACAGGTACTGATGCATTTTTTTTACTGCATATACACATGCTAGTGCTTCCTTTTCTACCATCCCGTAGCCCCTTTCTGCCTGGGACAGACTTCTGGAGGCATAAGCTACCGGTTGTAACTGACCATTGGCATTCACATGCTGCAACACACACCCGAACCCATAGGACGACGCATCGCACGTTAGAACAAGTTTCTTACACGGTTCATATAACGTTAACAGTTTGTTGGAGCACACAACTTGTTGTGCTAAATCAAAAGCCCTTTCCTGGCTGTCCCCCCAGACCCAATCGCAATCTTTGCGTAGGAGCACGTGTTGCGGCTCTAACAGCGTGCGCAATTTGGGAAGAAAGTTACCAAAATAGTTCAGGAGCCCCAGGAACAAACACAGCTCCATCGTGTTACGGGATCTGGGTGCTCTCTGGATCGCTTCTGTTTTGGACACAATGGGTCTGATCCTATCTGCTGCTACCCTCATCCCCAGGAATTATACCTCTAGAGCTAAGAAGACACACTTCGCCTTTTTCAGTCGCAGCCCTACCCAGCCCAGTCTGCGTAGCACCTCCTCCAGGTTGTGGAGGTGTTCTTCAGTATCGCGATCCGTGATGAGGATGTCTTCTTGAAAAACCACCGTCTTCGGAATCGGCTTGAAGAGGCTTTCCATATTTCGCTGAAAGATCGTGGCGGCCGAACGAATCTCGAACGGACATCTGTTATACTCAAACAACCCCTTGTGTGTCGTGATGGTGGTCAGCTTCTTCGACTCACTCGCCAGCTCCTGGGTCATGTAAGCTGAGGTCAGGTCCAATTTTGAAAAAAGTTTGCCACCGGATAGCGTCGCAAAGAGGTCCTCTGCTCTCGGTAGCGGGTACTGGTCTTGGAGTGACACCCGATTGATGGTGGCCATGTAATCGCCACATATCCTGACCCACCCATCCGCCTTGAGCAACGGCACGATCGGGCTCGTCCAGTCACTGAATTCGACTGGCGAGATGACGCCTTTCCTCAGCAGGCGGTCCAGTTCGCATTCTATCTTTTCTCGCATCACGTATGGCACCGCTCTGGCCTTGTGGTGTACTGGCCTGGCATCCGGGTTTATGTGAATCACTACCTTGGCCCCCATGAAAGTGCCGAAGCCTGGTTGAAATAATGAGTCAAATTTGTCCAGGACCTGTGAGCATGATACTCGCTCCACAGAAGAAATTGCATTGACATTGCACCATTTCCAGTTCATAACAGCAAGCCAACTCCTCCCCAGTAGTGTGGGACCGTCCCCTGGGACAATCCAGAGTGGCAACCTGTTCTCCAAATCATTGTGGGTCACGACTACCGTGGCGCTGCCTAGCACCGGAATGATCTCCTTTGTATATGTCCGTAGCTGTGCATCAATCGGCAATAATTTTGGCTTCCTGGCCTTGGACACCCACAACCTTTTGAACTGTTTGATACTCATCAGGGACTGGCTGGCCCCTGTGTTTAGCTCCATTAATACTGGGATGCCATTGAGGAGCACTTTCATCATTATCGGTGGTGTCCTGGTATATGAACTGTATATGTGCTCCACATAAACTCGCTGAACTTCAGCTTCCAGCGATTTCCCCCAGTATTCATTTGACCCCGTAGGGCTTACATCGGGCCCGTCCTCCTCGTACATCAACCTGGCTGCAAGCTTCCTGCACATACGTGCCAAGTGACCACTGATGTTGCAGTTTCTGCAGGTATATTGCACATACCTGCAAGCTCTGGCTGGGTGTTTGCCTCCACACCTCCAGCATGAGCTGGAGGCCCCGTTGTTGGAAACAAAAGGTCCATTACCAGTCGATCGTCTCTGACTGTCTCTGTAACTGCCCTTAAGCGCACCATTAACAGGTGTTGATGGCCCCATTACTGGCCGCATTGTCCATTGCGATGACATGAATTGCAGTTCAGCTAGCCATTGTCTCTGTTGAATTCCCCCTTTGGGTTCAATTACATGCTGGGGCATGTCCGATTGCCCTTGTCTGCCTAAAGAACTGTGTGCCGCATTAACAAGTTGACTCCCTGGTTGTTTGCCGCATTTGAGCCAAGATTTTTGTCATACATCATTCTGGTCTTCCTCCCCTGAGATAAATGTCTGGGCTATCAGAGCCGCCGCATCCAGGGTCAAGTCTTTGGTCTCAATCAGTTTCCTGAAAACCCCAGCGTGCCCGATGCCCTCAATAAAAAAGTCTCGCAGCATCTCCGCTCTGTATGCATCTGTGAACTTACATAGGCTCGCCAGTCGCCGGAGGTCTGCCGCAAAGTCTGGAACGCTTTGCCCTTCTCGCCGCCGGTGCGTGTAAAACCGGTGTCTCGCCATGTGCATGCTGCTCGCCGGTTTAAGGTGTTCCCCGATCAACTTACTGAGCTCTTCGAACGTCATGTCCGCCGGCTTCTCTGGCGCTAGAAGGTCCTTCATCAGGGAGTACGTTCTGGATCCACAAACGGTCAGGAGATGAGCCCTGCGTTTGTTGGCCAAATCCTGTCCCAACCATTCCTTAGTGACAAAACTTTGCTGTAGTCTCTCAATAAAGTCGTCCCAATCATCCCCAACACAGTACCTCTCTTCTGTGCTGCTAGTGGCCATGCTCACATGGTTTAAATCCCAGTTTCTCATCGCCAATGATATATCCTTACTATACAGTATAAATGCACACGAGGCCCATACTTGAGAGAAGGTCACTTTGTGATCAGTTACCTTTATTATCAAGACCTCAAGTGATGAAGTGGGTGGAGCTCCCCCTTTTATACCTGAAAGTCCAGGTTAGGAGTGTCTCCCACAAGTTCACCCCCTTGTGGTCAATGTTCTCTAGGTGTACAACTTAGGTCAGCTTTTTCATGGGTTACAATGATAGTTGAATACATGACAGGATCAACTGGGCCTTTATACATTGGAGTTTAGAAGGATGAGAGGGGATCTCATAGAAACATATAAGATTCTGACAGGACAGGACAGGTTAGATGAGGGTAGAATGTTCCCGATGTTGGGGAAGTCCAGAACCAGGGGACACAGTCTAAGGATAAGGGGCAGGCCATTTAGCACTGAGATGAGGAGAAACTTTTTCATTCAGAGAGTTGTTAACCTGTGGAATTCCCTGCCGCAGAGAGTTGTTGATGTCAGTTCATTGGATATATTCAAGAGGGAGTTAGATATGACCCTTACGGCTAAGGGGATCAAGGGGTATGGAGAGAAAGCAGGAAATGGGTACTGAGGGAATGATCAGCCATGATCTTATTGAATGGTGGTGCAGGCTCGAAGGGCCGAATGGCCTACTCCTGCACCTATTTTCTATGTTTCTATGTTTCCAGCTCTTGGTCCGTAGCCCTGTAAGTTACGGTACATTAAGTGCACATCCAAGTATCTTTTAAATATGGTGAGGGTTCCTGCCTCTACGATCCTTTCGGGCACTGAGTTCCAGATACCCACCACCCTCTGGGTCAATAAATTTCCCCACATTTCGCCTGTAAGCCTACTCCCAATTACTTTAAATTTATGACCCTGGTTGTTAACCACCCCTGCCAAGGGAATCAGCTCCTTTCTATCCAATCTATCCAGGTCCCTCATAATTGTGTACACCTCAATCAGGTATCCCCTCAGCCTCCTCTGTTCCAAAGAAAACAGCCTGTCCAATCTTTCCTCACAGCCAAAATTCTCCAGCCAAGGCAACATTCTTGTAAATCTCCTCTGCACCCTTTCCAGTGCAATCACATCTTTCTTGTACTGTGGTGACTAGAACTGCACACAGTACTCCAGCTGCAGCCTAATCAATGTTTTATACAGTTCAAGCATATCCTCCTTGCTCTTGTATTCCATGCCTCGACTAATAAAGGCAAGTATTCCATATGCCTTCTTAATCACCTTATCTACTTGGTCTGCTACCTTCAGGGATCTGTGGACCTGCACTCCCAAGATCCCTTTATTCCTCTACACTTTTCACTGTCATACCATTTAATATGTATTCCCTTGCCTTGTTAGACCTCCCCAAATGCATTACTTCACATTTTTCCGGATTGAATTCCATTTGCCACTGTTCTGTCCACCTGACCAGTAGATTGATATCTTCCTGCAGTCCGCAGCTTTCTTCTTCATTATCAACCACACAGTCTATTTTAGTGTCATCTGAAAACTTCTTAATCATACCCCCAACATTTAAGTCCAAGTCATTGATATATACCACAAAAAGCAAGGGACCCAGCACTGAGCCCTGCGGAACCCCACTGGATACAGCCTTCCAGTCAGAAAAACATGCATCAACCATTACCCTTTGCTTTCTGCCTCCGAGCCAATTTTGGATCCAACTTGGCACTTTGCCTTGGATCCCATGGGCTATTACTTTCATAACCAGCTTTGCTAAAATCTATATACCCTACATCATATGCACTGCCCTCATTGATCTTCCTGGTTTCCTCCTCGACAAATTCAATCAAGTTGGTCAGACATGACCTTCCCTTGACAAATCCAAAGAACTCGAGCAAATTTGTCAAATATGATTTCCTTTTCATAAAACTATACTGACTCTGCTTGACTGCATTATGACTTCCTAATGATGGACTCCAGCATTTTCCCAATGACAGATGTTAGACTAACTGGTCTATAGTTTCTTGCTATCTGTCTCCCTCCTTTCTTAAATAGGGGCGTTATATTTACGGTTTTCCAGTCCACTGGGACCTCTCCAGATTCCTGGGAATTTTGGTAGATTACAACCAATGCATCCACTATCTTTGCAGCCACCTCTTTTAAGACCCTCAGATGCAGGCCATCAGGTCCAGGGGACTTGTCCACCTTTAGTCCCATTAGTTTGCCTGGTACTTTTTCTTTATTGATAGCGATTGTTTTAAGTTCCCCACCCCGCCCACCCAATAGCCCCTTGATTATGAATTATCGGGATGGTTTTAGTGCCTTCTACCGTGAAGACCGATACAAAATATTTGTTTAATGTCTCCGCCATTTCTCTGTTTCCCATTATTAATTCCTCAGTCTCATCCTCGAAGGGACCAACATTTACTTTAGCTATTCCCTTCCTTTTTATAAACACGCCAAAGTTTTTACTGTCTGTTTTTATATTTTTTGCTAGTTTGCTCTCATAAGCTATCTTCTCTCTCTTTATCATTTTTTAGTCGTCCTTTGCTAGTTTATAAAAATTTCCCAATCCTCTGGTCTTCCACTATTCTTCACAACATTAGAAACATAGAAATATAGAAATTTACAGCGCAGAAGGAGGCCATTCTGGCCCATCGTGTCGACGCCGGCCGACAAAGAGCCACACGGCCCTTGGTCAGCAGCCCTAAAGGTTACATATGAACAATGACGGAAAGGCAAAGAGCACCCAGCCCAACCAATCCACCTCACCTCAACTGCGACACCCCTTATATTGAAACATTCTTCACTCCACCCCAACCGGAGCCATGTGATCTCCTGGGAGAGGCATAAACCAGATAAAAACCCAGGCCAATTTAGGGAGAGAAAATCTGGGAAAATTTCTCTCCGACCCATCCAGGCGATCGAAACTAGTCCAGGAGATCACCCTGGCCGTATTCTATTCCCTGCAGTACTTACCATTATATCTGCTCCGTCCAACAAAAGGTCATCCAGTCTAATCCCAATTACCAGCTCTTGGTCCATAACCCTGCAGGATACTGCACTGTAAGTGCCCATCCAACCATCTCTTAAAAGTGGTGAGGGTTTCTGCGTTCACCACTCTTCCAGGCAGCGAGTTCCAGATCCCCACAACCCTCTGCGTAAAGAAGCCCCCCCTCAAATCCCCTCTAAACCTTCCACCAACCACTTTAAAACTATGCCCCCTCGTAATAGATCCCTCCACCAATGGAAATAGACCCTTACTATCCATTATGTCCAGGCCCCTCAATATTTTATACACCTCAATGAGGTTTTCTCTTGACTCACAAAGATTCGGAGAACAGGTTGCCATCTGGATTGTCCCGGGGGACGGTCCCACACTGCTGGGGAGGAGTTGGCTTGCTGTCATGAACTGGAAATGGAACGATGTCAATTCAATTTCTGCTGTGGAGTGAATATCATGCTCACAGGTCCTTGACAAATTTGATTCACTATTTCAACCCGGCATTGGCACTTTCATGGGGACCAAGGCAGTGATTCACATAAACCCGGACGCCAGGCCAGTACACCACAAGGCCAGAGCGGTGCCATACGTGATACGGGAAAAGATAGAAGGCCAATTGGACTGCCTGCTGAGGGAAGGCATCATCTCACCAGTCGAATTCAGTGACTGGGTGAGCCCGATTGTGCCGGTGCTCAAGGCGGATGAGTCGGTCAGGATATGTGGTGATTACATGGCCACCATCAATCAGGTGTCACTCCAAGACCAGTGCCCACTACCAAGAGCGGAGAACCTCTTTGCGACGCTATCCAATGGCAAACTCTTTTCAAAATTGGACCTGACCTCAGCTTACATGACCCAGGAGCTGACGAGTGAGTCGAAGAAGCTGATCACCATCACGACACACAAGGGGTTGTTTGAGTACAACAGATGTCCGTTCAGGATTTGCTCAGCCGCCGCGATCTTTCAACGAAACATGGAAAGTATCCTCAAGTCAATTCAAAGTATGGTGGATTTTCAAGACGACATCCTCATCACAGGTTGCGATACTGAAAAACACTTCCACAACCTGGAGGAGGTGCTACGCAGACTGGACCGGGTGGGTCTGCGACTGAAAAAGGCGAAGTGCGTCTTCCTAGCTCCAGAGGTATAATTACTGGGGATGAGCATAGCAGCAGATGGGATCAGACCTACTGCGTCCGAATCGGAAGCAATCCAGTGAGCACCCAGACCCCATAGCACAATGGAGCTGCATTCGTTCCTGGGGCTCCTGAACTATTTTGGTAACTTTCTTCCCAAATTGAGCACGCTGTTAGAGCCGCTACACGTGCTCCTACGCAAAGGTCACGAATGGATCTGGGGAGACAGCCAGGAAAGGGCTTTTGATAGAGCACGCAATTTGTTATGCTCCAACAATCTGTTAACGCTATATGACCAATGTAAGAAACTTGTTTTAACGTGCGATGTGTCGTCCTATGGGGTCGTATGTGTGTTGCAGCATGTTAATGCCAAGGGTCAGTTACAGCTGGTAGCTTATGCCTCCAGAAGTCTGTCCCAGGCAGAAAGGGGCTACAGGATGGTTGAAAAGGAAGCGCTTGCATGTGTATATGCAGTAAAAAAAAATGCACCAGTACCTGTTTGGCAGGAAACTTGAGCTGGAGGCAGATCACAAACCCCTAACGTCCCTTTTGGCTGACAACAAGGCCATAAATGCAAATGCGTCGGCCCGTATACAGAGGTGGGCACTCACATTGGCCGCCTATGACTATACAATTCGGCACAGATCGGGCACTGAAAACAGCGCCAATGCACTCAGCAGGCTCCCACTAGCCACCACCGAGGGGACAACAAGGCCATAAATGCAAATGCGTTGGCCCGTATACAGAGGTGGGCACTCACATTGGCCGCCTATGACTATACAATTTGGCACAGATCGGGCACTGAAAACAGCGCCAATGCACTCAGCAGGCTCCCACTAGCCACCACCGAGGGGGCAACTGAGCATGCTGCTGAGATGGTCATGGCTGTTGAAACTTTTGAAAGTGAAGGCTCACCTGTGACAGCCCGTCAGATCAAAGTCTGGACAAATAGAGACCCGCTACTGTCTTTAGTCAAGAAATGTGTCCTGAATGGGGACTGGGCAGCCACGTACGGGGCATGTCCTGAGGAATTTAAACCATTTCACAGGCGCAAGGATGAACTCTCGATTCAGGCCGATTGCCTACTATGGGGAAACCGAGTAGTCATGCCCCAGATGGGCAGAGAACTCTACAATGAGCACCCGGGCATTGTCATGGTGAAGGCAATTGCCAGGTCACACGTTAGGTGGCCAGGGATAAATGCAGACCTGGAACTTTGTGTTCGCAGGTGCAACACGTGTGCCCAGCTGGGCAATGCGCCCATGGAAGCCCCCCTTAGCCCCTGATCCTGGCCCGCCAAGCCATGGCCACGCATCCATGTGGACTACGCAGGTCCTTTCATGGGAAAAATGTTTTTGGTTGTAGTAGACGCCTACTCCAAATGGATCGAGTGTGACATTCTCAATTCAAGCACATCCTCTGCCATGGTAGAAAGTCTACGGGCAATGTTTGCCGCCCATGGTCTACCGGACGTGTTCGTCAGCGACAATGGCCCGTGCTTTACAAGCATTGAGTTCCAGGACTTCATGGCAGGAAATGGTATCAACCATGTCAGAACGGCACCGTTCAAGCCGGCCTCAAACGGCCAGGCAGAACGAGCAGTGCAGATAATCAATCAGGTGATGCTCAGAATCCAAGGGGGTTCCCTACAAAGCCGCTTATCACGCCTCCTGTTGGCCAATAGATCCCGACCACACTTGCTCACAGGGGTTCCACCCGCAGAGCTGCTAATGAAAAGGACGCTCAAAACCAGGTTATCCCTTATACACCCGACCATGAAAGAAATTGTTGAGAGCAGGCGTCAGTCACAATGTGACTACCATGACGGGAATGCGAGGGCACGATATATTGATGTCAATGACCCTGTCTTTGTCCTCAACTACGCTGCAGGGCCCAAATGGCTCGCAGGCACTGTGATTGCCAAAGCGGGGAATAGGATTCTGGTAGTTAAACTTACCAATGGACAAATCTGCCACAAACACATGGATCAAACAAAACGGAGGTTTAGCAACCCCATAGAAGAAGCAGAGGAAGAACACGATGTAGAGTTCACTCCACCACAGGTGACCGAACCAAGTGGAGGAGAGCCCAGTCACTGAGGGCAGTCCGGACAGGCCTGAGACACCGCAAACAGCAAACACTCAGGCCAGCGCCCAACAACCGGAGCCCCAACTCAGGCGCTCTACAAGGGAGCGTAAACCACCAGAGAGACTTAACCTGTGATCCCAATAAGACTTTGAGGGGGAGGTGATGTCATGCATTCAACTGTCATTGTAATCCATGTATAAACTGACCTAAGTTGTACACCGTGAGAACACTGACCACTAGGTGGTGAACTTGTGGGAGACACTCTTAACCTGGACTTTCAGGTATAAAAGGGGAAGCTCCAACCATCTTCTCCACTTCAGTGCTGGCTAATAAAGGTTACTGGTCACAGAGTGACGTTCTCTCTAGTATGGACCTCATGTGCATTTGTACTGTATAGTAAGGACATATCAGGACTAAAGGTGGACAAGTCCCCTGGTCCTGATGCAGCGGGTAGGCTACCCCAATCAGTCATCAACGCCGCACTGATCATGTCAGCGCATCGCTGATGCATAACAATGTCCCTCCCCTTCGGTTAAAGGGAAGGGCCACTGCGAGCTCTGCATATTTTTCCCTTGCGTTCACTGGGCTACCAGGGAGGGTTTCGGATGGGCCAGTGGCCCGTCACTCAAGAGAGGGTGCCAGGCTGCCTGTTGGCGGCCCGGCTGAACCCGGGGGACATAATTGTCGGGCCGACATGGTAGTCGGCCGAGAATAAAAAATAAAATGGCATCACCGGCAGCGCCACCTCCCCTTTAGGAGCGGCCGTGCTGTCTGCGAACAAGAAGTTCACCGACTGAAAAAGCTGTTGGGGACACTGACAAGCGGCGGTGCTGCTCCCGTGGGACAATTCCGCAAAAGGGATATTTCCCACGGGGCAATTTCGGGAAGTGGTCGCTGCCGGTCGGTAAGGGGTTGGCGTATGCACGCTGTGGTGGGAAAACGGGCGGGGCGATCCCCTTCACCGCTCCGACCCTGAGGAAGGGCAATGTTTAAAATAGCGGCCCCTCCGCGGAGACTCGGCAACCATTCCACGCCGCCCCGTGGCTGCCACTTTCAAGCAGCCAGAGGCCTTATCGGAAGCAACAATTTCGGCCCCTTAATGTCCAGACATCTATCAATTTCAGTCTTGAATAGATTCAACAACTGAGCATCCTTTGGGGCAGAGAATTACAGGGATTCACAACATTTGATTGAGGAAATGTCTCATCTCAGCCCTAACCAGCCGATCCCTTATCCCGACACGATGATCCATAGTTCTCCAATCAGAAAAAACAGCCTCTCAGCATCTACCCTGTCAAGGCCTCTAAGAATGTTGTAAGTTTAGATGAGATTACCTCATTCTTCTAAACTCCAGAGAATGTAGGGCTTCTACTCAATCTCTCCTCATAGTACAACCCTCTGAGCCCAAGAATCACTCCAGTAAACCTTTATTGTATCTCCTCTAAGACAAGTATATCCTTCCTTATCTAAGGAGACCAAAACTGTACACAATACTCCAGATGTGATCTCACCGAAGCCCTATATATTCCTACCCTCTTGCAAGAAAGGCTAACATTACATTTGCCTTCCTAATTGCTTGCTGTACTTGCATGTTAACTTCATGTGATTCGTGTACAAGGACACCCAAATCCCTCTTAATAACAACATTTCTAGTCTCTTACTGTTTAAAAAATATTCTGCTTTTCTATTCTTCCTACCAAAGTACATAATTTCACATTTCCCTACATTATACTCCATCTGCACCTTCGTGCCCAGTCACTTAACCTGTTTATCTTCCTTTACAGCCTTCTGCCTATTCCTCAAAGCTTGCTTTCCCATCGCACCTTCACAATCCAGAACATGCTACAGACTGTCGTTTTCCACACACGCAGAGAAAGCCCAAATATTACCCACGGTCCTTCCCCCACCTCTGTGTTGAGGATTGGCTCACTAAGCTGAAAATCAAAACGACCACTCATGTTGACAGCACCAGATGGCATTCAACATACTCACAAGACATTTAAGTGTATAACTTTATTAGATCCAAACTTAACCAAGCATTACATTCATAGATAGATTATAATTCGTTAATAAGTTATGAGCTTTCTAGTCATTGCATACTCGCCACTTGGGACACTTCACCTCGATTAGAATCTAAACACAAGAAATAGGAGCAGGAGTAAGCCATTCGGCCCCTCGAGCCTGCTCTGCCATTCAATAAGATCATGGTCGATCTTCCACCTCAACTCCACTTGCCTGCACTATCTCCCTTAATATCCAAAAATCTATCATAGAATCATAGAAATGTACAGCATGGAAGGAGGCCATTTCGGTCCATCGTGTCCGTGCTGGCCGACAAAGAGCTAGCCAGCCTAATCCCACTTTCCAGCTCTTGATCCGTAGCCTTGTAGGTTACAGCAGTTCAAGTTCACATCCAAATACTTTTTAAATGTGGTGAAGATTTCTGCCTCTACCATCCTGTCAGGCAGTGAGTTCCAGACCCCCACCACCCTCTAGCTGAAAATTTTCCCCTCAAATCCCCTCTAAACCTCCTACCAATTACTTTAAGTCTATGCCCCCTGGTTGTTGACTCCTCTGCTAAGGGAAATAGGTCCCTTATCGGAGGAGAAGGAGATCGAGAGGCCTATAAAAGGCCCGAGAGTTCGGGAGTTCAGGCAATTAGAGGAGCTAGCTGATGCAGGGCAGAAGGTAAACAAAGAAGTAAAAATAAATTGAAGTGTGACGTCACAGCCAAGCGGGTAAGTGATTGGCTGGTGGATTGGTGAGTATTTTATCTTTTTCTTTTTCTTTTCTTATCAGTAGGAAACCTTTGGCAGGGTTGCCAAATTAAGTTAATCGAAGGGTTAAGTCATGTCAGGAGAGCCCAGACACGTGTCATGCTCCTCTTGTGCTATGTGGGAAATCAGGATGTGTGTCCAGCTGCAGCTCCTGACAGACCGCATTGCGGCACTGGAGCTGCGCATAGAAACATAGAAACATAGAAAATAGGTGCAGTAGTAGGCCCTTCGAGCCTGCACCACCATTCAATAAGATCATGGCTGAACGTTCCTTCAGTATCCCTTTCCTGCTTTCTCTCCGTACCCCTTGATCCCTTTCGCCGTAAGGGCCATATCTAACTCCCTCTTGAATATATCCAATGAACTGGCATCAACAACTCTCTGCAGCAGGGAATTCCACAGGTTAACAACTATCTGAGTGAAGAAGTTTCTCCTCATCTCAGTCTTAAATGGCCTGCCCCTTATCCTAAGACTGTGTCCCCTGGTTCTGGACTTCCCCAACATCGGGAACATTTTTCCCGCATCTAACCTGTCCAGTCCCGTCAGAATTTTATATGTTTCTATGAGATCCCCTCTCATCCTTCTAAACTCCAGTGAATTAAGGCCCAGTTGCTCCAGTCTCTCCGCATATGTCAGTCCTGCGATCCCTGGAATCAGTCTGGTGAATTTTCGCTGCACTCCCTCAGTAGCAAGAACGTCCTTCCTCAGGTTAGGAGACCAAAACTGCACACAGTATTCCAGGTGGGGCCTCACCAAGGCCCTGTACAACTGCAGTAAGACTTCCTTGCTCCTATACTCAAATCCCCTTGCTATGAAGGCCAACATACCATTTGCCTTCTTCACCGCCTGCTGTACCTGCATGCCAACTTTCAAGGACTGATGAACCATGACACCCAGGTCCCGCTGCACCTCCCCTTTTCCCAATCTGCCGCCATTCAGATAATATTCTGCCTTCATGTTTTTTCCCCCAAAGTGGATAACCTCACATTTATCCACATTATACTGCATCTGCCATGTATTTGCCCATTTGGCTAACCTGTCTAAGTCACCCTGCAGCCTCTTAGCGTCCTCCTCGCAGCTCACACCGCCACCCAATTTAGTGTCATCTGCAAACTTGGAGATATTACACTCAATTCCATCATCTAAATCATTAATATATATTGTAAAGAGCTGGGGTCCCAGCACTGAGCCCTGCGGCACTCCACTAGTCACTGCCTGCCATTCTGAAAAGGACCCATTTATCCCGACACTCTGCTTCCTGTCTGCCAGCCAGTTCTCTATCCATGTCAGTACATTACCCCCAATACCATGTGCTTTGATTTTGCACACCAATCTCTTGTGTGGGACCTTGTCAAAAGCCTTTTGAAAGTCCAAATACACCACATCCACTGGTTCTCCCTTGTCCACTCTACTAGTTACATCCTCAAAAATTTCCAGAAGATTTGTCAAGCTTGATTTCCCTTTCATAAATCCATGCTGACTTGGACCAATCCTATCACTGCTTTCCAAATGAGCTGCTATTTCATCCTTAATGATTGATTCCAACATTTTCCCCACTACTGATGTCAGGCTAACCGGTCTATAATTACTCGTTTTCTCTCTCCCTCCTTTTTTAAAAAGTGGTGTTACATTAGCAACCCTCCAGTCCATGGGAACTGATCCAGAGTCGATAGACTGCTGGAAAATTATCCACTATTTCTAGGGCCACTTCCTTAAGTACCCTGGGATGTAGACTATCAGGCCCTGAGGACTTATCGGCCTTCAATCCCATCAATTTCCCTAACATAATTTCCCGCTGAATAAGGATATCCTTCAGTTCCTCCTAAACCCTCGGTCCCCTAGTACTTCCGGAAGGTTATTTGTGTTTTCCTTCGTGAAGACAGAACCAAAGTATTTGTTCAATTGATCTGCCATTTCTTTGTTCCCCATTATAAATTCACTCGAATTCGACTGCAAGGGACTTACGTTTGTCTTCACTAATCTTTTTCTCTTCACATATCTATAGAAGCTTTTGCAGTCAGTTTTTATGTTTCCAGCAAGCTCCCCCTCGTACTCTATTTCCCCCCTCTTAATTAAACCCTTTGTCCTCCTCTGCTGAATCCTAAATTTCTCCCAGTCCTCAGGTTTGCTGCTTTTTCTGGCTAATTTGTATGCCTCTTCCTTGGATTTGACACTATCCTTAATTTCTTTTGTTAGCCACAGTTGAGCCACCTTTCCCATTTTATTTTTATTCCAGACAGGGATGTACAATTGTTGAAGTTGGTCCATATGATCTTGCCTATCCACCGTCAACCCTTTTAGTATCATTTGCCAGTCTAATTTAGCCAATTCGCGCCTCATACCGTCAAAGTAACCTTTCCTTAAGTTCAGGACCCTAGTTTCTGAATTAATTTTGTCACTCTCCATCTTAATAAAGAATTCTACCATATTATGGTCACTCTTCCCCAAGGGGCCTCGCACAACAAGATTGCTAATTAATCCCTTCTCATTACACATCACCCAGTCTAGGATGGCCAGCTCTCTGGTTGATTTCTCAACATATTGATCCAGAAAACCATCCCTAATGCACTCCAGGAAATCCTCCAGCTAGGTAGCATGGATTCACTCTGGAGCATCCACAATACTGAGCATGTCGTGAATAGCATGTTTAGTGAGTTGGTCACACCACAAAAGGTTACTCAGGCAGATAGGGAATGGATGACCAGCAGGAAGAGCAGGAGAAGGAAGGTAGTGCAGGGGTCCCCTGCGGTCATCTCCCTCCAAAACAGATATTCCATTTTGGGTACTGTTGGGGAAGATGGCTCATCGGAGGAAGGCAGCAGCAGCCAACTTCATGGCACCATGGGTGGCTCTGCTGCACAGGAGGGCAGAAAAAAGAGTGGGAGAGCTATAGTGATAGGGGATTCTATTTTAAGGGGAATAGATAGACGTTTCTGCGGTCGCAAACGAGACTCCAGGATGGTATGTTGCCTCTCTGGTGCAAGGGTCAAGGATGTCTCGGAGCTGCTGCAGGTCATTCTGGAGGGGGAGGGTGAACAGCCAGCTGTCGTGATGTATATAGGTACCAACGATATAGGTAAAAAATGGGATGATGTCCTACAAGCTGAATTTAGCGAGCGAGGAGTTAAATTCAAAAGTAGGACCTCAGAGGTAGTAATCTCAGGATTGCTACCAGTGCTACGTGCTAGTCAGTGTAGGAATAGTAGTATAATTCAGATGAATACCTGGCTTGAGGAATGGTGCAAGGGGGAGGGATTCAAATTCCTGGGACATTGAAACCGGTTCTGGAGGAGGTGGGACCAGTACAAACCGGACAGGACTGGAACCGATGTCCTCGGCGGAGTGTTTGCTCATGTTGTTGGGGAGGGTTTAAACTAATATGGCAGGGTGATGGGAATCTACGCAGGGAGGCAAAGAGAAGTAAAAAGGGGGCAGAAGCAAAAGGTAGGAAGGAAAAAACAAGGGTGGAGGGCAGAAAAATCAAGAGCAAAAATCAAAAATGGCCACATTATAACATAATTCGAAAAGGACCAAGAGTGTTTAAAAAAACAAGCCTGAAGACTCTGAGTCTCAATGCGAGGAGCATTCGTAATAAGGTGAATGAATTAACTGTGCAGATAGCTGTTAACGGATATGATGTAATTGGGATTACGGAGACATGGCTCCAGGGTAACCAAGGCCGGGAACTCAACATCCGGGGTATTCAATGTTCATGAAGGATAGACAGGAAGGAAAAGGCGGTGGGGTAGCGTTACTGGTTAAAGAGGAGATTAACGCAATAGTAAGGAAAGACATTAGCTTGAATGATGTGGAATCTATATGGGTAGAGCTGCGAAACACCAAAGGGCAGAAAACGTTAGTGGGAGTTGTGTACAGACCACCAAACAGTAGTAGGGAGGTTGGGGATGGCATCAAACAGGAAATTAGGGATGCGTGCAATAAGTATAAAGCAGTTATCATGGGTGACTTTAATCTACATATAGATTGGGCTAACCAAACTGGTAGCAGTACTGTGGAGGAGGATTTCCTGGAGTGTATAAGGGATGGTTTTCTAGACCAATATGTCGAGGAACCAACTAGAGTGCAGGCCATGCTAGACTGGGTCTTGTGTAATGAGAGGATTAATTAGCAATCTGGTCATGCGAGGCCCTTTGGGGAAGGGTGACCATAATATGGTAGAATTCTTCATTAAGATGGAGAGTTACACAATTCATTCAGAGACTAGGGTCCTGAATTTAAAGAAAGGTAACTTCGATGGTATGAGACGTGAATTGGCTAGGATAGACTGGCGAATGATACTTAAAGTGCTGATGGTGGATAGGCAATGGCAGACATTTAAAGATCACATGGATGAACTTCAACAATTGTACATCCCTGCCTGGCATAAAAATATAAAGGGGAAAGTGGCTCAACCGTGGCTAACGAGGGAAATTAGGGATAGTGTTCAATCCAAGGAAGACGCATATAATTGGCCAGAAAAAACAGCAAACCTGAGGACTGGGAGAAATTTATAATTCAGCAGAGGAGGACTAAGGGTTTAATTAGGAGGGGGAAAATAGAGTATGAGAGTAAGCTTGCAGGGAACATAAAAACTGACTGCAAAAGCTTCTATAGATATGTGAAGAGAAAAAGATTAGTGAAGACTAATGTAGGTCCCTTGCAGTCAGAATCAGGTGAATTCATAATGGGGAACATGGAAATGGCAGACCAATGAACAAATACTTTGGCTCTGTCTTCACTAAGGAAGACATGAATCACCTCCCGAAAATAATAGGGACCGAGGGTCTCGCGAGACGGAGGAACTGAAGGAAATCCTGATTAGTCAGGAAATGGTGTTAGGGAAATTGATGGGATTGAAGGCCGATAAAACCCCAGGGCCTGAGAGTCTGCATCCCAGAGTACTAAAGGAAGTGGCCCTAGAAATAGTGGATGCATTGGTGGTCATTTTCCAACATTCTATAGACTCTGGATCAGTTCCTATGGATTGGAGGGTAGCTAATTTTTTAAAAAGGAGGGAGAGAGAAAACAGGGAATTATAGTCCGGTTAGCCTGACATCAGTAATGGGGAAAATGTTGGAATCAATTATTAAAGATGTAATAGCAGCGCATGTAAGGGGAGCTTGGGGTGTGAGTTCGAATCCGCACTCCCCTGGGGTTCTGTACGTGCGATTTATGAGGATAGGTGAGTAATGAGGCACCAGACACAGTGGGTAAGAGTACAAAATGGCTAATGTTGTTTATTTAGAATAGTAAACACCAAAGATAGAAGGCACAGGAAGAGGTCATAAATAGCAGTAATGGCACAATCTCACTCAACAACATGAAAAATCTTGCAACAGGGAAGGGGAAAATAAGAGGTTAAAACATTCCACTCACAGACAACCCCACCTCCCACTCCCACCCTTCTGACCAATTCCTATCCTAAATTAAGTCTGTGAGGGGGGTTTGGGCTCTACTCACAATCCTATCAACTCCGGGGTTCTGGGGGCACTTATTTCAGCTCGGGGTCCCTCTGGGGTGGGTTTTACATTGTTGGTCAGTTCGGTTTTCCTCCTCGATGTTGCGTCGGTTTCTTCTCTTTGCCTTTCGGTTGGCTCCTAAGCAAACAGCTGCTGGAGTTAAGCACACCTTCCCCAGAGCGAGGGCCCTGTGAAAAGCTGACTCAACTCCCAAAAGCTGACTCAACTCCCAAAAGCTGACTCCAATCGCTTCCAAAAGCTAATTTCAACCGCTTCCAAAAGCTCACTTCAACTGCTTCAAAAGCTCACTCCAACAGCTTCCTAAAAGCTGACTCCAACAGCTTCCTCCTCTCTGCTGGTTCCACACCCTGCTGCTTCTACACCCCCGGTGGTTCTCTAGGTCCTATAACCAATTTAGTTCTGGCCTTTTTGCACTTAAACTCAGTTGGTGGTCCATTGTGTATGTTTGGGCGGGGAGATAGCTTTGAATATTTAATCATAAGATGTCACAGATACAGGTAGGTGTGAGGACAGGGGTATTGTTTCAGTGCACATTGGTACCTCAACGTCTGCTGGTCCATTGTCCACTGTCCATATTAATTAGGTAGATGATGGTCCACATTCATTAGGGGTGAGTCATATTTTCAAACTGGGCCAGGTAGTCCCCATTAGTTGAGGATTTCCCCACTTCAGGCCCAACTCGACCCCTGATTGGCCTGCCAGAATGCACTTTTCCCCCATTGGCCAGTGCCTCTGTCTCGCTTGTGAGCCAGACTCCACAATGTCTGTATCCACCCACACGTTTCCCAGCCTGCCTGGTCTGAGGATTTTACTTGGCCAAAAAATTTTAATTTAAAATGTATAGGACGATCCCATGGTAGTTTTCTTGTCCTTAGGATGTTCCAATAAAATGTGGCCGTGGATTTTCAAATCTTACACGCATTTAGAAAGCAGTGACAGGATCAGTCCAAGTTAGCATGGATTTATGAAAGAGAAATCATGCTTGACAAATCTAGAATTTTTTGAGGATGTAACTAGTAGAGTGGACAAGGGAGAACCAGTGGATGTTGTGTATTTGGACTTTCAAAAGGCCTTTGACAAAGTTCCATACAA
Source organism: Pristiophorus japonicus (assembly GCF_044704955.1). Classification (NCBI taxonomy): domain Eukaryota; kingdom Metazoa; phylum Chordata; class Chondrichthyes; family Pristiophoridae; genus Pristiophorus; species Pristiophorus japonicus. Next base: position 269,096,691 of record NC_091980.1, read on the forward strand.
GAGGTTAGTGTGCAAAATTAAAGCAAATCGTATTGGGGGTAATGTATTGACGTGGATAGAGAACTGGTTGGCAGACAGGAAGCAAAGAGTAGGAATAAACGGATCCTTTTTCAGAATGGCAGGCAGTGACTAGTGGGGTACCGCAAGTTTCAGTGCTGGGATCCCAGCTTTTTACAATATACATTAATGATTCAGATGAAGGAATTGAATGTAATATCTCCAAGTTTGCAGATGACACTAAGCTGGCTAGCAGTGTGAGCTGTGAGAAGGATGCTAAGAGGCTGCAGGGTGACTTAATCAGGTTAGGTGAGTGGGCAAATGCATGGCAGATGCAGTATAATGTAGATAAATGTGAGATTATCCACTTTGATGGCAAAAACAGGAAGGCAGAATATTATCTGAATGGTGACAGATTAGGAAAAGGGAAGGTGCAACGAGACTTGGGTGTCATGGTACATCAGTCATTGAAAGGTGGCATGCAGGTCCAGCAGGCAGTGAATAAGGCAAATGACATGTTGGCCTTCATAGCGAGAGGATTTGAGTACAGGAGCAGGGAGGTCTTACTGCAGTTGTACAGGGCCTTGGTGAGGCCACACCTGGAATATTGTGTACAGTTTTGGTCCCCTAATCTGAGGAAGGACATTCTTGCTATTGAGGGAGTGCAGCAAAGGTTCACCAGACTGATTTCCGGGATGGCAGGACTGACATATGAAGAAAGATTGGATCAACTAGGCTTATATTCACTGGAATTTAGAAGAATGAGAGGGGATCTCATAGAAACATATACAATTCTGACGGGATTGGACAGATTAGATGCAGGAAGAATGTTCCCGATGTTGGGTAGGTCCAGAACCAGGGGTCACAGTCTAAGGGTAAGGGGTAAACCATTCAGGACTGAGATGAGGAGAAACTTCTTCACTCAGAGAATTGTGAACCCGTAGAATTCTCTACCACAGAAAGTTGTTGAGGCCAGTTCGTTAGATATATTCAAAAGGGAGTTAGATATGATCCTTACGGCTAAAGGGATCAAGGGACATGGAGAGAAGGCACGAATGGGGTACTGAAGTTGCATGATCAGCCATGATCATATTGAATGGTGGTGCAGGCTCAAAGGGCCGAATGGCCTACTCCTGCACCTATTTTCTATGTTGCTATGTTTCCTATCCACACTATCTCGGCCCCTTATAATTTTATACATCTATCGATCTCTGTCTTGAATATATTCAATAACTTGAGCAACCACAGCCCTCTGGGGTAGAGAATTCCAAAGATTCACCACCTTCTGAATGAAGAAATTTCTCCTCATCTCAGTCCTAAATGGCCGACCCGTTATTCTAAGACCGTGACTCCTGGTTCTAGACTCCCCAGCCATGGGAAACATTCTCCCTGCATCTATCCTGTCAAGCCCTGTAATAATGTTGTATGTTTCAATGAGATCACCTTCCTCATTCATCTAAACTCTAGAGAATACAGGCCTAGTCTACTCAATCTCTCCTCATCGGACAATCCCCCCATCTCAGGAATCAGTCTGGTGAACCTTTGTTGCACTCCCATTTGTTCTCTCAAGTGGACATAAAAGATCCCATGGCACTATTTCGAAGAAGAGCAGGGGATTTATCCCTGGTGTCCTGGCAAATATTTATCCCTCAATGAAAACAACAAAAAAACGGATTATCTGGTCATTATCACATTGCTGTTTGTGGGAGCTTGCTTGTGTACAAATTGGCTGCCGCGTTTCCCACATTACAGCAGTGACTACACTCCAAAAAGTACTTAATTGACCGTAAAGCGCTTTGAGACATCCGGTGATAATGAAAGGCGCTATAGAAATCCAAGTCTTTTCTTTTCCCTCTGTGGCAATTATCTCCTTCCTTATGTAAGGAGACCAAAACTGTGCACAATCCTTCAGATGTGGTCTCACCAGAACCCTATATCATTGTAGTTCGACATCTTTACTCTTATACTCAAATCCTCTTGTAATAAAGGCCAATATACCATTTGCTTTCTTAATTGCTTGCTGTACCTGCATGTTAACTTTCAGTGATTCATGTACAAGGACAAACCAAATCAAAATCCTGTTCTCTGGACGTGCCAACTAACTAATCTGCTCCCTCTCCTTTATACAGTCATTCTTGTTACCTTTTTAAGCCAGCTACAGCACACTGACTTCCTTTCACAACACAGGAATAATCCCATAATTATTGCAAAGGTTTTATTCTTATCTGATCTTTCTCAAGGTTGTGAACTGAAATCATTCCTTTCTTTATCTAGTAATTTATATTATCCCTCAGCTTAACCTTATCTTTCTGTTCTGGCGGATTGGCTGAAAAAGATGTTTTCCCATTTTATTTTATTGTTTTATGTCAGACACTACAGGAAGAATTTTAACATCCACGACGGACAGGAGAGGGTTAAAAATTCAAAAATAGGAAACCCCTCAATCCACCTCCAATGTACCCACTACCGTTTGTAACAGAGATAAATTGGGGGGTAGGTGATTAACCTGCTCTCCAGAGGCGGGACCTTCATTTAAATATTTTAATGAGGCTGCATGCCTCAGATTTTAGGATAGTTTTAAATTTAGTGGCTGTGGGTCGGGTTTCCTAGGGCTCAAGAAACTCGGCAACTGAAAGGAGGTGATATACTCAATGACTGAGCATCCACAACCCTCAGGGATAGAGAATTCTAAAGATTCACCACCCTCTGAATGAAGAAATGTCTCCTTATCTCAGTCCTAACTGGATCCAGCAGGTAAGTGCTTTTTCAGTATTGCTTGTGGGCCAACAGAAGCAGAAGTACTTCCCTGGCCCCTCAAGCTAACCTGCTACCCTCCCCGCGATCCTCCGAGCTCCACAATCTCGCCCCCTCCCTAATCACCTCCCTTCCTGCGATCTCCTCTCTGCCCACCCCCCGCCCCCCGCCCCCGATTTACTCCAGTAGGCCCACGATGTCCTCACCCATTCCGCCCTCACCCCCCACCCCCCCCACTCTAATGTCTTTTCCGCTAAGCCACCCGATCTACTCTCGGCTCATGATCTCCTCTCTGACCCCTTTCAATGTTCTTTCCTGGGCACCCCACAATATCCCTCCACAATATCCCAGCCCTCCACGATCTCTCCCGCTTCTCCACTACCCAGCTGCGGCCTGGCCCCTAATTCTGGTCTCCCCTATCAAATCCTAAAGATCTCTATCAGTGTCAGCTGTGGCTCAGTGGGTAGCATACTCGCCTCGGAGTCAGAATGTTGTGGGTTCAAGTACCACTCCAGGAACTTGAGCACATAAATCTAGGCTGACACTCCAGTGCAGTGCTGAAGGAGTGCTGCACTGTCAGAGGTGCCGCCTTTCGGAGGAGACATTAAACTGCGGCCCCATCTGCTCTCTCAAATGGATGTAAAAGATACCATGGCACTATTTCGAAGAAGAGCAAGGGAGTTATCCTCAGTGTCCTGGTCAATATTTATTCCTCAATCAGAAAAACAGTTTGTCTGGTCATTATCATATTGCTGTTTGTGGGGGTTTGCTGTGCACAAGTTGGCTGCCGCGTTTCCCACATTACAACAGTGGCTACACTACAAAGGTACTTCATTGGCTGTAAAGCACTTTGAGATGTCTGGTGGTCATGAAAGGTGCTATATAAATGCAAGTCTTTCTCGCTATCGTTACCCCTCAGTCTTCTCTTCTGGAGAATAAGAGCCCCAACCTTTTCAATCTTTCCTGATTAGGTATAACCTCTCAGTTCAGATATCATTCAAGTAAATCTTTTTTGCACCTTCTCTAGTGCCTCTATACCCTTTTTATAATATAGAGATCAGAACTGTCCTCAGTACTCCAAGTGTGTTCTAACCAAGGTTCTATACAAGTTGAACATAACTTCTCTGCTTTTCAATTCTATCCCTCTAGAAATGAACCCCACTGCTTGGTTTGCCTTTTTAATGTCCTTATTAACCTACGTCGCTACTTTTAGTATTTGTGTATTTGTACTCCCAGATCCCTCTGTTCGTCTACCACACCGAGACACTTATTTTCCAGAAGCCTCCTTATTCTTCCTACCAAAATGTGCCACCTCACATTTATCTTTATTGAAGTTCATTTACCCATTCTGCAAGTTTATTTTGTCGCAGTCCTCCTATATATTAACACCTCCCAATTTGATGTCATCCACATATTTTGAAATTGTACTTCAGATTCCTGAGTCCAAATCATTTATGTAAACGTAGAACAGTGGTCCCAGCACCGATCACTGTGGAACACCACTTCTCACCTTTTGCCACTCTGAGTAACTACCTTTAACCTCTACTCTCTTTTCTGTTTTGTAGCCAGTACCCAATCTGCTACTCAAATACTGCATTGATCTCTAGTCCAGTTCTCCATCATCCACCCTCCGTAAACTATAGTTCATCAAAATTTTGCTGCCTGTATCCTGTCTCGAACCAAGACTCTCCTGTCCTCCCTGTCATGCTTGGTTCCTAGTCCCCCAACGCCTCCAACTTAAAATTCCAACTTAAATCTCTCTATGGCCTTGGCCAGCCCTAACTCTGTAACCTCCCCCAGCCCTACAACCCCCTCCTGAACTCTCCACTTCTCCAACTTTGACCTTTTCCTCACATCCACTCCTTTCGCCCCACCATTTCTCCCTGCACATATACATTTTTTTGTGCTTTTGCTCCATATAAGGATGTGATCAGCCAATATAAGCATAATCATTTTAAATAATTATAGTTTAAGGACAGGCCTCCTTTACAATTACTAACTGGTGTAATGGAATGCAAACAAGGATAGTGAACAAGGATGGTGAACAGGGACTTGAGCACAAACAGCTAGGCTGACACTCCAGAGTAGTACCGAAGGAGTGCTGCACTATCGGAGATGCTGTCTTTCGGATGAGACATTAAACCGAGGCACGCTGTCTCTCTCTCTCTCTCTCTCTCGTGGACGTAAAAGATCCTATGGCACTATTTCGAAGAAGATGGCCAATATTTATCCCTCAATCAACATCACAAAAACAGAGAAAAAAACCTTGTTGATTGTGCGCAAATTGGCTGCCGCATTTCCTACATTACAACACTTCAAAAAAAAAGTACTTCATTGTCTATAAAGCGCTTTGGGACGTCCTGAAGCGATTAAAGGCACGATATAAATGCAACACTTTCTTTCTAGGACAAGTTCAGTGCTGCTCTAGTACTTGTAAGTGACGTGAAAGGCTGCTGGCCATGTACATCCGGGTTGCTCGGCGCAGCCGCCGTTGTCGGGAGGCGGACGGGACCATGTTACTGTGATTCTGCCGCGCTCTCGCTCTCGCTCTCTTTTTTTCCGCCGCTTCTCCGACCATGTCTCGCCCTCTTTTCGTCGTTACGGATCGGACTTCGGTTTCCTGGTGAATGCTATCGCGTTGAAGGACGTTGTCTGGCTGTCTGTTCTGTGTGGTGGTGGGGGAAGGAAGGTCGGTGAGTGTCCGTGTCTGCGCCACACATTCGCGGCCTCCGGCTCGACCAGCGCCGCGGGGAGATAGACTAAGCGTGAGAGGGCGCCATTGTCAGCGCCTAGGCCCCAGTGTTCAAAATCGGCGTCCGGGCCTTTTTTTAAATTCGCACCCGAGGTTTCTCCCCTCCCACTCTGACCTGGGACCTTTGCAGCTCCCGAGAGCCAGTTTTACTGCCTTTGTTTTAAGCGTTGACCCCCCCCCTGCTTCTATAATAGGCATAAGCCTATATCAAGATCGGATCTGGAGGGTGTTTCATGGGTGTGTGCTTGGTTACATTAGTGTTATGTAACCGCTCCTTTATTGGGGTAAACGATCGAGTGAGAAATGATTTGCACTCGGACCGTATTCGAGAGTTTATTATTGCCACTTTTTGGTGAAGTCACCCTACAAAATATCGGATTCACAAACAAATATTTTAATCTTCACAAATTTCGAACTATTTGATATCTTCCGAAATGATTACAAATATCATTATCAAGTTAGTAAAACTGCTCATCAGGATTATAAATATATATATTTTTAAAGCTCATTGTTACAGTACCAAACATTAACAGTAACTTTAGATGGTAGCAGGGGTGTGAGTTGATGTATTATTAATTTGATGCATTTTCAGATACTAAAGTGATACTGTAAGTTTATGTAGATACATATTTTATCATAGCTGACCAAAATATGAAACGGATTGAGTAGAAATAATCTGCATGGGACAAAAAAAACACCTGTATCTCTCCAATTTTGGATCTCTTAAATTCTAATAGAACAGCTGCAGAACTTGCTCCAGGGAGAATTATAACATGGTACATTTTTGCTTTCCCAGCATCTTGTTTTGTATGTCCTGGATTGGCAGATGGTGTTTGTTTTTAACTACCCCACATATTGTACAAATGCTGGACGATTAATACAAATATTCCCTTCTCTATTTTTTTCATGGTTTCATGCCATTAATTATTTAAGCTGCTACAGGTACTCTGGCTTTGCAATGGTGCTTGTTGGAATTGAACATTAGTGGACCTGTAACAGTCTTAGGACTCTAAAGAAGATGTCCTAAATTGAATTTCTACTGAGAAATCTCATGTTCTTTTACCACTTGACTATTACTTTTACTTTTCCAAATTTGGTTGACTTTCTTGACAAACATGCTCTTACTATGTAGTATAATCTATTATAGATCAATGTCATTTTAAGTGTGGAACATATACTGTACATTGCTGTTACTGTATATGAAACTTATTAACTTTGCATTTGTTTTAGAACAACATATTCTGCTGCATGTATCACCAGTTGCATGAACTGAAGGAATTAACTAGTCAATAGCTTGACATGTTCTGATTGTTAAAAGGATCTTACCTTGAATTAAGTGACTACCTGATGAAAGTTGCATTATAATTGACAAACCAACTAGTAACAAAATAAATAAAGCTGGGGTAATAGTTGAAGTGGACAAATCGGAAGTGCAGCACAAGGCATGCTTCAGCTTTGTTGTATTTAGACTCCATCTGTGTTCATAGAACTCTTAATTCCATCATTGGAAGCTTGACCTTATTGATTAAACTATTATTTGGGGGGATTGGAATCATAGAGGAATTTTCCTGATCAGATTATCCAAAATGATAAGATTTTCTTCATGTTTTAAGAATGCCAGCCATCATATTCCATCTTCACTTTTACACTTTTTAAAATAAATGTCTTTGTCCAAGTAACTTGCTGCTATCCGTAGTCTTTCCAAGTGGCTTATGCCTGATAAAAAGGATTAGTGGAATATTATCTAATTAAATATATAACTTAAACCTAGACTGTAATGACCTAACCTAACTTGAACTTATTACTAAGTATGATACTGTTTTTTGTAGAAGAGCAATGCTATATATGTTATATATTTATATTATGTCCGTTTTCTGGACTGCTTTGAAAATTAGGTTGGAATTAGCCGATCAAATTTAGCCGAATAGAAGGCCTTGCCACGACTGAGAAGGTCATAGGTTCAAGCCCCACTCCAGAGACTTGAGTACATAATCTAGGTTGACACTTCAGTGTAGTACTGAGGGAATGCTGCATTGACAGGTGCTGTTTACTTTCTCAGGTGGACGTAAAAGATCCCATGGCGCTATTCGAAGAGCGGGGGAGCTCTCCTGGCCTCCTGGCATCCTGGCTAATATTTATCCCTCAAACAACATCACTAAAAACAGATAATCTGGTTAATTATCTCATTGCTATTTGTGGGACTTTGCTGTGTGTAAATTGGCTGTTGTGTTTCCTTACATCATCAGTGACTACATATCAAAAGTAGTTAATTGACTGTAAAGTGCTTTGGGATGTTCTGAGGTTGTGAAAGCTGATAAAAATGCTAATAAAACATTTTGTGCACTTGCTCCTCAGAGACACTCCTGCCTGCCCACACATACACATTATCTCCTTGGAGTCCTCCTTTTTAGACTAAGTCTTTGCACTATTGTGGGAAGTATTGATTTATTAATTTAGTTTTCATTATTAATCATAAAACTAGCCAGTTAAAAAACTAAATGAGTTAGACTAACTGATTTAGTAATGCTATGACATAGTACTCCTATGCTAGATTGTTAGCCAAGTAAAAATTTTCACCAAAATCCGTATGAGCAATTGGTGACTTTCAAGTCAGTTCAATCCCTGCAATACTGTTTGCATTCAACTTGGTGCAGGAGAAGACTTGCCAGTTTCACATATAGTGGTCTTCCTCTGAATTGTCCTACCTTGTGGCCTGGCTAAGAACTGATACCAATTTTTGGGTTGCAGATTGGAGTGTTGTCAGCCAGTGCCAAGACTTAAACCCATCTGTACAGCTTTGTGAATTCGATATCTTGAATTCTTTGCAGCATTATTAATTGTAAAAGTTCTCTAACAGATTTTTGTTTAAATTAGGGTGAGTTTAAAAAAAAATAGAAATTTTTCTTATGTTATCTAGGTAATAGATTTCAACCAATCCAGCTGGTTCTGCCTCCCTCCACTCCAGTTTGAAGTAAAAGATGGAATAGTGACCTTATTGTGTCTCTTACTATACCAGGCACTGCTTGGGAAACTGGGTCAGGCAGCAGGTAGGCGGCAACGTGTAGCTACATTCTCCTTAGTATGGCTATGTGTAAAATGGGAGCACTGCCTGCGTAGCTGGGCTAGGTAGTTGAAATTCAATTTTTAAAAAGTCATATCTTTATTTAGCAAATTATTTGTGGTAATATTAGAAATTCTACCACCACCTATGGCAGATAAGAGCATACATATTTTGGGACGCCTTTCCCTTTCCTATTTTGTTTCCTATTCTATCTGTCTTTATCAGTTCTCAGCAAAGTAGTAAGTTGCAGAGCTTCCCAATAATAGTGTACTCCCATGAAAGTAAAACTAAGATGACCAAAATTGGCTTAGTAAATGTGCACCTGGTCAGGGTATCATTGGTTGTGCAATTAATTGGGTAGTTACATTAACCTTGTAAAGTGCACTGTTAGATGTTTGGGATCCAACATTCTTAGTACAATACCAAGTTGTCAGATGCTTGTTTTTGGAACAAGTTTATTATAAGGGATATGGGTAGTTCCATTACATTTCTGTCTATTGGCTTTGTGAATACTTGGGCAGGTCCATAACGATTATCTGTATGGAGGGGTGAGTGGTCACATATTATATAAAAAAAAAAGGTCCATGGAAATGCAAATCCAAAAATAGTGTCAAGTATCTGACCTTGATGTCCTGTGAATACATATTGCAGTAGTTGTTGGGCGGGGAGGAGGTGAAAGTCAGCAGAAAGCAGCTTCCTGTCAAACATACTCGAGAAAGACTATTGACCTTTAACCATCACATTATTTTCTACCACATCCTGGGTAGAATGCTGTTTGCTTAAGTGATTCAAGTTTCAGAGGGTTTAAAAAAAACAGCAATTGCTAGAAATGCACAAGATTTATCAGAATATGAAAGAAAGCTTAACATTTAAGGGGCGATCCTTCAGAACAGTTCAGGGTGAAGTACTGGTAGTTACAGTCTGACCCTAATGTTGATTGTGAATAAAGGAAGAAATGTGTTGCACAACATTAAAGCTTATTGGCCTAAGTGCTTTTATTTATAGTTTGGCACTAGTATGCTAAATAAACCTCATGGCACTAGTGATCCAGTGAGCTTGTAATCACAGGTACTTCACCCTAGTGTTCAGTCTTTCAAATTTGGAAGGACAAAATCTGTATTTGTACTTTGGGTATTTTTCATAGTTCAATTAAACACAGCATGAACATTTCACATGCCAATTGTTGCACTTCACTGAAATCCTAGCAATGAATTATTCCATCCTACTTTTATATCTTGTATTTATGGTGAATCATTTAATGCAGATTGACATTGGAATTAATATGATCACTTATCTGAATTATTCATTTGTCTGAACAAGTGTTTTTCAAACTGTTCAGATAAACCATATTGACTAATAAATTAGGCAATTTGTAAATTAAGCTTGCTTTTCAGTGGTGTCCTGCTATTGTAAAAGTTTAAAACATATTGTTTAGTAATCATTGTACTTGCTTTTTGCTGAAAAAGTTTCTTGGGTGCATTCCATTTTTCACTAGCTGCAGATCAGCTGCAATATAGATTATACCAATGTTTCTGTTTTAAGTACATTCATTGAGTGTCCAGAAAATTGAAAAGTATTTGTTTCCTTTTCCTTCAGCGCTGAGCATATCGGGGAAAAATGGGAGCATTTCTGGACAAGCCAAAGATGGAAAAACATAATGCCCGTGGTGAGGGGAATGATCTGCATTACGGACTGAGCAGCATGCAAGGTTGGCGAATTGAGATGGAAGATGCACATACAGCTGTCATTGGTCTACCACATGGACTTGAATCATGGTCATTCTTCGCAGTCTACGATGGGCATGCTGGATCCCAAGTTGCCAGATATTGCTGTGAGCATTTGTTAGATCACATCACCAACAACCAGGATTTCAAAATCACTGATGGTGTGGCAGAGCCTACTGTGGAAAAAGTAAAAAGTGGAATCCGAACAGGTTTCCTGCAGATTGATGAGCACATGCGAACAATCTCTGAGAAGAGGCATGGATCGGACAGAAGCGGATCAACGGCAGTGGGTGTCCTGGTTTCGCCCAAGCACATATACTTCATCAACTGTGGAGACTCGCGAGGTTTGCTCTGTAGGAATGGACAGGTTCATTTCTTCACACAAGATCACAAACCAAACAATCCACTGGAGAAAGAGCGCATCCAGAATGCTGGTGGCTCAGTGATGATTCAGCGTGTCAATGGTTCCCTCGCTGTTTCAAGGGCTCTTGGAGATTTTGATTACAAGTGTGTCCATGGGAAGGGTCCAACGGAGCAGCTGGTCTCACCAGAGCCTGAGGTTTATGAAATCGAGAGAACGGAGAACGACCAATTTATTATCCTAGCATGTGATGGCATTTGGGATGTCATGGGGAATGAAGAGATCTGTGAATTTGTTAAATCCAGACTAGAAGTTAGTGATGACCTTGAGAAAGTTTGTAACCAGATTGTTGACACATGCTTGTACAAGGTATATAGAATGTCTTTTCCATTTTTATTATATTTAATCCTTTTATCATTTTGCATTTGTTAAAAATAGTCTTCAAATCAAAGCGTACTTCAGTTATTGTTAACCTGCAGTCCTGAATTACACCTTTTGTATGAAAGTAGCCTAGATACTGTATATGCTGTAGTTATTACCATGTTCCTGTTATATGAGCTGGCAGTAAGTTCTGGAGATTGGACATACAGTTGCATTCTCCTTAGCCTGGCTATGTGCAAAATGGGAGCACTGGTTGAGTAGTATCAGGACCAGGTAGTTGAAATTATTTATTGGCCTATAAATGATTTTTTTAAGAAAGGATCCATAGTTGTTTCTGTTGGAATAATCCTTAAAGTAAGTCGACATTATTCCGAACATCAGCAAAAATTAATTTTGGGACCCGGTGACAATGTGTTGGAGTATCATTGTGTCGTGTCCTGAAGCGGTGGGATGTTGAAGTGTAGGCATACTTTCTCAAATGGCAAGTTAGGAGTCTTGGGCAGGTGATTAATGGGAAGTATTGTGCGAAGAATCCCCAGACAGAAGAGGAAAGAAAAACTTTGAGAGTCATTCCAGGCTACCTGTGCCTTGTAGTTGCTTTCAGAGCAGCAATTTCATGAGACTTGATTGCATGTATGAAATGAGAGATGAAAAGGAATGTAAAGTTGCTGTGTAATCACTGATCAGCAATCACATTTTCAATTGGCTGCTGATACCTTACCTTCATAAAAGTATGCTGTTAACAGTTGCATTTACATTGGGATAATTACCAAGATTATTCCATAGGTTAAGAGCTTGAACTTTGCTAAGATTGTTAACTAGTGTGTGTTGATCATACTGCTGAAAAGGGACCATTTGATCAATTGCATTATTCACAGACTTCAACATTCTTGATACTGGAACTAGTTACAGTTGATTTGGGATTTCAACAAATTGATTTAGAAAAAGTAGATTTACATTAACTGTTTCAGTTATTTGCTACTCAAAGTAGAATAAGGCACAAGGCTCTTCTTTCTAAGGTCCCTTGTTACCTGGATGACTTGACCAAGTTAACAAACATTTAATGAGCTCATTGGTGTACTGAGCTAGTCAGCATTTCTGCATTTGAGCAGCAGGATAGCAGGTGACGAAGGATAGGAATGAGCAATAAAAGGCAGATGGCAGCATAATAGGTGATACCAGCATACAGTGTTGATTTCAAAGGCATGCTTTAATTTGTTTGTTTTTCCATATATTGGTGCTGGAGAGCAAAACATGATTTCCAAATTTGCCACCGAGTAACATTTTCTTCCTCGCCCAGTAATGGGGATGAATTTCCTAACTTAAGTAAATGTGGGTAAAAAGTTTTTAAAAATCCCACTTTATTCATGTCTACTTTTGTTAAAATTAGCAAAGACAGAACTTTCACCTGATCTGTCTAAATCCCAGCCACAGAACAACAGCCCTGACACTTTCAGTTCATATGTTTCCACTTTCCATGCCAGCTAATTGATGGCATTTGTAAAGGTGATGGCCACTTACCCAGTATGAACTGGATTCAAACAGTACAAGCTTATTTTATGCCGGGCCTTTACTGCTGGCAAAGACGCCTTCCCATTCGTCTCAGCTGGAGACACGTCCAGGTCCCAAAGGTGAAGTGACCATGTGTGTCATCTTTGTGCTATCTAGTCTCCCAGGATTGTTCAAGAGATTACCCGCAAAGTCAGTTTTAAAGAGTCTTTAAAGAAAATAAAAACTTTACTTTTAAATCTTTTAATTTGGGACAATTAAGAAACAATTAAGAAGACAAGGATCAGTGCTGGGACCACTGTTGTTTACAATTTATATTAATGATTTAGTCTTTGGAATCCAAAATACAATTTCTAAATTTGCGGATGACATCAAATTGGGGGATAGTTAATACTGAGGAGGACTACAACAAATTACAGGACATTAATAAACTTGCAGAATGGGTATATAATTGGCAAATAAAGTTTAACAGTTAAATGTGAGGTATTACATTTTGATAGGAAGAATAAGAAGGTCACTTTTTACTTGGTGGGTGCGAGTTTAGATGGGGTAGAAGTACATGAGGGTCTCGGAGTATCAATACACAAATCACTAAAAGTTGCCACACAGGTTAGCAAGGCCATGTAAAAAGCAAACCAAGCACTAGGGTTTATTTCTAGAGGTAAAGAATTGAAAAGTAGGGGAGTTATGCTGCACCTGTATCGAACCTTGATTAGACCACACTTGGAGTACTGCGTACAGTTCTGGTTGCCATATTATAAAAAGGATACAGAGACACTGGAGAGGGTACAGAGATGATTTACAAGGATGATACCAGGAGTGCAATGGTATACATATCAGGAAAGGATGAACAGGCTGGGTGACTTTAATCTTGAAAAAGGGTGACCTTATAGAGGTCTTTAAAATTATGAAAGTTTTTAGAGTGGATAGAGAGAGAATATTTCCACTTGTGGGGAAGAGCATATCTAGAGGCCATCAATATAAGATAGTCACCAAGAAATCCAATAGAAAATTCAGAAGAAATTTCTTTACCCCATTGAGTGGTGCAAATGTGGAACTCGCTACCACAGGAATTGGTTGAAGTGAATAGTATAGATGCACTTAAGGGGAGGGTAGACAAGCATATGGGGTAGAAGGGAATAGAGGGTTATGCTGATAGAGTTTGATGAGGAAAGACTGGAGGAGGCTCGAGTGGAGCATAAATGCTGCATGGACTGGTTGGGCCGAATGGCCTGTTTCTGTGCCGTATATCCTATGTGATCTTATGTAATTTCATAAACCAAGGATAATTTGCAAAAGACTAAATTTCAACCATCATATATTTTTTACATTGTGTGTGTGTGTAATACATGGAGACATTGGTCTTGTTATATATTGCACAAGTAAAGAAATAACTTGCATTTACATAGGCATCCCAAAGCATTCCATTAGCAAAGAATTTCAAATTCTTTATTGTAATATAGGCAAATGTGGCAGCTAATTTGCACACAATTGTACTACAATGGAATGGGGCTTGAACCCACAAACCTCTGATTTAGGCAAGAGTGGTATCACTGAGCCAAGCTAATACTAAATGCTTATAGTCTGCAGGTAATTTCTAGTCATCTGAAGACCAGTGGTAAAGATTGTTCTGTCCACTTGTCAATTTGCCAGTGGTGACAGACTTTGCTGCAGTCCTTTACCTGTGAAAGTCAAATATGACTAACATAGTTTCATATTGATTACTGGTAAACTCCATAACACTAAATTTTCTTTGATTCAGTTTAAGGTACTCCAGTTAGAAACTCTGCTCCTCATTTACTTAGTGCTGAGATTTTTCTATTACTGTGGCAAACAAGAATTTATTATCAGTAAATGTCCAGAATTTGGGGAAATGTAATGATAGATAGCAGACACGGTTGTTGAAGCTGTGCAATTGCCATAATAAAGAAATATGAAAACTAACACAGAAGGTGAATGAATAAGAGGTGGGTAGGAAAATAGATTGACACAAGATTGAGAAAAGAAGATAGATGATAGTTGCATGTAGAAAATTAGAATCAAAAGGGGAAAAAAATGATTAACTATATATCAGTTGTAATTCTTTTTAGACCTGCTTGAAGTAATTATAAGCATAACATTTTGATCAGTCTGGTTGCTAAATGTTTGGAGATAGTGGTCAGTAGAAAGGCATGTTGGTGATAGCCAGCTAACTACAGTTATTTTTGTCTTTATTACTTTTGTCTTTATTACAATTAAGTTTTCAGCTTCCTGTACAGTTGAACATTCATTAAATCTCATTTAACGGTCTTATTATTTTTGTTACTATTGTTAGTGGTGTATACAATCCATTTCTAAAAAAAATTTCAACAAAATGACAATCGTCTATTGATCTATTAAAATTCTTATCAATGGGCACACTTTTTATCGACTTTTTCCATTATAAATTCCTACGTTCACATTTAATAATGGAAACTGCCTGCTTAAATGAAGCAGGAGGATGTAATTGCAGCATGATCAGTTTACATAGGCAGGTGCCAATATAAATGTGGATGTAGAAATTTATAATGGAAAAATAGAAATAAGGATAGAATGCATCACTTTAAAGTGGTATCTGCATTATATCTGGTTCTCTTGGTCCAATTATTCGACACCTTCTAATCCAAATTCACCTGAAGGCTACACTTGATGTTGCCCACCTATGTGTAAGACTGCAGTGGATCGAAGAGCATTCTTTAATCTTGCTGCACTTGCATGAAACAACTATTACAGGAGATGTGCAATGCTCTTTTATTAAGATTTGCCTGTAACAAACCCCTCCCTTTCTGTAAAAACTTTCACTTTTCAAACACTTAACATGAGGTAGCTGGGCTCCTCTTTGTTGCATTTCCAAAACTGGGCCTCAGGAATCTGAGGGTTTTTTTTCACCCTGCTTTTACGGATATATGTTTCCATGTTTGCTAATGTTAGAAAAACAAGTTAGCGGGAGCATAAAGCAGGTAAACTTGCTTTCTACCTGAACTGTTTTTCGCTAACAAAAAAAGAAGGCAAATACCCTTTATATTCTGGTGCTGGACCTTGGCTCTCACTGTCTCTCTTGCAATTTTTTTTTAAAGTAGGACAAATGAGTGGTGAGGTATGTTTAGATATCACAACCAGAATTACATAAAAATAATTAATGCATATTTTGCTAATTTAGCTGTCTGATTGAGACTATTTTTTGCCCCCCTCAAACAGGGGAGTCGAGACAACATGAGTGTCGTATTGATTTGCTTTCCAAATGCACCAAAGGTATCGCCTGAAGCAGTGAAGAGAGAGGCTGAGCTGGACAAATATCTGGAGAACAAAGTGGAAGGTGGAGCATCTAAAAAAACACTTGCTGCTAAGTAAAATAACTTAAAAAAAAATTAAACCGTGTTAACCCTCTAAGTTCATGAATATGAACTAGACAACTAAATTCTATAAGTCTTTTATCTTCTGTTGCTCCTTGAACTGAAGTGATTCTGTACTTCATTACAGTACTAGATACAACGCCTAATACCCGATACATTTTGTTATAGTGGTATAGATTTAAAATTGTACTTTTATAAAACTTTCTCTCTGCTATCATAAATACAAGTCTGAGCTTAGAGGGATAACTTCCACATAAATACTGTAAGTTAGAGCTTTCAGTTGCATATCTTGTAGAGTAGTCAGTGCTGTACTGCTTTATACTAGCACTTGACATTTCGGTTGTGGGGACCATTTCACTTGCAGGATAACTAAATCCCAGTAGTTTAAAATCTGCTACAAGGTTATGTGCCATTATAGTTTTTGTGTCCAATTGAACAATGCTGCTAGCGTGATGATTTACTGGTAGTTCGCTCAGGTTTTTGAAGGCTGCCATTGATACAATGTAGCTGTGCCCTGGAAGTGTTGCTGCTTTGGTTCTGCCAACCCAAAAAAATTGAATTGTCACTTGTTTGTGTATATAATTGTATTATACGATATCAAAATATCAATGTTGCACAAGGTCAAAACAGAACATCCTGTCTGTAATGGAAGATTATGCACTAAGGCATCCTGGGCACAAGTCTGCTATTTTGAAAAAAGTTAATGTCTTTGTTCCAAGTTTCCAAGAACTTGAGTTAATTCTGTGTAGTTTCTGACATTTGTTCAGTCAGACAGGAAAACATTAGTGCCCATAAACAAACTTTGTTTATCCACAGCTTATTATAATACAATTATTGGGGATAAGTTGCCACTTCAATATGAAAATGGAGATGTCAAATAACCATTTGTCACTTAATCTTTACTAAAAACATTAAAAAAATTGCAGACTGTCTCATCGCTGCAGCAGTAAAATATCAGATTGATCAGTTCAGATCCCAGCCTGGACTGTGATTGTTTTCCCCACTGGGATGTGCATCATGTGCAATTGTGGGGGAGACAAGGAAGATAAAATAATTGGTGAGACATTATGCCCGGCAAAGTGCATTTCCTATACACACAGTTTTGTCTTGTCTCACCATCTCTGGATAAGATAATATTCCATGGAGGAGTGAAAGGGGATAATGCAGAAGATTATAGCTTGTTTATAAAAAGGAAGAATTCCGATTAGATGTGCAGATATTAATTAGAATGCTTAACAATGTGCACTTATCAGAATTTAAGTTTGCTTCTTGACCATTCCAGCATTAGACATATGGTGCTGCCTTACCTGAAACTTAAAAGTAAAATTGTCAGTCTCCTCAGTACAAAAATGTTAGATTTGTAAGGAACTCTGTGTGATTGCATGAACACGTGGATACACTGACCTTTTCTAGACTTGAGAGGAAATATTTTGGTACCAGGCAATAGTCACATTCCGATTATGTTTACATAAGCATATCATTAAGCCATTGCTGGTTTTAATGAGAAGAAAACTCTCAACAGACATTTTTATACCCATAATCACTTCTTGACTACTTGACACTTTTCCATTGTATTACATTTGAATGTATAAATTGATCTGTCATTCAAAAATGATTCGGGTAATATTAAATAAACCACAAGAAGTGATTGTGGACAACTGAGTTACATAACACTCAATTTACTCTTTTCAAAAAAGAGACCAAAAATTTAAATTTACAATTACAACAATACTTATTGTCCAAAGATAACACAATTCTTGGTTTCAGTATCAGATTATTGCATACCTCACATTGGCTGTTAACCATTTGCCTGTACATTTCAGACTTGGCTGAAGAAATATAACTTGATTAGCCAAAATTACTGAGTTAACAAAAGTTATGGTACTTCTACATACACTGGTGCAAAAGTATTTTTTAAGTAGTTCTTCCATTGGAAAATAACAACTAAAATGTGGCTATAGTTTTTTCCCTATGGCTAAAATGCCTCCTAACCTCATGAGCTGTAACTTTACAGTCTCCAAGATAAGATCTGGATTTTTTTTATAGTTGCAAAATAGTGACATAATTTCAGAAGGTTGAAATGATCCGAATCAAAATGAATTAAGCCAATCATGTAGTCTATTTTAATAATTCTAGAAGTGGAGGCAAAGAAATGCCATACTTTCATGAAAATATGAATGAGATCTAGTTCATAAAATTACTTTTTTTGCTTCAGTTTTGTAGATGTGCTGTAATCTGAGTAGTAAGTTAAATATGAAATCTGGACTGATGAGTTTGTGGAGCTGTCAGGGCAGCTTTATACTGAATATTAAAACAAATTGAAGTGGGCCAACACTTGACTGCAGTGTAACATGTCTACAGCATACTGTATTTGGAGGGGATTTAACAGATATGATGAGGCACTTTGGATCTGAGCTTGTGTCTAAATTGATGTCTGTATGAAGCTACTGCCCGATAAAGATTTGGATTACACTGACATCAATTCAGAATGCATGAATCCGACCAAATAGGGAATACTTCAAAGGTCACCTTTTAACCAGTTTCAGGCCCAAATCTGACCTCTGAAACTTACCCTCAGGATTGATTGGGAAAGTCTTGTAAGGTCTTGTCTGTCTGTGAATAAAATGTTGCGAACATTTGTGAGTGGTTAATATGTCAATATTTGTGTGTGATTGGTATAGTTTAGTGAGAGTTCAGTGAACCTGTGTATGTGCAAGCCATAGTCCAATTTTTAAATGTTTGGTTTTAAAGATTTTATGCATCAGTTTTTTGGGGTGTTATTTTTGTAATATATAGAATCATTTATTATCGATCTAACAATCCCCTGTTAGTACATTTTACAAACTACATTCCAAGTGACTATTAATCCTTTTACTTTTTGATAAAATAACTTTCTTAATTGTATTTACTTAACAGAATATAAAACCTATTTAAATTATGTTTGGATGGTGTGCTTGGAGCTGCTGGGATCTGTCATAAAAATACTGCATACATAATATACCGGTGAATGTCTTAAGTGAAGCAATAATGAATAGAGGTGTGTGTTTAAGAATAATGCACAATGCGGTATGTATTATATAAAGTGATGTCAAATGTGTGCTAATAATAGATTCATTACATACCAGTAACTTGCATTGTGTACCAATAATACACACCTTTCAGCTGATTATTGCTATTATATAATGCCTTGATATTATCCTGAAATGCTAACTTTGCTGAATTTCATGTCGAGTCCATCCACTGTTAAATGCCAGCAAATTATGTTTCATGTCAGTTATAAAGTCACCTGATCCCCAGACCCTCCTCTAACAGACTGATTTGGCTGTTCTATTCCTTCTCTTTTATTTTGGCGACACCCCCTAATGTGCAGCTAAGATTGGAAATTTGATGTGTGGGGAGCTGCAGGCAGAATATTTTATTTTCCCCCAGTGCAGTACAGTCGTTATACCTTTAAGTCACCTTCACTTTGGGGAGGAGTTGGGCTCATTCTAATGAATGCACATTTGATGCCTAGATTCATATGGTTGGTGCTTCCTATTAGTCTACAATTTTTAAACTTCTATTTCTTTCAATTTTAATTACTTTTCATCCTGCCTTTACTCCCCTGGGGTGGGGGTGCAGGGATATTTTATATTTTAATAATCTCTTAGATTTTTAAGCAAAAGAAAAAGGCATTATATAATGTGCTTTATAGTAGGTTTTTTCTATAGTGACACTTTAGATAACATTGAAACATACAATTTGTTGGCACCCTACATATAGATAGGAGCAATAGACATACACATAGGAAGAAATAGTGGTGATAATTGCTTGCTAAAATTAATGCCTGTTGTATTGGAACTTCATTCTGTGGAAGTACCTTTTAATCACCCTTGCCTGTGCCTATGTGTCTGGTAACAAGCAGTTTATTTGACTTTTTTTGTAGAAAGAACGATGAGGTACTAAATCAATCGACTTTCCTCTTATTTTGTCTCTACATTTTTAGTCAAATAAGACTAAGAGGTATTTAAGCAAATATATTGTGACAAAAGAAGTGATTAATGTAATGTAGTCACTTGCTTAATGTTTGCACACAAACTCTAGTGTCACTATCATCTGATATACATAATATCAAGTAGTTTAGTTATGGTTTAAAAATATATGGGTAGTAAGTAGCTGTAAATCTTTTATTTTTGTATAGTAAATTATACAAGTAGGATGATTAAAATACAGCATACTGATGTAGATAATATGTTAGCCATATTTATAAAGTTACATGTTAAAAAGTTATTCTAATAAAGACATTTACTGAATCAATTCTGAGATCTTTGAATTTTTTTTATTTGACTAAGTCTTAGGCAGCATATATAGAATATTTCACTAAATCTGTTGGGCTGTCAGCTAGTCCTAATTAGTGCTGAAGGCTTTACTTCAAATTGTTTTGTTTAACAGCTGTTTGTACTCCCACCAGTAAGTTTTTTCTCTGTGTTGTAACTGCTTTTTGTTGATCTCAAAAAGAAACCCATTATATGTGGGTTAATGATGCTTTCCGGTCCCAAACCTAGTAGCTGTAATGCATGATATAAAATGTTAATGAATTGTTTGCTTGTACTCAATCATTATCTGGTCAAAATTCAAACATTTTTTCTACTGACAGTGTTCCATTGTTGCACTTTAGTAACAAAGTGCTCAAAAATAAAAATCCATCTGGTAGTTGTATAACTGGAATATTGTCATTAGTTACCTCATGAGAAAATACATCAAATTCTGTTCTGGTGCAGTACATTGATGTTTCACAGTTGCTGCTGTGTTGTTTGTTGTCATAGAACTTCAAAATTTGAAATACTGATATACAACTTTGACATGCACACCCCACTGACCCGGAAGTCCTTCTGATTCCCCAGAAATCTTTGAGAAGCAGGGTGCTGAGGGGGTGCCAGAGCTAGTCCACGTGATGCGTGCTTTATCGTCGGAGAGCATCCCAAACCTCCCACCAGGAGGTGAACTGGCCAGCAAGTGAGTGTACAATGTGTGGAATCATAACCTTTAACTAAAAATCTATTTGCACTGTTGAAAGGAACTTAAAGGGGGCTGCTAATCAGCTGCAAATATAATTTCCCTTCCAACACAACACTTGACTCCTTAACTGGCATTTTTATCAATGGTAAGAATGGAAGCTATTACTTGAGCAAAGCGAAGAAACTTTGACTGATTCAGCATTTCAGTACAGCATATTTGATTCTTCAAATATAGTGGTGATGAATATATTATGGATGATCTGAAAACCTAATGTGTAATCAGTTAAGTTTTGTACATAGTGATTAACAGTCCCATTTTAACCCCTTACAGTGCAAAATAAAATTAACGCTGTTCTTTCATCACAATGTTAATGCTGAAAGTTCTAGGCAGTATAAATTAAATGATTAGTATGTTATAACATACATTGTGGCACAAAGTCTATAGTATTCATTTAAATATGCAAAATGGGCAGTCATAAATTTTGTCCCTAATGGGCACTTGGATCAACTAATGTATTTAAAATTTGTAAATGATTTAAAGCTGCAGTATCCTTTTTTCTTCAGGCTTCTTGAGCTATATTTAAAACTATAAAATAAAACCTATTGTTTGCCTTTACAAATACAGGATCTCTTTGCATTAAAGTTCCATGCGCAACCTTGTCGGGATCATTCAATGCACGTATAAATGGAAATAAAAAATAGCCTATAAGTTATGAAAAGGATACTGCAACTATTTAAGTGGAGGTTTTACATACAGTTGTGGAGGATGCAGAGAAGAAATTTGCATGCTCATTTGATTCCTGTGCATTGAAAAAATGTGTTTGTAACTGTTTTACAACTAATGTAGCTAAATCTGTAAGTTGGTATTTAAATTTCTAAATTAGATTAAATATATCAGTATTGCATAGTTTAAAATATATATTTCAAATACAGTCAAGATATTCCTGGCATTCTTGTGTCTTTACTTGATAAGGTAATGGCCCTGAGTACATAGCTTTGAAGCAGTTTGATTTTTAATATGAATAAAAAAAGGAAATCCAGTTATATGATCTTGAGTCATGTTTACTACTCCATGCATTTTGTTGTTTATTTGGCAGCACACAATCATGTATGCCAATAGTTCTGCTGCTTGCACATCCTAAACAATAATGCATGCAGTTGTATCTGTATTGTCTACATGTTGAAAGAGTGTGTTTTAAACATGTTTTTTCTTCTAAGTAGACAACACCATGCAAATAGCAAAGTAAATGAATATAACTTGTTGGGTGTGTCATATTTAAATTGGTGCCACTGCTCAAATTACCTGAATGCAGGCCTGTAAAAATCGGATAGAGATAATATGACTTCAATTTTCTGGGGAAAAATTGTTTTATAAATTACCTGCACAGAAACTAGTTTAGAGAAGTTTTATTTTTTGTTGCTGGTTGTTACTAGATTTATTAAAAAGAATTTAAATGTAGCTACAAATTAGTGTTCTAAATCCTTATCTTTGTCTAGTTCATATAATAACTGCACCTTAAATTAAATGGTTTTAGAAATTACCAACAGGATTTTCTTTCCTTCCCGTAAGAGCATTTGTGTGTGGTGTGCTTTTATATTATAGCCATAATCTGTAGATGGAAATAGTGCAAGCTATTTTCTCATCAATAATTTTTCAATTTATGTTGAAATGCATACAGTACTCATACAACCAGGTACAAAAGTTGTCACTGGTTGTGATCATTTGCAGGAATTAAAATGCTTAAGTAAGCTTTAAACCATCTCTGCAAACTTTCTGTAATACTGCAGGTGAAAATGAACAATATAAAATTTAGTGGGAACCTTGAAGGTTTGGCACATTAAGATGCAATGACAACAACAACTTGCATTTATATAGCACCTTTTTAATGTAGCAAAACTTCCCAAGGCACTTCACAGGAGCCTGGTCCCGAGCCACATGAAATATTGTGACAGGTCACCATAAGCTTGGTCAAAGAGGTAGGTTTTAAAGAACGTCTTAAAGGTCTCCGAGGCAGTCAGGGCCCGCTGGAAGGAGCACTTCGAAGATCTCCTTAATCGAGACTCTGTCTTTGACACAAGTGTCCTCAACTCCATCCCGCAGCATGCTACTCATCATCTCAGCAAAACCCCAGCCCTGTACGAGGTAGAAAAGACCATCCGTCAGCTCAAGAACAAGGCATTGGGAGTGAGGCGCTATTGGCATGAATGCATGACCTCATTCTCTCTCATTTGGAAGGAGAAGAGCATGCCGGGAGATCTGAGATGCAGTAATCGTGACCATCTTTAAAGAAAGGGGACAAGTTTGACTGGCAACTGCAGAGGAATCTCCTTGTTGTCGGCCACTGGGAAAGTCATCGCTAGAATCTCCCTCAACCGTCTTCTCCCTGTGGCTGAGGAGCTCCTCCTGGAGTCACTGTGTGGATTCTGTCCACTACAGGGTACAACGGACATGATCTTTATGGCGCAACAACTGCCAGAGAAATGCAGGGAACAACACCAACCCTTGTATATGGCTGCCTTTGACCTTATAATTGTCTTTGACACTGTTAACTGCGAAGGACTATGGAGTGTCGTCCTCCGTTTTGGCTGTCGCCATACTCCGCCTGCTCCACGATGACATGCAAGCCGTGATCCTGACCAACGGATCCAACGCAGACCCAATCCACGTCTGGACCAGGGTCAAGCAGGGCTGCGTCATCGCGCCGACCCTCTTCTCGATCTTAATGCAATGCTCCACCTCGCGTTCAACAAGCTCCCCGCTGGAGTGGAACTAAACTATAGAACCAGTGGGAATCAGTTCAACCTTCGTTGCCTCCAGGCGAGATCCGAGACCGTCCCATTCTCTGTCGTCGAACTGCAGTACGTGGACGACACTTGCAACTGCAGACATTGAGGCTGAACTCCAAGCCATCGTCAACATCTTCACCGAGGCGTACGAAAGCATGGGCCTTACACGAAACATCCATAAGACAAAGGTCCTCCACCAATCTTGCCCTGCCACACTGTACGGTGCGGCCTTGGACAACATGGACCACTTTCCATATCTTGGGAGCCTATTATCAGCAAGAGCAGACATCGATGACTAGGTTCAACACCGCCTCCAACGTGCCAGCGCAGCCTTCGGTCGCCTGAGGAAGAGTGTGTTCAAAGATCGGGCCCGAAAATCTAGCACCAAGCTCATGGTCTACAGGGCTATAGCGATACCCGCCCTGCTGTATGGCTCAGACGTGAACCATATACAGTAGACTCCTCAAATCGCTGGAGAAATACCACCAACGATGTCTCCGCAAGATTCTGCAAATCCCCTGGGAGGATAGATGCATCAACGACAGTGTTCTAGATCAGGCCAACATCGAAGCACTGACTACATTCGACCAGCTCCGTTGGGCGGGCCACATTGTTCACATGCCTGACAAGACTCCCAAAGCAAGCACTCTACTCTGAACTACACGGCTAGCGAGCCCCAGATGGGCAGACAAATGTTTCAAGGACACCCTCAAAGCCTCCTTGATAAAGTGCAATATCCCCACCGATACTTGGGAGTCCCTGACCAAAGACCGCCCGAAGTGAAGGAGGAGCATCCGGGAGGGCGCTGAGCACCTCGAGTCTCATCGCCGAGAGCAGGCAGAAAACGAGAGCAGGCAGAAAACAAGCGCAGGCAGCGGCAGGAGCATGTGGCAAACCAGACACCCACCCACCCTTCCCTCCAACTACTGTCTGTCCCACCTGTGACTGAGACTGTAATTCCCATATTGGACTGTTCAGTCACCTGATAATTCACTTTTAAAAGTCTTCCTCGATTTTTGAGGGACTGTCTCTGTCTCAGAGGTATGTTTTAAGGAACATCTTAAAGGTTTGGATAAGCTCATGTTTATGGAGGGTGGAAGATGGGAGGCCAGCCAGGGGAATGTTGGAATAGTCAAGCCTAGAGGTAACAAAGGCAAGGACGAGGGTTTCAGCAGCCAATGAACTGCAAAGGGGCCTGGAAGTAGGCAGACTTGGTGATGGAGTGGATATGTGGTCAGATGTTCATCTCTGGGTCAGATACGACACCAAGGTTGCGAATGGTCTGGTTCAGCCACACACAGTTGCCAGGGAGAGGAATGGAGTCAGAGGCTAGGGAACGGAGTTTGTGGCGGGAACTGAAGACAATGGCCCAGAAGTCGAGTACGGACCTGGGGAGGCCGGAGTGTATACGGACCCGGGAAGGCATCGCAAAAGCCATTTTCAGCGCACAATGCGCATGCGCTGAAAACCGGCTTTTCCGATCTGTCAAGTTCCAGCTTGACAGATCCTCCACATCTCGAGAGCGAGAACATTTGCAAGGGCAAGATTGCGATATTTACCCATATCTTGCCCAGCAAATGTCCTGAAGACACTTGCTCCTGATAAAAGTAGGCGCATAGCCTACTTTTACAAGGTGTAAGAGTTTTAAAACACACACGACCATAATAAAATAAAATTAGAAAAACACATTTTATTGTTTTTAAAAACTCTGCCCACTACAGTAAATTTATTTTAAACCATAATTTAAAAAACTTTTTTTAAATTGGCATTTTTTTTCTAAGACATTTATTAACTTTAATTTCAGTTAATTTTAATTGAGGTGTTTATTTTTTATTATAGTGTTTAGTGTTTTTTTTCATAGCAATGAGAACTCTTAGATATGGAGTTCTCATTGCTATTAATGCGACTGCTGTGGAATACTGTACCTGATTGGTGTGACTGCACCTTCTGAATCCGAACCTGGCGGAAGGGAAAAGGAGGCCTCTGCACTGGAATCATAGGCGCCTCCGGGACCTATAAATTATCCAGTCGGAGGCGTTCATCCGAAAGAAGCCTCTGACCGGAATTTCCAGGCCAATGACTTCGGTCTTCCTAATATTAATTTGAGGAAATTTTGCTAATCCAATACTAGATGTCAGAGAAGCAGTCTGACAATGGAGGAGTTGAGAGAGTTGGTGGTGAGGTAGAACTGGATGTCGTCAGCGTACATGTGGAAACTGATGTGCTTTCAGATAATATCGCCAAGGGGCAGAATGTAAATAAGAAGTAGGAGGAGGACTCGACTGGTGTGGGAGCAGGAAGAGAAGCCATTGCAGGTGATCGATAAGAATGGAACCAGGCAAGGGCAGTCCCACCCAGCTGAACAAACCCAGCTTTGACAAATATTCAGTTAAACAAATTTTAGATTAAATTCAGATGCATTTTAAATAGGCAAAAGAATACTATAAAGTAATAACTGTTCTGGCCAAAATCACTTGTGCTGTAACGATCAACAGTGATGGTTACTTGTATGAACTTTGCTGAAAACCAATTTGGCTTTGTCAATTTGTGTGGAGCATTTATCCGTAAGCCATTCCCCATTGAGAACTAATTTACTGTTGCAATTTATGAAAGTTTTAAAAAAAACTGAATAAAATTGTGAAGTCAATAATGGTTTGCCACACAAGGCAACAAAATGTGGAGCTGTACATACAGGTCCTCCCGTGGCGATCAAAAGTAAGTGGTGTTTTCATTTACTATCATCTTTTAACTTTTTTGCAAATCTATTTGATAGTTCAATCATCTAGTGCTCGAGAGTAATTGGTGAATGACTTCAATGTGAATTTTATAAAACTAAGCTGCTCTCACTAGTATAGAACCATCTAACTGTTACACACTAAGTTTTAATAAAGCTGATGCACCATTTGCCATTTTGCACATTTCTGACATCAAGGAATTGACATGCCAGCGAATTGAAAATATTCTGGATGGTGAATTGATGGTACTGCACATATGACAGTATTGTCATCCTTTCTCTTAGTAATAGCTGAAATCTGCAGGTTGTGTGAAGTCAGATAAGTTCTGGATGATTCATTGAAGTCTTAATTTTAAGAAATGAATGACAAATTCTGCAACTTCAAAAACATTTTTATTTTATAAATATATCTTTTAATTCAATATCAACTTGAATATGCATATGAAAAATCAATTTTGAATTTTAACTTTTTTTTTTTAATTTACTTTAGGCGGAGTGTTATTGAAGCAGTTTACAACAGACTGAATCCCTATAGGGCCGACACTGTGAGTAACCATACTTCTAACATTAAGGCCATTTATGTCTAGGCAACTTTCATAATTATAATAGTGAACCCCTTTATTGTATGCCTACAACCAATACCATTGTGACAGAAATTCAGAGCTTTTATGCTTAAGACAAAATTGTTTCTGGCCTGAAAACCCACCATTGTTAGCAATGGTACTTCCATATTGCTAAAATACCACTTTTTCACAGTATCAATAAAAAGAAACTGCTAAATCATAGAATATTGCAGTCCCAGAAGGAAGCCATTCAGCCTGTTATGCCTGTGCCGGCTCTTTGAAAGAACTGTCCAGTTTAGTCCCACACCCCAGCCTTTTCCCCATAATACTGTAAACAAGTCCTCTTCAAGTACATGGTCAATTGTCTTTTGAAAGTTTCTATGGAATCTGATTCTATCAACCTTTCCGGTAATGTGTTCCAGATTTTAACAATCCTCGGTGGTGCGGGGGGGGGAATTCTCCTCATTTCCCCTTTAGTTCTTTTGCCAATTATTTTAAATCTATGATCTCTGGTTACTGACCCTCTTGCCAGTGGAAACAGTTTCTCCCTACTTGCTCTATCAAATCCGCTCATAATTTTAAATATCTCTTGGGTCTCCCTTTAACCTTCCTGATCTAAGGAGAACAATCCCAGCTTCTCTGATCTCTCCACATAACTGAACTCCCTGGTATCATCCTAGTAAACCTCCTCTCTACCCTCTCCAAAGCCATGACATCTTCCCTAAAGTGTGGTGCCCAGAATTGTAATCAATACTCCCACTGAGGCCTAACCAGTGATTTGTGACGGTTTAGCACAACTTTCTTGTTTTTGTATTCAATTTCCCTATTTACAAAGCCAAGTATCCCATATGCTTTTTAAACCTCCTGATCAACTTGCCCTTCTACTTTCAAAGATTTGTCAATATACATCCTCTACTCTAACCCTCTCTGCTCGTCCCCTCAAAATAGTAGTTTAGATTAAAATGCCTCCCTATGTTCCTCACAAAGTACATCACTTCACACTTAGCCGCATTAAATTATATCTGCTTATTTCACCAGTCTGTCTGTCCTGAAGTCTGCTACTATCCTGCTCACTATTTACTATGTTGCTAAGTTTTGTATCATCTGCAAACTTTGAAATTGTACTCCCTATATCTAAGTCCAAGTCATTTTTTTTATAACAAGAAAAGCAATGGTCCTAATTCTGATCGCCAGGGACCCCACTGTATATTTCCCTCTAGTCAGAAAAAACATCTGTTCACCATACTCTTTGCCTTCTGTCCTGTAGCCAATTATGTACCCAAAATGCCACCATCGCTTTAATACCATTTGCTTCTATTTTCTGAATAAGTCTGTTATGTGGTACTTTATCAAATGCCTTTTGAAAGTCCATATATATCTACTGCATTACCTTCATCAACCCTCCCTTGTTACTTCACCAAATAACTCAATCGGGTTAATCACACAAGATCCGCTTTCAACAAATCCCTGCTGCCTGTCTCTTATTAACCCATGCTTCTCCAAGTGAGAATAAAACATTTTCCTTGACGAAAGTCTTTAATAATTTTCCACCACTGGCACTAGGGGGTTGCAGAGTGTGTGAGAAGAGGAGATACTGTTCCTGAAGCTTGTGTTGAACTGGGTTGAATGAATGAAGACAAGGACTGAGAAGTTAGAAAGGGAATGAAAATTGAAGTGGTGAGTCACATTTGGGGATGGAACTGATCTACTAGCAGAGCATTTGCTGATCAAATCAATCTAACACTGCCCACTTAATGTTAGAGGACTAAAGCGTGAGCAACAAATATTGTTTTCCAAATTGGAGTAAATACTCGTTTTACAAGAAAGGAGTGTTTGGGACCCTGTACAATGGTATGGAAAGAGTTTTCACAGTAAAATGCCATGGAAAGGGCAGCTAGAAGTTAGATTGATGAAGGAACCAACAGCTGTGTAAGATTCTGGTTAGCGCCTTGTCGTATCAATTAATAGGTTCGAGAGTCTAGTGTTATCAGCTTATTAAGAAATATAAGATTAACCGGTTCTTCAAAGTTGCTCTGTTCAACAATTTCCCATTATACATCTGTATCCATGGTAACCTCACTTAACTATTTTAAGTTTATACACTTCTAACCTCTTGTGGTACAATTCTCATCTAAGGATCTATTGTCTACAGGAATAGTTAATTACTACACTAGCTGTCTTATCTTACTCAGGCTGTTTATTCTGTTTTAGACACTATCTATACTAGTTATTTAACCCATCATAAATACAAATCATTTTTCTTCTATTACCTCTAAAATATATAAGCTCTATCCCAGATGGAATGGTCCCTCTGGAAAAAGGAGAGGAGAAAATGTGCTTCTTGGTGGAATCATGTAGATGGGTGAGATGTTCGGGTAATTGTGAAGATTAGGGTAGCAGATGTGAGCAGAGTTATGGAAAATTGGATCTATATGTTCAAGGGGCTTGTCAATTATTGCTGAGAGAGCGCCTCCGGCTTCTGAAGCTCTGGTGCCGAACATGGAATCATTTAGAGTAGATTCAATGGAGACTGAGAAACTGAGAGAAATGGATGAAATTATTAGAGGAAACAGGATGGGAAGAAGCATAATCCAGATGGTTGTGGGAGTCAATGTCCTTGTTATACATTTCTATATAATCCCCATTACCTGAGATGGACAAAGAGAAGTAAGGGCCAGAAATGAATCATTCGAAGATGAGAGATGAGCGGAAATTAGAACTGTACTGAACGACAGTTTCAAGATCCGAGTGATTGCATTAAATGGCTCCAACAAGGTCATCAGTGTGATGGAGGAGGAGATTAAGGAGGAGACTGCTATCATCATTAAAATAGCAAAGTAAAATGCTTCTCCTGCATTATTTCTTCACACAAAATTGATTCCTGAAACACGGTCATCCACTCCATATGGCGAACACTACCACTGAGCCAGATCTAGCTTAGTCTCTGCTGGCTTTAAGTACTCTGTCAGACTTCTGAGGTAAAGTCAGTCTAATAAATCATTCAACATCATACTTTGAAAAAACAAAGAACATTAGACAATGTTGTCTTATAATTACATTATATTAACAACCATTCACAGGCTATCAAATACCTAGAATATTTGTCCACACAAATGCATCTGCCATTATAGTAATTTTCAAATACAACTCTGTACCCAAAGTATCACGCTGACTAAATTTAATAGAATGATATCTAAACAGCAAGGTGCCAAGAAATGCTTCTAAAGGAATAAAGCATCTGAAATGACCCTTTATTGTTTCCCAGATGAATGTATATTAACCCCTCCCTAAACCTCTCTACCTCCCTTTCCTCCTTTTAAGTTGCTCCTTAAAACCTACCTCTTTGACCAAGCTTTTGGTCATCTGCCCTAATATCTCCCTATGTGGCTCAGTATCAAATTTTGTTTTATAACGATCCTGTGAAGCGCCTTGGGACATTTTACTACTTTAAAGGCGCATATATATATATATATATATACTTGTTACAGTTTGCAGAAACCTGCATTAGCTCTGGGTATTGTAGCCAATAAAAAAAATCAATGAATATTCTAATGCAGACAAAATTGCTTAATTTTTGTCACACTACAGAGCCTGTACACCCATGGTGAACGGAGGCTTTATACCACCATCCGTCACCATGACAATCTTCATGTTATCTGCTTCCTCCTTGAACAGTAGCACAACCAGTCCCACTATCCTCCTTAGCCTGTCAAAACTTGTTTTTACTCTGAACGTCCCTTTTTAACTCCACTCTTTTTTTTCCTCCAAATAAAATACCTCCTTGTGGCATGCCACTTTAACTCTGCCTCCCATTCTGATCTTTTTGCAGGGTTTGGAAAAAAACAATGCTTTTTTTCATTTTCTCCAATGTGCAATCATTCGATAGAAATATATGTTTCATAGCCCCTGCTGTTCTTCATGCAGACAGTTTTCAATCTGCTGTGCCACCATTGGGAGGCATTAAGTTGAACCAAGCAACTGTCCCTTAAGGAGGGAAAACCTGTCCGATCTCATAGATCACAACTGGACTCAAATGTCAAACAAACCAGAAATTGAAGCCCATTTGAAAGATTGTGAAGTAGTATCAGAAAAATACTATTTGAAGCAATTTATTTTTGAAACCATGGGTAAAAGCCATAACTTGTGCTTAAATTAATGTTCCTGCTACATAAAAAGTAAAATTAGAAGGTTAACAAACTTATTTTGGGTTGTTTTCATGATCTGGACATAGCGTTTTGGCTGCCTGTCTTTTTGATGCAATGTGGTTGAGTACTATGACAGGGAATAGAAATTGCAGGTTATGACCTGAGCTATGAGGTTGGAACCATGTTAGATTAGTGAAAATTTGAAGCAACATCAAAGCTTATAACCCAAAATAAAATGGGGGATCCCCACATGCCAAGATCTCATGTGGCAGTATTGATGTCTAAGATTTGACTTTGTTTTCCAAAGTATAACTGGCCATTGCTGCAATTTCATCGCTTATCATTTGTTTTTCCCCCCCTCCACTTTTCCTTTTTATTTTTTTCTGCTCTTACTCTTCAGTCACTTTATTTCCCATTCTCGCACACAATTGGCAATCTGAGTCCAGTTGAAAGGGCCTTATTTCAAGCCTTGGCATGTTTTACCATTCTCACTTTAGCATATGAAATACAGTTTGTGTTCATGGAGTGTTAGAAAGAGGGTAATGAAGGAGCTACACACAAATGATTGCCAATTCAGAAGCATTAGAGGTGGGGAAAATATAGTGTTCTTTGCAGGTGAGTAGGTTGCTTCTGATTTTCAACTCTGGAAAGTAACTTGCCTCAGGTCAAGTAGTGAATAAAATTTTCCACCACTGATGTGATACCCATGTGTCACAGCATGCTGTCTTTATACTGTGCATTTGGCACTCTTGTTTCACTGAGAGATTTTGATATAGTGACAAAAGACAGTGTCTGTCTGGAATAATATTGGTGTAAACAGGAGCATGTCCTAGATGTGCTCTCATTTCATTTAACCCATCTCTTTTATCGGTGCTTTCAATCAGCAAAACATGCACATGTTTTGTCATGCATGCACTGATCTCTACGAGCTCCCATCCACACTGATCTGAGTATGTAGTGTAACTGCAACTTCCTCCATAGCTGCTGTCAGAGCTGGTGGATGTGGTGTAAAGGAAGTATAAAACTTCAGGCTCCTACACTCTCAAACAAGTAAGTCTGAAGGTATATTCTTGGGATTGTATAGCCTTAAATCAATGGAAGGAGAACAAAATTAGTCCACCAATTATCTGTTTATAATAATACCTGAAAGTTTTGGGTAACATCACTTGTATTGAAGGGCTAGATTTTCCCCAGCCTAACGCACGTTTTAGCGCGATTTATCTGCGTTAAAAGTGCTTTTTTGTTCTTAAACTGAATTGCACAAAATTCCCCAAACCTTAAGAATGACATTTTTAAAATATCGTCAAGAAGCTGATCACCCTGGTGCAATGCAAAAAAATTGAAAAAAACACACTGCCTAAGTTTGGCCATTCGGCGAACCTGTTTTTAGAAAAAAAAACACACGAGAAAAGCAGGCGTTGCAGCCTCAAACGTCGGTAAGTAGGAAAAAAATGTAAAGCCTTTATTTTTAAAATTCTTTTGCAGCAATTACTTAGTTAAGTGTCTTGTAAATGTTTTGTGATTTTCGATATTTTGTTTTTTGCAATTTTTTTCCGCTTTGTTAGGCCTCTGGCTAAAGTTGGCGACATCGCGGTTTTTAACACCAATCGTCGTTGAATGCCATATTTTAAGAACCACCGTATTTTGTGGCCAAATTTACACCCCTAAAAAATGGCAATGTTTGTTCTTGTATTTCACTATTTTGTCGTCATTAAATAACGACAGGATGGAGAATTTCTCGCCCATAGTTCCAAGGAGTGAGCTCTCAGATTAAATTGATGCAACAAGATGTACTTAGTAGTCAGATGTACTATATTATATACCTTCCCTCCCAGACCTCTTCCTGCATTACACTGATGACTGTTGTCAGCGTGGGACCTTTACAGCTGTCTCCTTAGTGAATGCTTACTCCTTTAGCTGGCATTATTGACTGGGCTATTGGCTTTGTTGCTGACTTTGATCAGCAGACTGGGTATATGTTTCCAAAGCACAATATTGGTTTCACCGGTTGTGTGTGTTTTTTTTTAAATCCTCCTTTCTCACTCCCTTCCTACTGATTTCCCACCCTCTCTGTCTACACCTCCCAGAAAGTTTTCTGCTGGTGTGTGCTGCCTCAGAACTGGCAAATCCTGTGCCATTAGAGTTGATACACTGTCCTATGAATTTTAAATACTATTGCAATAGATTGCTTTTAACTACAATTTTCATACCCCAGAAATTATGTGTAAACTTAAAGATTTCATTAAATGGCCATAACTCTGTTATACCAGAATGTAATGCTTTTGAATTTGGAATAGCTGCTCAATTTTGCTCAGCCTTATTTGATCACAGTAGTATAAAATACACTATGCAAGAACAAGAATAGAACGAACAGGTTGTTTTAAAAATTCAAAGCATCTGGAAAGAGCTTTGGCAACTACTGGGAATTTATATTAAATATCTACCACCGATACTTAAAGGTTTTGAATGCTATTTTAATAACTATAAATTCAGTCAGAGTTATTATGGTTCTTAATTCTTTGCAGTCTGGGTTGTCTAGAAATTTCTGCACTTTTGGGCACTCCAGACTTTAAAGAGTTATACTTCTTTTCTTTATCAAGGAACCTTCATCCCCAGACGACATGTGGTAGCTGCAGACCAGGAAGCTTGCATACATCTACAACCAAGGCCATTGCATATTCGTGAATCACAAGTCTGCAAAGCATTGTTTGATTTTTGCGAAGAGAATTCAGAAAGGGTGCAACTACAATACCAGAATTCAGTAACCAGCAATGATTCACCCAGGATTTGATTTATTTACGGTGGTTGAAAATACAGAAGATTGAATTATTTCCACTATAAATTGGGCATTTTGATTTAATCTTGTTGACTTAAAAGTGCAATTTTGTCTCTTTTTTTAATGCTTCTATTTAATGGAATATGACCTCCTTTTAAAAAGTGTATTGTATAGAAAAACTAACTGATGTCCCCCTCTGGTGCAGAAGTAGCAGCCAAGTATTTGGTTTATCAAAAGAAGAATTTCCTCCATCCAAAGAACTTTTGTTGCAATTGTAATCTTCTTTAAATTGAGTCTTGGGTAAGCTACTCTTCAAATTATGTCCCAATACCAGAGAGTATGAATGCTCTGTAAAATTTTAATTATGGGTTTGGCAGGCCGTGAACTTGTAGAATAAATGCTCACTTGTTGAGTATGTCACAGATCAAACTCGAATCATAGCATCCATATTACTATGGGCTTTTTAAAAGCTAACATTACACTGCTGGGGAAAGTGATTTATTGGGAATTATATAATGCCATGTCTCTAATTTTGAAAAAATCTAGCTAAGGTGTGTACATTGTTAAATGGCAGAGTGCCCTGTGTTCTTGCTGTTAAATGAAAAATTTACCACGCTAGATTTTTATACTAAGTTATTTATAATATTTTATATTTTAATGCTGCTTTTCCACTTTGACACACTCCCCACCTCCAAAAATTAAAATGTTACTTTATTTCTTCATGGGCTTGAGTCTTCATTTATCTATCATCAGCTAAATGGACAGAAGAGCAAGCCACAGATGCTTGAGTTGAGCTGATTGGTATGCTGGTTGTAGTGGTGAAGGTCATTTGGTTAGATATTTTTTTTTTCCTTCCAGGAGGTGATGGTCTTCCACTAGGTCATACTACTTATCCAGATCACCAAGAACAATAATGCTGGTAGCATTATTGGTCAGTGGATTGGATTGTCCAGCCAGCACTGGATGGTAGTTTGTGACCACAGAGATAGAAAGTTAGCTGCTTTATTGCTGTGCTTTGGAGTGTCAAAGTACTTTTCCCATTGATAGTTAACACTTAAAAGCTTTGTATATGATCTGTAATCAACCAAACCTTTTTATTTGTTTCCTTTTGTATTGTGTATTAATGGTACAATGCTAAGAATGCATTTCTAGAATCTGTGTAAGAGTGTGAAATGGATGCATTATTGCACTTCATTAACCAATCTTTATTAATATTTGACAATCCATGGCATTGTATAATAACCTTTAAATGTATCCATAAAGAGCAAATAACACACTTCAGGATTTGTTTAGGCTTGCCTTGTGTCCCAAGTAATTGCAGATTTTTCAATATTGCTTTAAATGTTTATTTGTATTTAATGCTTTATAATCAGCTATTTGGTAACAGGAGTACTTTCTCATTGTACTAAATCTTTCATTAACTGTTTTCGAAAAGTAGAGGATTGAACAAGAAAATATTGAGGTGTATTTCAAGGTGGGAAGGTTTTATTTAAAGTGTATTGTCCTGAGGACATGCGGCTTGATAGTACAGATTGTCTGGTGGTAGATCTGCATGTTCAGTGGGTTTAAATACATGGAAAGGAATTGGTTATGACACTGGATCAGGTTTCCATATACCACTGTGAACAGACAGTTTAATACTTAGTGACTGTATCGAATGAGCTTCCAGCTGTATTCATGTTCCAAACTAAAAATGTAGATTGTGACATTGGATTTTCTTTCAATCTCATCATAGCAAGAATATTTTTTTTTTCTTTTAGTTATCATGGTTAAAAATTGCATTGTACAGAGCTTCAACAGAATGGAATTCTAGTGATGGTAAAATGGATGCTTTATTTTTATGTATTTTTGGTGTAGTGCTATCTAGTTATAAAAGGTTCAGCAGTCAGTCCTTGAGGACGATTTTTAAGTTTTTATCACAGTGGCTATAATTCCCAACCCAAATGCAAGGAAAAATGAGCAAAATGTTTGAAATTGTTGTAATGTCAATGTTTCTCCCCTAAATAATGAAGCAACATTAATTATGCTTAAATATTGCTATTTCACTGGTATTTTACATCAAATTAAAAATCTGAAATTGCTTTAGAAGCAACTTTTTCTGAGTCCTCTCCCATTTTCCTTTTTATTAAGTTGTCAGTGGTGCCACCCAGTTCCATATTTTCTCTCTCTCATTGCAAGGTGGTCTAAGCCACTGACTTCTCAATGGCAGTCAGTGTAATTCTGTGGTGCAGACCTGACCTAGTCAATTTTTCCCCTCCGAGATAAATTTCGACAGGGTATTGAACTCCAGCCCTCTGACTGATTGAATGGAGTCCAATGCTTGCCATTAGAGCAACCCCATCATTTAAGGAACAAAAGATCCAGTCGTAATATTGTGATGTCTGATAGTATTTCATGAAAGCATTCTAACCTATTTGCAGCAGTATAAATTAAATAAATATTAAAGAAATGGCCCCTGAAATAATATCTAATGGGTTTTAATGGCAAATGAAAAATCCATGTATTAATGTGCAAGATTAATAAACTTTAATATTATTTTAAGTGCTCTCAATAGTTAAAGCTTGTGACTTTAAGTAAAGATTGATTTTTGGCATCCTAAATGAAATATACATTGCTGACAATATAAAATTGCTCACTGATAAACTTTAAAATCAAATTACTCCAAAATAGTTTTTCTAATGCTTTGGAAAGAATACTTGTGTCCAAGAAAATGAACTGTAATATTTTTATGAATTTACATTTTTTAATTTGGGTTGCAAATTTAAATTAAATAAAGGACATGTTTTAGGTAGTCTGATGAAATAAATATCTTCAAGTGAGGCTGACCAGATAACTCTCAAGTGACAAGTCATGAAAGTTCTGGTCAGCTTCACAAGTAAGAGATATTTGATTGAAATCACATTGTTCATTGGAATATCATAACTTATTTTCATTGTTATTTCTGTACACAAGTGTTGGAGAAATACTGTTGAATATTTGAAAAACTTCAAAAATTGAGGGGGTTTGTTTTTAAAAGGGCAAGCCAGTTCTGAACTTTGCTCATCTTTCACTTCAAGGTTTTTAAATGACTGCAGATTTGATCTGAAGCATTGTTGTCTTTCGGACAAACCAAGTACGAATTGACTTTTCTCACTGTTGTGTAATAAATGTCAGACAAATGAACTTTCCCGCTTATGTCGTGGTGTCAGAAAATGTAACTGTAATCACACCAGTTTGCCTTACTACGTTCTAGGATAGCATTTGTCCCAGCACATTGCAAAAGATGGGATTATATGATACATCTATTTGACTTAAGTCTGAAACTTGCTGTGCCTGTCTTAGAAGAAAACCTTGTGAATTGCCATACAAATTAATCATCTGTAGATATATTTGTTTATAGTGTTCATTATCAGGTAGCATCAACATACTGCTAGACTTCCCTTTACTCAAACATCTATATATATTTTTTCGGATCAGAAGATAACGGCATTGGAAAATATTTTAATAACTGTTTACTTTAGTATAGAAAGTAATTTAAATTTTCTATTCAGTTTATCACACACTAGAACGCATTGATTGACCTGTAGAATGTGTAACAATACTTGGTACATTATTGTTCACAGCAATTATACTGTTATTGAAAATCCAGATTAAGATTTGTGTTTACAAAAAGCTTGTTAATTGTATATTTTGTATTATGTACTGATCCCAACTCCAGAGGAAATAATGTGTGAATTTAGTTCCTAACTGTGAGATTGTACTATTTGTTTGGAGTCAATTGAACAAATTGCATATGCCTGTGAATTGTGTTTGCAGATTGTGAAAGTTTGAAATACATTTATGGCTGAAGAATGGTGCCATTTATTAAAGTGTCAGGCAATTGCATTATATTTTTGTGTTTTTACTAGTTAAATCATGAAATTTACATAAATGGGTTGACAATTTTGTTTGCGGCCTTGAGTCCGTTATAGACTGCATTTAAACATGTTAAAAACCTAAATTGTGCCATAGAAAATTAACCTGTTCTTCAACTAATCTAAATCAAAGCGTACAAAACAGTTTGCTATTTATACTAATATATTTTCATATGCTGAGCTTCTGATCATTAATGTTAATCAATTGGAGGATAGACACTTTAAGAAGGAAGAAAAGTCACAATCACCCTGAGTTATTGTTCCATACTTCCTAGTAGTTGAATCAAGAGCAATAATAGATCTTAGTCTGTCTGTGCTTTATTTTTTTTTTCTTCATCAGTGGACATCACTGGCAAGGTCAGCATTTATTGCCATCCCTAGTTCCCCTTGAGAAAGTGGTGATGAGCCACTTTCTTGACAACTGAGTGGCTTGTTTGGCCACTTCACAAGAGCACTTGAGTTGCTGTGGGTCTGGAGTCACACAGGCCAGACCGGGTAAGGAATACAAATTTCCTTCCCTAAAGGACATTAGTGAACCAGATGTGTTTTTACAACAAGCTGATTGGATCATGGTCACCATTACTGACAACTAGCTTTTTATTCTAGATTTATTTATTTGAATTTAAATTGCCCAGCTGTTGTGGTGGGATTTGAACTAGTGTCTCTGGATTACTAGTCCAGTAACATAACCACTATGCTACCATTCCCACAGATGTATAATACAATTTTAAGTTAACTAGTTTAGTGTGCATACACTAAAATTATCTAGAGTGTTTTGTTGTTGGCAATTCGGTTGTAATGCCCCTCCAAATGAAAACACCCTTGAACCTGTTTAGCTCAAATTTCATATTCCTAAATCAGCAAATTGCCGCTGAACAGGTTGGAAATGTGTCAATTAGCTAGTAGCTAATCACCAATCGTGAAACTCAAAAGAAAGTGTGAATCCAAAATGGGCAGTCAGCAACACATAGATTTAATAAAGGGGAGCCAGTCAAATTGCTCAAAATATTTTTTGAAAATCCTTTGACCATCGTTTTCTGTTCTTAACTAAATTGACTACATGTTGCTAGAAATAGTTTATGACAACCACATAAAGCAATAACATTTTCATTTTCTGGGTTAGACATGCTTTCTGAGCCCCATGACTATGTCAAGCCTGAACCTTGAGTTTATACAAGTGCCCAGATATATTCTAGTACAGTGTTTCTCAAACGGCTCTGTAGTGACTTCCAAGGAGGTCCGTGACCGCAGGTAATTTCTAACCTATTCCTCTTTATAAAACTGACACTGATTCAGTTCTTGCAACTTATTCTCAATGTCTGGGCCCGCCTCCTCACAGAGGCCGACGGCTCTTACTCACTTTGCAATAAGCGCTCCCTGCCGGTCGAGACGATTCCTCTCTCTGGTGCGACAATGTATTCATGCAAACATGTACAATCACACAGTGCAGCTGTTACGGAACATGCCAATTGGCCAGTATGGAATGAGTCATGCTTCCACCAGCATGTGCTTGGGTGCTTGTGCCCTCATTCATCTTGGCCGGTCTGCTGACTGCTTTAAAAATTGTCCAGCACAAAATGGCTAATAGTGGCCATCTGTTGCTGTGGAGTACCCAGAATTGGTGTAAGAATCTGGCACAACCATCTCACTGATATCTGTAAACACTGACCTGTTTTCTTAAAAGCAATATTAAAACACTTTACGAGCAGCACTTGCACATTGAGTATTATTTAGTTGGGGTGGTGTGGGGCGGGGGTCCGTGATTACTATCCGATTTCAAAAGGGTTCCTTCAATCCAAAAAGTTTGAGAACCACTAATCTAGTGGAAAGTTACTGAAACCGTAAGACCCCAGAGCACAGTGGAATTTGGATAAAATCTTAGGTCCAAATCCATTTCTCGTATTTTTTCCTCACTTGTAATCTGCTTTTGATTGTATGTATGAGATTAAAAATTATTTTCTTATGTTTCACAGAAATAATTTTATACATGTTTCGCACAAATCATCTGTGGCGAAAGAATTGGAATACTAATCTGAGCCAATTCAAATTTGAAATGATCTGCCTTCGTTATAAAATAATCCATTGGTAGTGTGTGCTTTTTTTTTTAAAAGACAGATATCGAGAACTTAATCCTACTTTAGACGCAGTGTGCAGCTTTAAACCAGTTTCACTTGTGCATAATGTGTTTGTAGCACTATACTGTTTATCAGTAACCAAAACGTGTTCAGCATTACGGAGTAGTGAAACACAATACTGCATAGATCTGCATTGTGATGTAATGATCAAACAGAAGACAGCTCAAATTGACTCTTTGACTTTCACTGTAATTGGAATTTTTTGGTATTAAAAATAAAAAATCAACTTTTTCCAAAATAACTTTGAAAGCAAA
The DNA here is from genome assembly GCF_044704955.1 of Pristiophorus japonicus. NCBI lineage: Eukaryota > Metazoa > Chordata > Chondrichthyes > Pristiophoridae > Pristiophorus > Pristiophorus japonicus. The sequence continues at coordinate 269,136,885 of NC_091980.1, forward strand.
AGTGTGCGTGCTACTAGCTGATGTCCTGCAATTACAATTGCCAAATAGTTAGGGAGTTGAACACACACAGCTGAAGAGAAAACTGGTGAGTAGGGAGAGACTGAGTAGATGTTTATATTTTGTATTGTATTATAAATGGTTACAACAGCTGCCTCTGTTATTTATGATTATATGAGCAATGGTTCTGGAAGTACTATAAATTTTCAAATGTGGAGGGAAATTGGAATAAAAGTACTGAATTTAAAATGTTTTACCAGAATGTTTTGCTTAACTATTTTAAGCACCATTGGAAAGATGTTGGATGAAAGAGGGTAGTGAGAAAACAAAAACTTGCGCATATATATAGTGCCTCTCATGGCCTCAATATTCAATATCCCAAACTGCTTCACAGCCAATTAAGGACTTTTGAAGAGTAGTCACCTGTTGTAAGGAAATATAACAGCATTGAGATAAATGGCCAGATAATCTGTTTTAGTGATACTGGTCGAAAGATAAATGTCCGAAACACCAAGAGAACTCCCCTGCTCTTTTTTTAAAAAAAAAAGCCATGGGATCCTTTACATCCATCTGAGAAGGCAGACAGTCTCGATTTAATGTCTCATGAAAGGCAGCATCTCTGACAATGCATCACTCCCTCAGTACTCCACTGAAGTGTCAGCCTAGATTATGTGCTCAAGTCTTTGAAGTGGAACTTGAACCCACGACTTTCGAACTCCGAGGCAAGTGTGCTACAACTGAGCCCAGGTTGACACTGAAAAGATGCCAATAAGGAAAGTAGTAAACAAAAGTTTTCTTGGCCTTCATTCTAAAAAGTTACACTTTAACCAAATGGGCAGTAAAGTTTAATGGGCTGTTACTAAATACCAATATTTATTATGTATTTATCTGCTTTTCTATCTTTCCAAATTCTTTCACTAGTAGGATTACATAGGCTATATAGCATAGAAACAGGCCATTCGGATCAACCATGCCGGTGTTTATGCTCCAGTTGAGCCGCTTCCCATCTTTCCTCATCTAAATCTATCAGCATAACCTCCTATTCCCTTCTCCCTCATATGTTTGTCTAGCCTCCCCTTAAAAGCATCTATATTATTTGCTTCAACCACTCCCTTTGACATTCTCATCACTCTTTGGGTAAAGAAGTTTCTTTTGAATTCCCTATTGGATTTCTTAGTGACTATCTTATATTGATGGCCTCTTGTTTTGCTCTTCTCCACAAGTGGAAACAGTCTTTCTGTATCCACTCAAACCTTTCATAATTTTAAAGACCTCTGTTAGATCACCTCTGTCTTTTTTCCAGAGATAAGAGACCCATCTTGTTCATCCTTTCCTGATATGTATACCCTTGCATTTCTGGTATCATCCTTCTAAATCTTCTCTGCATCCTCTCCAGTGATCCGATACCCTTTTTATAATATGGCGACCAGTAACCCTTCCCTATTTCCGTAACACAGTAGTTCCACCCCCATCCTTGCAACACTTCTATGGCTGAATTTTCCTGTCCTTTGCGCTCTGGGTTTCGCCCCGGACCAGCGTGAAAGGTGGCGGTTAGGTCTCCAGCGCCCCGCAGCCATCCTCCGGTCGGGTTTTGTGGCGGTGCTGAGCAGCACCGCCGGGAAGAGCTGCGTCAGGTGTGCAAAGTCCCTGGTTGTGACACCGGCACGAGTTTCAGCTCCTGCCTGACCCTATCCTGGAAGTGCGCCCACAGTGACTACATGGGAAATCAGAGCGATCCAGCCAGCGGGAAGGAAGGTTAAGTACTACAAAAGTAAGTGCTAGTGTTTTGTTTTTAATTTTTTGTGCGATTGTGTCGCAGTGGCATGGGATATGTTTTTGTTGGGATTTTTTTAGGTCCTGCCACCCCCTGGGCATCCCAGGCCCCTCTGAGTGCGCACGGCATGGCTCTTTAGCTCAGGAGTTTCACATCCTTGCGCTATGAGAGGTGTACAATGCCTCTTAGCGTTGTGCCCCCGACGCCCAAACTTGCATACTAAAATGCAAATTTTCCTGCCCCGACGCCATTAAGGCCCCGAAAATAGAAAAGGCGAAAATCTAGTACATTGTGTTGCCACAGGAGGACTGCTAATGCTGTGAAAATTAAAATTTTGAAATCACTTGGTGAATTTTGCAAGATTTTAAAATTTGTCATCCTATTCTAGATAACGGGCCAATAGTGATAGCACGCACTTAACATAAGAACATAAATAGGAGCAGAAGTAGGCCATATGGCCCCTCGAACCTGCTCCGCAATTTAATATAATCTTGGCTGATCCAATCATGGACTCGGGTCCACTTTCTTGCCCGCTCCCCATAATCCTTTATTCCCTTATTGGTTAAGAAACTGTATCTCTGTCGTAAATTTATTCAATGTCCCAGCTTCCACAGCTCTCTGAGGCAGTGAATTCCACAGATTTACAACCCTCAGAGAAGAAATTTCTCCTCTTTTAAATGGACGGCCCCTTATTCTAAGATTATGCCCCCTAGTTCTAGTCTCCCCCATCAGTGGAAACGTTCTCTCTGCATCCACCTTGTCAAGCCCCCTCATAATCTTATACGTTTCGATAAGATCACCTCTCATTCTTCCGAATTCCAATGAGTAGAGGCCCAATCTACTCAACCTTTCCTCATAAGTCAACCCCCTCATCTCTGGAATCAACCGAGTGAACCTTCTCTGAACTGCATCCAAAGCAAGTATATCCTTTCGTAAATATGGAAACCAAAACTGCATGTAGTATTCCAGGTGTGGCCTCACCAATACCCTGTATAACTGTAGCAAGACTTCCCTGCTTTTATACTCCACCCCGTTTGCAATAAAGGCCAAGATTCCATTGGCCTTCCTGATCACTTGCTGTACCTGCATACTATCCTTTTGTGTTTCATGCACAAGTACCCCCAGGTCCCGCTGTACTGCAGCACTTTGCAATCTTTCTCCATTTTAAATAATAACTTGCTCTTTGATTTTTTTTCTGCCAAAGTGCATGACCTCACACTTTCCAGCTTTATACTCCCATCTGCCAAATTTTGCCCACTCAGTCTTTCTATGTCCTTTTGCAGATTTTTTGAGTCCTCACACATTGCTTTCCCTCCCATCTTTATATCATCAGCAAACTTGGCTATGTTACACTCGGACCCTTCTTCCAAGTCGTTAATATAGATTGTAAATAGTTGGGGTCCCAGCACTGATCCCTGCGGCACCCCACTAGTTACTGATTGCCAACCTGAGAATGAACCATTTATCCCGACACTCTGTTTTCTGTTCATTAGCCAATCCTCTATTCATGCTAATATATTACCCCCAACCCCATGAAATTTTATCTTGTGCAGTAACCTTTTATGTGGCACCTTGTCAAATGCCTTCTGGAAGTCCAAATATTCGCAATATATATATAAATGATTTGGAGTCGGGAGTTCGGGCAGCAGTTCAAAGAGGCCAATAAAGACCAGCGAGACCGGGAGTTCGGGCGGCAGTTCAGAGAGGCCTACAAGAGGCCAGCTGGTGCAGCTGCAGCGGGGAGAAAAGGCAAAAAAAAGTAGAAAGAAATCGAAAGGTGATGTCACAGCCAAGGGGGTAAGTGATTGGCTGGTGACTGGTAAGTAGATTTTCTTTTTCTTTTCTATATCATTAAGTAACCTTTAGCATTGTTGTTGCCAATTTAAGTGTATTTAAGGGTTAAGTCATGGCAGAACAGCTCGGACACATGTTATGTTCCTCCTGTACTATGTGGGAAGTTGGGGACGACTACGTGTGTGGGAAGTGCATCCGCCTGCAGCACCTGACGTACTGCATTGCGGCATTGGAGCTGCGGGTGGATGAACTCTGGAGCATCCACGATGCTGAGAATGATGTGAATAGCACGTTTAGTGAGTTGGTCTTACTGCAGGTAAAGGGTACATAGCCAGATAGGGAATGGATGACCAACAGGAAGAGCAGTGCAAGGAAGGTAGTGTAGGGGTCCCCTGCAGTCATCCCCCTGCAAAACAGATACACCGCTTTGGTACTGTTGAGGAGGATGACACATCAGGGGAGGGCAGCAGCAGCCAAGTTCATGGCACTGTGGGTGACTCTGCTGCACAAGAGAGCAGGAAAAAGAGTGGGAGAGCTATAGTGATAGGGGATTCAATTGTAAGAGGAATAGATAGACATTTCTGCGGCCGCAACCGAGACTCCAGGATGGTATGTTGCCTCCCTGGTGCAAGGGTCATGGATGTCTCAGAGCGGGTGTAGGGCATTCTGAAAAGGGATGGTGAACAGCCAGTTGTCGTGGTGCATATAAGTACCATAGATATAGGTAAAAAATGGGATGAGGTCCTACGAGACGAATTTAGGGAGCTAGGAGCTAAATTTAAAAAGTAGCACCTCAAAAGTAGTACTCTCAGCACGTGGCACTGGTAGCAATCCTATCAGAGTAGGAATCGCAGGATAGCTCCGATGAATACGTGGCTTGAGGAGTGGTGCAGAAAGGAGGGATTCAAATTCCTGGGACATTGGAACCGGTTCTGGGAGAAGTGGGACCAGTACAAACCGGACGATCTGCACCTGGGCAGGACCACAACCAATGTCCGAGGGGGAGTGTTTGCTAGTGTTGGGGAGGAGTTAAACTATTATGGCTGGGGGATAGGAACCTATGCAGGGAGACAGAGGGAAGTAGAATGGGGGCAGAAGCAAAAGATAGAAAGAAGAAAAGTAAAAGTGGAGGGTAGAGAAACCTCAGGCAAAAAGCAAAAAAGGGCCACATTACAGCAAAATTCTATAGGGGCAAAGTGTGTTGGAAAGACAAGCCTGAAGGCTCTCTGCCTCAATGCAAGGAGTATTCGGAATAAAGTGGACGAATTAACTGTGCAGATAGCAGTTAACGGGTATCACGGAGACATGGCTCCAGCGTGACCAAGGCTGGGAACTCAACATCCAGGGGTTTTCAACATTTAGGAAGGATAGACAGAAAGGAAAAGGAGGCGGGGTGGCATTGCTGGTTAAAGAGGAAATTAATGCAATAGTAAGAAAGCACATTAGCTTGGATGATGTGGAATCTATGGGTGGAGCTACAGAATACCAAGGGGCAGAAAACGCTAGTGGGAGTTGTGTACAGACCAGCAAACAGTAGTAGTGAGGTTGGGGACAGCATCAAACAAGAAATTAGGGATGCATGCAATAAAGGTACAGCAGTTATCATGGGTGACTTTAATCTACATATTGATTGGGCTAACGAACCTGGTAATAATGCGGTAGAGGAGGATTTCCTGGAGTGTATTAGGGATGGTTTTCGAGACCAATATGTCGAGGAACCAACCAGGGAGCTGGCCATCCTAGACTGGGTGATGTGTAATGAGAAAGGACTAATTAGCAATCTTGTTGTGCGAAGCCCCTTGGGGAAGAGTGATCATAACATGGCAGAATTCTATATTAAGATGGAGAGTGACAGAGTTAATTCAGAAACTAGGGTCTTGAACTTAAGGAAAGGTAGCTTTGATGGTTTGAGGCATGGATTGGCTAGAATAGACTGGAGAATGATACTTAAAGGGTTGACGGTGGATAGGTAATGGCAAACATTTAAAGATCACATGGATGAACTTCAAGTGTACATCCCTGTCTAGAGTAAAAATAAAACAGGGGAAGGTGGCTCAACCGTGGTTAACCAGGGAAATTAAGGATAGTGTTAAATCCAAGGAAGAGGCATATAAATTGGCCAGAAAAAGCAGCAAACCTGAGGACTGGGAGAAATTGAGAATTCAGCAGAGGAGGACAAAGGGTTTAATTAAGAGGGGGGAAATAGAGTACGAGAAGAAGTGTGCCGGGAACATAAAAACTGACTGCAAAAGCTTCTATAGATATGTGAAGAGAAAAAGATTAGTGAAGACAAACGTAGGTCCCTTGCAGTCGGATTCAGGAGAATTTATAATGGGGAACAAAGAAATGGCAGACCAATTGAACAAATACTTTGGTTCTGTCTTCATGAAGGAAGACACAAATAACCTTCCAGATGTACGAAGGGACCGAGGGTCTAGTGAGAAGGAGGAACTGAAGGATATCCTTATTAGGCGGGAAATTGTGTTAGGGAAATTGATGGTATTGAAGGTCAATAAATTGCCGGGGCCTGATAGTCTGCATCCCAGCGTACTTAAGGAAGTGGCCCTAGAAATAGTGGATGCATTGGTGATCATTTTCCACAGTCTATCGACTCTGGATCAGTTCCTATGGACTGGAGGGTAGCTAATGTAACACCACTTTTTAAAAAGGGAAGGAGAGAGAAATCGGGTAATTATAGACCGGTTAGCCTAACATCAGTAGTGCGGAAAATGTTGGAATCAATTATTAAGGATGAAAAAGCAGCACATTTGGAAAGCAGTGACAGGATCGGTCCAAGTCAGCATGGATTTATGAAAGGGAAATCCTGCTTGACAAATCTTCTAGAATATTTTGAGGATGAAACTGGTAGAGTGGACAAGGGAGAACCAGTGGATGTGGTGTATTTGGACTTTCAAAAGGCATTTGACAAGGTCCCACACAAGAGATTGGTGTGAAAAATCAAAGCACATGATATTGGGGGTAATGTACTGATGTGGATAGAGAACTGGTTGGCAGACAGGAAGCAGAGAGTCGGGATAAACGGCTCCTTTTCAGAATGGCAGGCATTGACTAGCCAGGTGCCGCAGGGCTCCGTGCTGGGACCCCAGCTCTTTACAATATACATTAATGATTTGGATGAAGGAATTGAGTGTAATATCTCCAAGTTTGCAGATGACACTAAACTGGGTGGCGGTGTGAGCTGTGAGGGGGATGCTAGGAGGCTGCAGGGTGACTTGGACAGGTTAGGTGAGTGGGCAAATGCATGGCAGATGCAGTATAATGTGGATAAATGTGAGGTTATCCACTTGGGGGGCAAAAACACGAAGACAGAATATTATCTGAATCGACAGGTTAGGAAAAGGGGAGGCGCAATGAGACCTGGGTGTTGTGGTTCATCAGTCATTGAAGGTTGGCATGCAGGTACAGCAGGCGGTGAAGGCGGCAAATGGTATGTTGGCCGTCATAGCTAGGACATTTGAGTATAGGAGCAGGGAGGTCTTACTGCAGTTGTACAGGGCCTTTGTGAGGCCTCACCTGGAATATTGTGTTCAGTTTTGGTCTCCTAATTTGAGGAAGGACGTTCTTGCTATTGAGGGAGTGCAGCGAAGGTTCACCAGACTGATTCCTGGGATGGCAGGACTGACGTATGAGAAGAGATTGGATCGACTGGGCCTTTATTCACTGGAGTTTCGAAGGATGAGAGGGGATCTCATAGAAACATATAAGATTCTGACGGGACGGGACAGGTTAGATGCGGGTAGAATGTTCCTGAAGTTGGGGAATTCCAGGACCAGGGGACACAGTCTTTTGGATAAGGGGTCGGCCATTTAGGACTAAGATGAGGAGAAACTTCTTCACTCAGAGTTGTTAACCTATGGAATTCCCTGCCGCAGAGAGTTGTTGATGTCAGTTCATTGGATATATTCAAGAGGGAGCTGGATATGGTCCTTATGGCTAAGTGGATAAAGGGGTATGGAGACAATACAGGAAAGGGATACTGAGGGAATGATCAGCCATAATCTTATTGAATGGTGGTGCAGGCTCGAAGGGCCGAATGGCCTACTCCTGCACCTATTTTCTATGTTTCTATGTTTCTTAGACCCTAGGATGCAAGCCATCAGGTCCAGAGAATTTTTCTGCCTTTAGTCCCATTCTCTTGCTGCATGTGTACTATTGTGTTCCTAACACAGATGAGACTGCACACAGGGAGGTTAAAGTAACAGTGACCTCAGTCATTAATAAGACACTCCAGAGTGAGGAACAGGCCTTAGGGGCCAGCTTATATACAGTGCTCCCAAGGGATGCTGGGATCCCTTGGGACTTCAGGGGATGAGCTCACTGGTGGCGGAACATGGGAGTGCATGCTTTACAGATACACAATATCACCTCCGCCCCCCACCTCCCCCCTCCCCACCCCACAAAGTCAAAGTGAAAACTATTTACATGATGAGGCGGTCGGGAGCCTTTCTTTCCCTGGTGGACTGCCTTGGTACAAATGTCTGTTCTGGTGTGTTGACTGTGCCCTCGTTGGGCTGGCGTGTTGTTGGCCGTGTAGGGCTGCTAGGTGAGCCTGGCCTTGCTGGGCTGTTTGGTGTGATGGGTTCAATTTCTTGGTCCGGCGTGGTGTTGTTGATCCTTTGGGTGTGTGTTGTGGGCTCGAAAAAGGTGGTGTCTACTGTGGGTTGTTCAGGGCAGTGTGTGAACCACAGCCTCGTTTGGTCCACGTGCTTCCTGCAAATTTGTCCATTGTCTAGTTTGACGACACACACCGTATTCCCTTCTTTAGCTATCACCGTGCCCGCGATCCACTGGGGACCATGTCCATAGTTTAGCACATACACAGGGTCATTCAGATCAATTTCCCGTGACACAGTGGCACGACCATCGTTTACATTTTGTTGTTGCCACCTGCTCTCTACCTGATCATGCAAGTTGGGGTGAACCAGCTAGAGTCTGGTTTTAAGTGTCCTTTTCATGAGTAGCTCAGCCGGGGGCACCCCTGTGAGCGAGTGGGGTCTCGTGTGGGAGCTGAGCAGTACTCGGGACAGGCGGGTTTGGAGTGAGCCTTCTGTGACTCGTTTAAGGCTCTGTTTGATGGTTTGCACTGTCTGCTCTACCTGCCCATTGGAGACTGGTTTAAACAGGGCCGAGGTGACATGTTTGATCCCATTGCGGGTCATGAATTCTTTAAGTTCGGTACTGGTGAAACATGGTCCGTTGTCACTGACCAGTATGTCAGGCAGGCCTTGGGTGTCAAACATGGCCCTCAGGCTTTCAATGGTGGCGGTGGTGGTGCTTCCCGACATTATTTCACATTCAATCCAATTTGAAAAAGCATCCAGCATCACCAGGAACATTTTACCGAGAAACAGGCCCGCATAGTCGACATGGACCCTAGACCATGGTCTGGAGGGTCGGGACCACAAACTTAGTGGTGCCTCTCTGGGCGCGTTGTTCAACTGAGCACATACGCTGCATTGCCATACGCAGGACTCTAAGTCAGAGTCGATACCGAGCCACCACACATGGGATCTGGCTATCGCTTTCATCATTACTATACCTGGGTGTGTGCTGTGGAGATCCGAGATGAACGTCTCCCTGCCCTTTTTTGGTAGCACTACGTGGTTACCCCACAACAGGCAGTCTACCTGAATGGACAGCTCGTCCTTTCGCCGCTTGATTGGCTCTTGCATTTCAATGGGGATGCTGGCCCAGCTCCCATGCAGTACAGTTTTTTACTAGGGACAGCAGAAGATCTTGGCTGGTCCAAGTCCTAATCTGGCGGGCCATGGCAGGTGATTTATCATTTTCAAACGCTTTCATGACCATCAACAAGTCTGCGGGCTGCGCCACCATCAATAAGTTTGCAGGCTGCGCTATTTCCACCCCCGTGGTGGGCAATGGTAGCCGACTGAGAGCATCCACACCGTTCTCGGTGCCTGGCCTGTGGCGGATGGTATAGTTATATGCTGATAGCGTGAGTGCCCACCTTTGTATGCAGGCTGAGGCATTAGTATTTATCCCCTTGTTTTCAGCGAACAGGGATGTGAGGGGCTTGTGATCGGTTTCCAGCTCTAATTTGAGGCCAAACGGGTACTGATACATTTTCTTTACCCCGAACACACACGCTAATGCCTCTTTCTCAATCATGCTGTAGGCCCTCTCGGCCTACTCTGTACGATGATGCGTCACATGCTGGCACAAGTCTTTTACACGGGTTATACAATATAAGCAGCTTGTTGGAGCATACAATATTTCTGGCTTTCTCAAAAGCAATTACTTGGTTTTTTTCCCATACCCAGTTCTCACCTTTGCGCAATAACACATGTAGGGGCTCTAAAAGGGTGCTTAACCCCGGTAGGAAGTTACCAAAATAGTTGAGGAGTCCCAGGAACAACCGCAGCTCCGTGACATTCTGTGGCCTGGGTGCCTTCCTCTGTCTTGGCGTTTATGGGCCGAAGGCCGTCCGCTGCGATCTTTCTCCCCAAAAATTCCCCTTCTGCTTCCATGAAGATGCATTTCAACCTCTTCAGCCGCAGCCCTACGCGATCCAGTCGCTGGAGGACGTCCTCCAATTTTGTAGGTGCTCGGCGGTGTCCCGACCCATGACCAATATGTCGTCGTGAAAGACCACCGTGTGTGGTACCGACTTGAGTAGGCTCTCCATGTTTCTCTGGAAGATCGCTGCAGCCGAGCGAATTCCAAACGGGCATTTGTTATAAATGAACAGTCCCTTGTGCGTGTTGATGCAGGTGAGGCCCTTCGAAGACTCCTCCAGCTCCTGTGTCATGTAGGCCAAAGTCAGGTCGAGCTTGGTGAACGTCTTGCCTCCTGCCAGCGTTGCAAATAGGTCGTCTGCCTTGGGTAGCGGGTATTGGTTCTGTAGCGAGAAACGATCAATAGTTACTTTATAATCGCCGCAAATTCTGGCCGTGCCATCACTTTTGAGTACTGGAACAATTGGGCTGGCCCATTCACTGAATTCCACTGAGGAGATGATGCCCTCGCGTTGCAGCCTGTCCAGCTCGATTTCCACTCTCTCCATCATCATGTGAGTTACCGCTCGTGCCTTTTCTAAATGGGTCATGCCTCTGGGACCAAGTGGATCAGCACCTTCGCCCCGGAAAAATTTCCAATGCCTGGTTCAAAAAGGGAAGGAAATTTGTTAAGAACCTGGGTACATGAGGCCTCATCGACATGTGATAGCGCTCGGATGTCATCCCAGTTCCAGCGGATTTTGCCCAGCCAGCTCCTTCCAAGCAGTGTGGGGCCATCGCCCGGGACAATGCAGAGAGGCAGTTCGTGCACCGTGCCCTCGTTGGTGACCTTGACCATGGTACTGCCCAGGACAGTGATAAGTTTTTTGGTGTACATTCTCAGTTTCGTGTGGATGGGGCTCAGGGCTGGTCTGAATACCTTGTTGCACCACAGTCTCTGAAACCTCTTTTTACCCATGATGGATTGGCTAGCGCCAGTGTCCAGTTCCATGGCTACGGGTAAGCCATTCAATTTTACATTTAGCGTTATAGGTGGACATTTCATCGAAAATATGTGCACCTCGTGTACTTCAGCATCTGCCTCAGCATCTGCCTCCTCTCTCTGAGACTTGAAATTGCTTTGATCCACCATGGACCGATCTTCCTCTGCCACGTGGTGGTTAGCAGGTTTTGCAGAGCTTGCAGCTCGTTTGCAAGCTCGTTGGAGGTGCCCCATTGTTCCAGAGCTCTTGCAAACATACCCTTTGAAGCGGCATGAATAGGCTGAATGGAAGCCTCCACAATGCCAACAAGGTATGAATTGCCTTGCATTCATCCTTTGTTGGGGACACTGAATCATCTGGGTCACCTGAGGCCTGCTGGCAGTTGCAAAACTCGTTGGTTCTGCCCTGTACATTTCTGCTCACAAACACAGTTCCAGTTAATTTATGAACATTGCTAGCACTTGTGTGCTGAGAGATTTGTTTGGTGTTATCACTGGTGGACTTCAACACCTGTGCTATCGTAATGGCCTTACTGAGGGTCAGTGTTTCTACAGTCAAAAGTTTTCGTAGGATGGTCTCGTGGCCAATGCCCAGTACTAAAAAGTCTCTGAGCATTTGCTCCAGGTAGCCATCAAACTCACATTGTCCTGCAAGTCGCCTTAGCTCGGCGATGTAGCTCGCCACTTCCTGACCTTCAGATCGCCGGCACGTGTAGAACCGATACCTCGCCATCAGCACGCTCACCCTCGGGTTAAGATGCTCCCGAACCAGTGTACACAGCTCCTCATGACTTATCTGTGGGTTTCACCGGAGCCAGAAGATTCTTCATGAGGCTGTAGGTCAGTGCCCCGCAGACTGTGAGGAGGACCGCTCTCCTTTTTGCAACGCTTCCTTCTCCGTCCAGCTCATTGGCTACAAAGTACTGGTCTAGCCGTTTGACATAGGCTTCCCAGTCCTCACCCTCCGAGAACTTCTCCAGGATGCCCACAGTTTGCTGCATCTTTGCGTCGGATTCGTATTCTCGTCGCCAGTTATTGTGTTCCCAATACAGATGAGGCTGCACACAGAGAGGTTAAAGTAACAGTCTTTAATAAGACACTCCAGAATGAGGAACAGTCCTTGGGGGCTGGCTTATATACAGTGCTCCCAAGAGATGCTGGGATCCCTTGGGACTTCAGGGGATGAGCTCCCTGGTGGTGGACCATGGGAGTGCATGCTTTACAGATACACAACATATACATTGGTGTGTGACCTGGTATATTCAAAAGATGACTTGATCTTTGTGAGTAGATATCCATGGTAATTGTATTTTATAATGGCCCGTAACCTGCGGTCCGCGATGAAGCAAAGGTGTTTGCCACTAGTCCCAAAGAAAGCTGCTCACAAAGATCTCGCGATCTCTGCTTTGTGCTACTGTGACCTCAACAAGTTACTTTTATTCTGACTAAAAATGTTAGAGAGGAAAACAAAGACTGGGACTTTCACATGGGGAAAAGGTAAACCTGAAATAAATATGAACAAACTTTCAAAAATATATTAAATTTCTTAATTGTAATGAAGAAATTTGGCAATGCACAAAAATTAAAATAAATTTTTCAGGGCCATAACGTTTGTTTAGCAGTCATTACACTATTAAAAACCCAGTTACACCTAATCTAACAATGTCCAGCTTTTAATGGGGTATTTAACGTATTTTATTGAGGAAAATCCCAAGTTTTCGTCCATTTCACTGAGATCACTGATTGCCGGCTATGGGGGTGGGGATAGGGTGGTCCACAGCACAGTCAGCAGTCAGTGTCGGAGCAGTGAATGATTGACCACAGCTTCAGGATTTCCGCGTTTAGATGCGCATGCGCTGCATGCTGAAGTTGCGGTCGGTTTCAAAGGGCAATAACGGCAAATGCTGTTCATTCACTGTTCTCACCTCAAATTCTGGGCCATTGTATCCTGCAGAAATGATTGAATTTAAGAGAAATGTAAATGCAACACATTAATGAAGAAAATGTCAAGCGAATAAAGGGAAATCGTGCTTCTACAATAGTTTAATTGTGAGGGAAATAAAATCTCACCTATGCTTCTGAATGCCTATTATTCGTGGACTAAAAATGGGGCATCTGTTGTCCTTTGAACATGCGATTGAAGTTCATGTAAGAATGTATCATGCGCTGGTATTGCATTCCAATGTGGTATATTCTGTGTTTAAAATGGGTTAACGTCAGTGAAAACATTGCACACACAGGAACTTTGTTTAACATGCTAGTATGTGAACTTTTCTGACTGGAACTCCTACTCTTGTATGTTATTAAAGTAACCCAAAAATAATCTTTTACAATGAGGGCAACATGGGGATAAAATACATGATACAGGTTCGATTAGCCATCTTGTTGCATTCCCAAACCTAGCAACATTGTTGTCAGCAGATACCAACGAGCGACCAGATATCCCTCTGCAGAGAAAGAGGGAAAGTCGGATGGAGATTTGTTTCTGGGCTCCACACATGTATCTTGTACCTGCTTTTATGGATTCCTGTAGAAACCGGGATAGAAAAACAGGCAGAAATTGAGGAGGAAGATTCCCATCAAATGTGTTTTTTCCAAAGTAGTTATATAACAAAATAAATATAGTTTGGGTGAATTAGTTCCAATTAGCGTTTAATTTTTGTGCTTGAGGCTGCTTCAAGTGTCATAAAGCGTAAACATTAACTGTTCATATTCGCTGTCTTTATTGTCAATAATTTTCTGTAGTGAATCACAGGGAGGGATCTGCTTAGAGGAGTTCAGAGTCGTGAGGAAGTTCAATTAGCAATGACACAATCGCTGAAGTGTCAGGGTTAATAACAGCACAGCTAATAATAAATCCCATGCAATTTTGGACTCTACTGAGCTAGTTGCTGTGATGTCTTGTTACTAGTTTTTTTTAAAAAAATGAATGCAATCATAATTCTTTGTAATTGTTTTTAAATGACTTGCTGGTGGTGACACATATTTGGATTCTTGCCCATCTATGTTGAGATTTTTTTTGCAAAGAATCTTATCTGCCATGTCAGCCGTGGCTCAGTGGGTAGCACCCTCACCTTTTGAGTCAGAAGTTTGTGGGTTCAAGTCCCACTTTAGAGACTTGAGCACAAAAATCTAGGCTGACACTCTATTGCAATGCTGAGGGAGTGCTGCACTGTTGGAGGTGCCGTCTTTCAGATGAGACGTTCTACCGAGGCCCCGTTTACCCTCGCAGGTGGATGCAAAAGATCCTGTGGCACTATTTTGAAGAAGAGTAGGGAAGTTATCCCTGGTGTCCTGGCCAATATTTATCCCACAATCAACTATAAAACAGATTATCTGGTCATTATCACATTGCGCACAAGCTCCCACAAACAGCAAATTGGCTGCTGCGTTTCTCACATTACAACAGTGACTACACTTAAAAAGTACTTCACTGACTGAAATGACTTGGATGTTCTGAGGTTGTGACAGACATCCTGATATGGTGACTTATGCTTGGATACACTTCCATAGCTGCTGACAATTCTTTCCTACCTAATCCATATAGGAGGGCGGGTATTACTACGGCCTTGTAGACCATGGGCTTGGTGACAGTTTTGAGGGACTGATCTTCAAACACACTTTTCCTCAGGCGGCTGAAGGCTGCACTGGCGCACTGGAGGCGGTGTTGGATCTCATCATTAATGCCTGCTCTTGTTGATAGGAGGCTCATATAGGACACCCTCCTGTATGGCTCAGAGACGTGGACCATGTACAGTAGACGCCTCAAGTCGCTGGAGAAATACCACCAGCGATGTCTCCGTAAGATCCTGCAAATCCCCTGGGAGAACAGACGCACAAACATTAGCGTCCTCGTCCAGGTCAACATCCCCAGCATTGAAGCATTGACCACACTTGATCAGCTCCGCTTGGCAGGCCACATAGTCCGCAGGCCAACGAGACTCCCAAAGCAAGCGCTCTACTCGGAACTCGTCCACGGCAAACGAGCCAAAGGTGGGCAGAGGAAATGTTACAAGGATACCCTCAAAGCCTCCCTGATAAAGTGCGACATCCCCACTGACACCTGGGAGTCCTTGGCCATAGACCGCCCTAAGTGCAGAAAGTGCATTCAGGAGGGCGCTGAGCTCCTCGAGTATTGTCGCCGAGAGCATGCAGAAATCAAGTGCAGGCAGCGGAAGGAGCGTGCGGCAAACCAGACTCCCTGCCCACCCTTTCCCTCAACCACTGTCTCCCACCTGTGACCGAGACTGTGGTTCTTGTATTGGACTGTACAGCCACCTAAGAATTCATGCTGAGAGTGGAAGCAAGTCTTCCTCGATTCCGAGGGACAGTCCATGATGATGACCTAATCCAAATAGTTATTCTTTAAAGGTGAATCTGAACAATTGTCAGTGCGCTACTTATTGAACTGGTTGGGGGGGGGGGGTGGGGAGGGGTTGGTTGTGGGCGTAGCGTTGCAGATAAGCCCATTCCTATCCATCTATGCATTTTGAAGATAGATTACTGGCTAATAGGGCAAAACCTTGGCTAATGTGTGCTCTTTTCGCCCCCCCCCCCCTCACATACATTCGTATTTCAGCAATGCCCAAGGCCAAAGTTGACACCATAGCTGAGATCAGCTAACTCAGCACAGATCAGGATTACACACCGTCTAATGCATATGTCTACTGAGCTATTGAAGGAACTCTGGAAACTTATGCATTTTTCAATTGGAACAGTAGACAACTATTGACACCAGAGGGTGCTGAAGTGCTTTGGGGTATAACTTTTGATCATACTCTTTGGAGTATTCCTGTTGTGATTTGAGATGGGAGTTATTAAGTTCACTCAAACTAAGTAAAGAATTTTGATTACTTTCTCTTTTGATAATTTTTCTGATGAATTGAGCTCATACCATTCATTGGTCATTATTGAAATAATTTTTGCATTCTGCAACTAACAGGCCTTTCACATTTCAGTATCAGTCAGAACCCCAGTCACTTGAGACCTTGAAATCAATGCTGTTCAGTCACCTGGGGCTGTGCTCTAGGGGTGCTAATACCCTTTGTTAACTGGGTAAATTCTATTTCCTTCCATTGTATTCCAATGCCTGTCGATGTAACATTATACCTGAGGGCAAAACCCATACAAAGAAACTAAAGTAATGGCTGGCAAATTACTCATGTTTCTGTCAATGCTAAAAGTCAGAAGAAAGTGCGAAATAAATGCACCTGGTGTAAGTAATTATGTACCTGAAAGAGAAGGTGTACGTGTAAGGTGCCGTGGAACGCTAAATGGCAGACTAATTATTTGCAGAAGGGAAAAATCCTGCTGCTGATGAGTTTGAGATTGGCTCGATTAATGCAATCTTTCTGCCAGTTTTGTTTAGCCATGTCATGGTCTGTTTCCTTTAGTAAAGCCATTAAGTCTGACTAATGCAGCCGCCCAGCAGTTAGCCCTGTCTTCCCTGGGGCTGAGGATATAATGTCAGTGGACTAAGATCCAATTCACTCTGAGCTGGATACATTAAATCTTTTTACTGCAGGTCTTGTCAGGCAAGGCCGATTGTCTGCTATCAAATGCTCTGAAAGCATCCTAGCTCATAAAAGCAATTTTATGTGCTCATTGATACAGAATGGATTGTTGCTAAACCTCCAAGGCATATTCTCAAGGTCAAACTACTGGATTTTTTTAATAAAAAAATTGAGTTATATCAAAATATGACCTTTAAAAAAAATTAAGCGAGGATGAATGTTTTTTTGTGTGTGTGTGTTAGCTGGTGATATGTCACACTACAGCCTGGGGGTTGTTTGTCACAGAGACCGCCAGAATTTATCACTTGTTCACAGCTACACAATAATATGATTTAAACAAACAAGATCAAGCTATGTATACTATCAGGCTGTACTTGGTGTATAGGGATTTGTATCCTGCACTGAGGCTATGTTAGCAGCTAATAGAGTAGCTAGCCAGTTGCTGCAATTGTTGTGTGTTTTGTCTGCAGTCAATCCATAAATACAGATGAAACGGTTCCCAGTCGATAAGCCTGACTAGCATGTTTTTTCTCATTGTTGCCACTTGGATTGTCTAATTTTTGGGGGCATTTTACCCAAGAGAGAAAAATGCCATCAGAAATAGCTGCATGCACATGTATGTTGCATGTTACACAACAGTGGCAAAAATCTCATTATGGCTATGCATTTTATTTCTGGTCATCACATTATGATGACTGGCTGTTTTGAATAACAATTTGATTTTTAAACCGTCCACTTATCTTTCATTTGTCAAAGGTAAATGTCGATGAATTAGCAAATCAAACAATAACTTCACAGTTAATACAACTTAACGATTCTATGAAACCAGATGTTGATTTTCAATTCTCATTACTTGGATTTTTATTACTGACCAGTAAATTCTGGCCCACCTCCCCACCTCCCCACTCCTTACTTTTGGCATCCATATGCCAGGAAGCTCTAAACACTTAGTCTGAGGTCTGTGCACCCTGCTTCACAAAGGTTGACCACATCAGTTAAGGGCTGACTAAGGCTCATCGACCTGAAACATTAACTCTGTTTCTCTCTCCACAGATGCTGCCTGACCTGCTGAGTATTGCCAACATTTTCTGTTCCTCCCCCTCTTACTCTCAATCTTGAACAATTAAACAACTGTTGCATTCCTTTGAGGCCAAGCATAAAGTATATATACCAAACACACTGATTCTTAACAGCGTCCCACCCGCCCCTGCCCTCCCACACCCATGCTGTTACTGATTTGCTCCCTCAAAGTACATAAACTCTGACCTGCTTCATAACAAAACCCTCGCAAAAGTACCGCAGCCCTGACTATTGGGCAAACTGTCTGCTGATTCACAGATGATACAAATTTGTGTTAGGACCTTGCATCAGAAAAATATATTGCAGTCAGATCTAGAGGCAGTGGGAGATGTCATTTAATACAGATAAATGTGTTGGGCATGGGGATAGGGCCAACACCAACATGTGTACATTATGCAGGGTTGCAATTTTAAGACTTGAGCGAGAGCAAGACCAAGGTGTTACATAAATCTGAAGTTTCACAACCAATGCCACAAAATTATAGCTAAAGCAACTTGAGTATTGGGATGTATTGCTAGGACAATTTGATTTGATTGAGGTCTTTAAAATGTTTACAGTTTAGATTCGGTCCATGTGGATTGGATATTTGAGTTGGATAGGTTAGGGAGGACCATGGGACATAAGTTACGTAGCATTTAACTAGGTGAGCTGTCAGGAGGCTTTTCTTTTCACAGAGTGTCGTCAACCTTTGGAGCAAATTTGAGGCTTGTGCAGTGAGTGTGGATTCTCTCTAAGCATTCAAAAACAGCTGGACAAGTTCTTAATTGTGGCTAACATTACAATGTATGGTCAGTGCGAGTCTTAGTAACTGGGGTCTCCTGGGTGGCAGAGATGGGACAGGTGTGATGGTGTTAAATTGAACCACTATGGTATGAGACAGGCTTGATGAAGCAGTTGGTCTTTTCCTGTCCATCATTTTGCTATGTTCGTATGTAGCTGAATCTCTTCTGTTTAAAACAATGACTTGAATCAGTCCACCAGCTGAATTTGTGTTTAGTACCTTTGTCTCTGTTTCCTGCAACAACAAAATAGGGCGGGGTGGTGAGAGAAAGAGAAGAGCATGTGTTACTGCTGCTGGCCATTGTCACTGATGGTGGATGTTTATGTAACCAGAACCTGGACTTGGCTCCAAACTTCTGTCAATTCACTAATGGAATATCACATGCCACCCAAGAAGGCCCTTGCAAATTGGTAAGAACCCAACTTTCAGAAAAACTAGAGCAGTGAAATAATGCTTTGGTTTAACCCCCATCCCCGGTAAGCTTTTTCAAAATGTCCCTTATTTATGTACATATTTATGGCAGACCCCTTTATAAAAATCAGAAACTAGGTACACATTGAGGATGCTTAAAGAGGAAGGAATGCCTAGCATATAGATAAATTGGCAGCAAATCATAACCGGATAGATAGGTAATCTTGCAGTACTTCCTCCTGGTTGTATCTAACTTGGAGCTGGGGATTTACAAGTATTTGCCAATCTACAAGTTTTTTTCAGCAACTGCAAACAGCCTCTTTAGGATGTGCTTATATATAGCAATACAATGAAGTTAAAGAGACAGCCTGTATATTTCACTTTAATAGCAGGATATTACAATGGCCCAGATTTTGCAATCAGCGGTGAATGAACCCACAGACTTTCTGTAGTGTTTTACACTGGAAACTTGCGGCAATTAGAAATCCATTGCCACGCTTCACCCTTTACATGGGATCTGGGATCTGTCTGAACAGGGCAAGAAACTGTATCTCCTTAACCTATCATAATGAATTCTTAATGTAAACCAGGAAGTGTAAGTCAGGATATTAAATTCAATGCCAAACCATGTACAGAAAGCAAAAAAGAGAGAAACAAATATGGGTTTGAGAGACAAGACAAAAAAAGTTTAAAAAAATCTATAAATGTTTTTATTTATTTTTTTAAATCTGAAGGAATGAAACTCCACACTTATAAAGTTAATTTTCAGTGCCAGAGAGGTTGTTTGCCAGTAGTTAAGTCTTAACACACCATTAAAAATCCGATTAAACTAGCCATAACTTTTTCTGATGCGTTTAGTTGGTAAGTACAGCAACTTAGTACTTTCCATGTGTTTCAATGGCGAATCTCTGGGTGAGATACTTAGCGAAGCTTCTGGAAAAGTAGGGCAACTCGGACAGTAATTTCCGTGTTTAACTGCGCATATGTTGTCACCAGAAGTTGCTGTTTACTCTTCAATCACAGTGAGCGCTGATAGCCTCACCATTATTTTTACTGCAAAATTATGTGTTAAATGATATAATGCTCCTGCCATTAAAAGCATTTCTGCCTTACTATGAGCAATGTCACAGGTGATCTGCTGTTTTACTGTTCAAAAAGGCCAAATGTTCAACCTAAAGGAAGTGAGAAGAAAGTTAATAATTTGCATGTATATAGCATCTTTCATGTCTTCAGGTGTCCAAAACCACTTCACAGCCAATGAATTACTTTTGAAAAGTAGTCAAATACAGAAGCAAATGTGTGCACAGCACAGTCCTACGATCAGCAATAAGATAAATGACCAGTTAATCGGGTAGTGGTGTTGGTTGAGGGATAAATATTGGCTTGGGCATTGAGCGAACTCTAGTGCTTTTAATTGAATAATACCTTAGGACCTGAGAGGGCAGGTTAATGTTTCATTAATGTGGTTAATGTTTCATCTGAAACACAGCACCTCTGATACTAGAGCACCCCCTCTACTACACTAAAGTGTCGGCCTAGTTTATATGTTCGGGTCCTGGAATCCCTAACCTTCTGATTCAGGTGAGAGCTACCACTGAGCCAAGCTACGATTGAACCTGTCTGTCATTTTATTTGGTAACACTTTTGCTTCTCAGTCAGAAGGTTGCGGAATCAAGCTAAACTATGGGTTTGTGTATGTAATCTAGGCTTTCACTGCAGCGCAGGAGAGAGGGAGTGCGACATTGTTTGAGGTGACAGCTTTTGATTTAGACATCAAAGTGAGACCACATCTATCCACTCAGAAGAATGTAAAAGACCCCATTGTACAATTTGAAGAGGAGCAAGGAGAGTTCCTAGTCTCCTGCCCAGCATACCGCCCTAAACTAACACCACCAAAATTTGAATACCTGGTCATTCATCTCATTTGCTATTTGTGGAACCTTGCTGAAAGCAAATTATCTACTACATTTGTCTGCAGGATCAGACTTCAAAAATAGCTCATTGCTTATTGAGTACTTTAGGATGTCCAGAGGATATGCTATTGTGTGTGTGTGAAATAAATGCAACTTTGTTTATTCTTGCCATGTATGATGACCTATCCTCCTCAGTTGCTCTGGTGTTACAGGGATGTTCCACATCTATGCCAAGGAAATTGTATTCATATTGGGTGCTGCACTTTGGAAGGGGCCGTGTGCGGTTTTGGTGCTGCCCACCCATTTGCTGCATGATGTTCAAAGATTCCTACTTCCAGACCCACTGCTGAACGTGCTCACTTCTGCTCTTAGAATTAACATGATGACAGTAGCTGAATTTAGGCTGTTTGGATACTGCCTTGACTTAGGTCCAACAGTTGATACACTCAGAATGTGTACAAATTATTGGTATTATTCTGCTCAAATAACGAATGACAATAATGGCTAATTAGTCAGTAGCATAGTCAGCACCATTATACATACCATTTGAGTGCTCCAATTCAGTGCACAGCATAAATTTGGCAAATGATGGGGAATCAATGGAAGAGTATATAATATTTTTTATCATATTTTAACTTTTATGCACCTCATCTGTCTAACAGCTGCTTATTACTATGTTGTTGTTGAACACTCCCAGTTAATGTAACGTTAACTGCAATAGAAGCTATGGGGGAGAAATTCACTCACCCCGTTTGGCACGGTAACTTTTAAAAGTTTGAACAGTTAGAGCTAGCAGCTAACTATTTTGAACTTCAAAAAAATGTGCCGCTTGCACTTCCAAGAAGGAAGTGGTGTGCTAAATCAAGCGTTCCACTTCCTTCTTGGAGCGCAATCGACAGCAGGTGGGGCAGTGAGTTCAGCAACTCTGCACACTGGGCTGTGCAGCACTGCCGTGTTGAAAGACTCCTTCCCTCCCTTAAAGGGAAGGACCATTGCTACAGACTCTGCTAAATAAAAACAACTTACCTGGACCACAACGGGGGTGCTGGCTGATCTATCCTGGGCAGAAACCCGCGAAAAAAGCTGGAAGATTAAAGGTAAGATTTTTTTTTTTAAACTTACCTCAGCCACTTCATCTTTAAGCATCGCCCCCAAAGTAGCCGGCCGCCTGATGCATGCCACCTGCAGCTGTCGGTGTTTTCATCCGGCACTGCGCTGGGAACAGAAGGCAATTTCGGATCCAGGGTGAAGCGCACGGCAATGATGTCATGCTCTCCGGGCAAAGGAGATTGGGCACAACACTGTAGGGCTGCTGCAAAACTCCCGCCGAATATGGCCAGAGTCGATGTCATCGCCGTGCCCAGTCACAAAGCCATTTGTGCCCCATTAACGCTAATGAAAGGTACAAAGGCACCCAATTTCACCCATTATGTTTATTGACAAAGTTAGGGCTTAAAAAAAAACAAAAGGTCACATTCCTTTGGTATCAGTCTGAGTTAAAACAATAAACTTTTCATGATACCCAAATTGAAACATAAAAACCTGAAAGTTGCGGTCAGTGGCGAAGCGACAGCGATTGCCATTGGCCTCAAAGAAAGCTGCCCACAATGATCTCACGATCTCTGTGGCGAAAACCTTAATTTTCTCGACGTTAATTTGATCTCCAGCATCCAGCAGCAGTGATGTCATCAAGCTGGCTAACCAACCAATGACATTGAAAAATTCTTAGAGAGCAAACCAGGAAATACAAAGCAGCATTTATCATTTACTTTTAAAAGATTTTACAGAGAGCAAAATAAAGATTGGGACATACACATGGAGTTAAGGTAGAAGCTGAAATCATTTTTTTTAACCTTAAAAAAAATTATTTTAAAGCCCTAGGAGCTAGACGTTCCACTTTTACTGCTACCGCTCATATCACGACAGTATTCCAGCGGTATACACTTCTTGACTTTTCAGTACCGCCGGAAAACCGCTAAGATCCAAAGCCGCTAGTTTCGGCTTTTTGTCACCGGCGGTAGTGGTATATTTCCTCGTGTAAGGCCGGTATCCTTGGAAATGGCCATTCTACACGTGCACGTTTTATTTTCTTCTACAACTGAACTTTTCCCAGCGATTCAGGGGTCAGGGGTCACCCCACGCATACGCAGATGAGGAAGGGAGGGGGCGAGAGCGAGAGATAAAGGAGACTACCTATTTGTTCAGTCTGTTTTGATTTGAGGAAAAATCACTTATCTCTGTTTTATTAATAAAAAAAAGATAAATTCACCGATTATAATGGATAGTGAAGACCAGTTAATGATGGAAGCTAAGGGAGGAAGAGGGCCGAATGCTTCACCATCGATGCCCAAGCTGCCTTGGTCCACGAGGTGGAGGCGCGCTGGACCCAATTGACCCGGGGTAACCCCAGTAGTTTACCAGCGAATATGGGCAGAGATTGCAGAGGCAGTGTCCTCGGTTGCCCAGGTCCGTCGTGGGCCAATCCAGTGCTGCAAGTGCTGGAAAAACATTGTTTTGGTTGCAAGAGTAAGTAATAACTTTAATCATGCACTGACTCATTACAATGTAGCAGATTTACATTTTAAGTAATGTTGGTAAGCTTGGTGTCACACATTATTTACTATCGACTATGTTCTTACATTGTTTTCCTATACTAAGATGTGTTCATCATGCATCACTTGCAGCCTAACGGTGCATTAATGGGACAATGATGAAAGGCATTGGGTTTGGGTAATTGTGGATATCCATCTGTGTGCTCCGTACTAGTACCTGGGCTTATATCTTATACCATGCTATTGTCACCTTTGCAGAAAAAAATTGCTTTCAATCATAGTGAGTGTCGGTGCACCAGAGGAGGGCCGGCAGAGCTAGAAGAGCTCACTGACTTGGAGGAGCGGGCTGCAGCCCTCACAGGGGCGCGTGGGGGTGCAGATCCGGTGTTAGCGCCACATAAGTCACGCATAATCCATGGGCCGTGCAGCATTCATGTAATTGAATCATGTGAACATAATGTATAAATGATACAATGTAATGTACTACTGGGACCATGAAATCTTATTATAATGTCATGCAGTTTCTGTAAATTCTGTTCATGTTTATTGCGTGTGGCGTCTCTTGGGGATATATAATGCAGTGGTGTAGCTCCTCTACAAATGCCTATATATGCCTGCGCAACGTAAGCGTTAAAATGTCACCCTGACCCTTCCTCCCTTCACCTTCTGATTACCTCTCATATTATGCTTTCTAGCTGCCCAGGCACATGAACCTGCTGAGCCCCCTGGAGTGTCCCCAATCCTTGTACAGGTTGCTTTGACTGCAGTGGAGACCATGGAGGATGATGATGACTGTTATGTATGTAAACATTGTAACTGTGTAAGACTTGCCATCAGAGGGAGCAACTGTTGGGTCACCTGCACACCTCATGCAAGGGAGTATAAAAAGTTGTCTGCCATGCTGCTTAGGCACTCTGGAGTTGTATTAAACACTCAGTTCATTGGATATATTCAAGAGGGAGTTAGATGTGGCCCTTATGGCTAAAGGCTGAAACACTGCAATTGTGCTTAACATTTAATAATTTTTATACATATAAAAAAAATATCTTAATCAATAATCAAGGGGTATGGAGAGAAAGCAGGAAAGGGGTACTGAGGTGAATGATCAGCCATGATCTTATTGAATGATGGTGCAGGCTCGAAGGGCCAAATGGCCGACTCCTCCACCTATTTTCTATGTTTCTAAAGAGACTGTCACGTCAGTTTTAGCTCCCAGTACTCAGTCTTGTGGAGTTCTTCCATACTTAACAATTGGCGACGAGTAACAGATTACGAACTTTCATGCGGTCATGGCTGCCATTGGTATTTTGGAGAGATTCGTACAGGGTGATGATTGGGAAGCCTTTGTTGAGCATATCGACCAGTACTTCGTGGCCAACGAGCTGGATGGGATGATAAAGCGATCAAGCGCAGGGCAATTCTTCTCACCGTGTGTGAGTCCACAATATACGGCCTCATCAAGAATCTGCTTGCACCGGAGAAACCAGCGGAGAAGACATATACAGAGTTGTGTACGCTGGTTCAGAACCACCTCAAGCTGAAGGAGAGCATCTTAATGGCCAGGTATCGCTTCTACACGCACCACTGCTCCGAGGGCCATGACTTAGCGAGTTATGTCGCCGACCTGAGATGCCTTGTGGGAACTTGCGAATTTGCTGGATTTTTGGGGGAAACACTGCGGGACTTTTTTGTGTTTGGCATCGGCCATGAGGTCATTCTTCGCACGCTGCTGTCCGCCGAATCCCTCGACCTGAGCAAGGCCATCACGATAGCCCAGACATTTATATCCACGAGCGATAATACCAGACAGATGTCTTCCCAGCATCGAAGCTCACCGGCAAGAACTGTGCATAAAATAACGTCGCTAGCAGGCAGAACTGCATATGGCAGGGCCTACATGTCTGCAGCTGCAAGACCTAGGATGACTGAGTCCACCATCCCATGTGAATGCAAATCCATTAGCACTATGTTGGCACTGCGGGAGTAATCATCGAGCCATCAATGTCGATGGACATGTCTCGTCTGCCCCATTTAGGCCCATTTCCAACAGTCATGCGGAACGGGCAGTCCAAACTATCAAGCAGAGCTTGAAACGCGTGACTGAAGGCTCCTTGCAGACCCGCTTATCTCTGTTTCTGCTCAGCTACCAGAAGCGACCCCACTCACTCACTGGGGTTCCCCTGCAGAATTGTTAATGAAGAGAGCACTCAACCAGGCTCTCCCTAGTCTGCCCGGATCTAAATGATCATGTGGAAACCAGGCGTCACTGGCAAAACATGTACCACGATCGCGCGGCTGTATCGCGTGACATTGATAACGACCCTGTGTTTGTCCTTAATTACGGTCATGGTCCTAAATGGGTCACTGGCACTGTCTTGGCCAAGCAGGGGAATAGAGTGTTTATAGTCAAACTACTGAATGGACAAACATGCAGAAAGCATGTGGATCAAACCAAACTGCGGTTCACTGACAATGAGGAACAACCTGAAGAGGACATCATCATCATCGATCCACCAACACACAGCCAACCAGCAATCGACCTTGTTGTCAATCAAGAGGATGAACCCACCATGCCCAACAGTCCCGTCAGACCAGCCGCGCCACAGTGCAGCAAAGGTCCGACCAACTCACCCATGGCAGAGTTTGAACTCAGACGATCAACCAGGGAGCATAGGGCCCCGGATCTTCTCAACTTGTAAATAATTTGTATCAAAGACTTTGGGGGAGGAGTGATGTTATGTATGTAAACATTGTAACTCTGTAAGACCTGCCACCAGAGGGCGCAACTGTTGGAGGCCAAGGGAGTATAAAAGGTTGTCTGCCATGCTGCTTAGGCACTCTGTATTGAAGTTGTATTAAAGAGACTAAGGTCACATAATTTTAGCTCACAGTCTTGTGGAGTTCTTCCATGCTTAACAATGACGATGACACCCTGCGACTTTCCGAACCCCCTTAAGATGTTTCATGTGTCGAACATGTCCTGGGGGATGTTGCAGAGGGTTGGGGTTGGGGTTGGGGGGGGTGGGGCTGGGGGGTGGCGGAGACTCAAGGGTCCGTTCTACCTGTGATCATCTCTTCCTCTGCCGAATCCATATTTCATGGATTTGGCTCAGTTAAGGTAGCGGAACCAAATGGAATGCAGCAGGGCACACCGAATGTTCCAACCCCTGTGTTGGAGGCTGATTGGGCAGGGGATGCATGCTCGCTGATGGGCAGACGTCGACCTGGACATGGTTGGACTGTCTAGGGCGTCGACATTAGTCGCGAGCTCCTCCAGGCTATTGGTGGCCTAACCGTGAACATCGCCATGCAGTCAGTACGCCAATCGGAGGACATGGCGGCGCTGATTGCGATGAACCGCCTATTCCGTTGATGCCATGCGGCAAACTATTGAATCGGTCTATGGCACTGAACCCCAAGGTGTCATACCACCAATGCCGACAGCACCTGGGAGTCAGGAGCATATTAATACTTCCGACTCTGAAGATGCATCTTCAGACCCTTCCACTTCTCCAGATTCCCCACATGACTCTGCCATCGTCACCCCTCCCTACAGCAGCAATGCTTGAGGCACCCAGCTGCACAACGCATTGGTCCCGGTAGGGGTAGGAGTAATGGAAAAAAAACAATTGGGGGATAAGATGGAGGGGGGAGAAAGGCGGTGGGCTGGTGTCCACAGATAGAATTTTTTCCGGGTTGGTGGGGGATGTGTGTTGTGAGTGTTTTTTTTATTCAAAAACTGTTGGGGGGGTGCAGGGCGCGGGGAGTGTTGTGGTTGTATTTTTACTTAAAAATTGTTGACTGGGCATTGTGGGTTTAATGTTTAATATTTTCCATCTTGCTGCTGTTAATTGGTTTCTTTGTTTAAATTTTGTTGCACATTTCTATTAGTATTATTTATTATTTTTATTTCATTTCAAAAGAATCATTTTTCAAAATGTATAAAATATTTTATTCAACTTAACAATTATTGTGCAGTGTCTCACTCAATTTCACAAAATGAGGAGTTAACAATCAATAAAAGGGTTGCAAACAATGGCGAGGCAAGATTTAAACTTAACTCTCACCATTCAAGCAAAGCGTTCATTTATGAGCTGCTGACGTAACGGTTTTGCAGCTGGGTAACTACCACGGGGCTTCTCCTGTGGTGTAGGGGTGGGTGGTGTCATGGGTTCATTGCCAGACTCCTCATCTTCCTCGACCTCCTCTTCCTCCCCTTCCTCTCCCACCTCTTCCTCTGCCTCATCCCCTCTGTCCAGAGGGGGTCCTGCAGTCCCCTGTCCCCTTCTGATTGCCAAATAGTGCAACATGCAACACATCCCAATGAACTCCGTGACCTGCTCAGGGTGGTATTGTAGGCTGCCTCCAGAATGGTCCAGGTATCTGAAGCGCGACTTCAGCACTTCAATTGTCTTTTCGACTGTATTGTGTGTGGCTATGTGGCTGTTATTATATCGATGCTCGGCATCTGTCTGGGGCTTACGGAGGGGGGATCCAAGATCCAGGTGGTGAGGCCGTATCCTTTGTCATCCAGCATTGACATGGTGGCCGACTCTTAAAGAGGTCGGAGACAATGCTCTCACGCAAGATATGTGCATCATGAATGCTCCCTGGAAAATTGGCATTTAATTCCATGATTATTTGCTTGTGGTCGACAACGAGCTGCACATTCAGGGAATAGAGTCCCTTTAAGTTCCGATACACCTCTGCATCCTCTAAAGGTGATCGCAGGGCGATATGCATACAGTCTATTGCGCCCTGGACCGAAAGAAGATGAGTAAAAGTGGAGGGCAGAGAAACCCAAGGCAAAAAACAAAAAGGGTCACTGCACAGCAAAATTCCAAAGGGTCAAAGTGTAATAAAAAGGCAAGCATGAAAGCTCTGTGCCTCAATGCGAGGAGTATTCGGAACCCAGGAGAGGGCTCTGAGCTAGTTAGAGTGGGTGAGAGCTCAGATGAACAGGACCCCAAGAAAGAATGCAAAAGGCAGGAGGCAACAGAGCAGAGTAGCATTGGGGTAAGTGTAAACCACAAGGTGATAGGAAGGGACAATATGCATGAATATAAAGGGGCTGCAGGAGGGGTCAAAACTAAAAAATCATGGTTTAAAAACGAGTATAAAAACACTCTACCTAAATGCATGCAGCATTCGAAAAAACGTAAATGAGTTGACGGCACAAATCATTACAAATGGGTATGATTTGGTGGCCATTACATAAACGTGGTTGCAGGGGGGTCAAGACTGGGAATTAAACATACAGGGGTATCTGACAATTCGGAAAGATAAACAAGAAGGGAAAGGAGGTGGGGTAGCTCTGTTAATAAAGGATGATATCAAGGCAGTTGTGAGAGACGATATTGGCTCTAATGAACAAAATGTTGAATCATTGTGGGTGGAGATTAGAGATAGTAAGGGGAAAAAGTCACTGGTGGGCATAGTTTATAGGCCCACAAATAATAACTTCACGGTGGGGCGGGCAATAATCAAGGGAATAATGGAGGCATGTGAAAAAGGAACGGCAGTAATCATGGGGGATTTTAACCTACATATCGATTGGTCAAATCAAATCGCATGGGGTAGCCTTGAGGAGGAATTCATAAAATGCATACGGGATTGTTTCTTAGAACAGTATGTTACAGAACCTACAAGGGAGCAAGCTATCTTAGATCTGGTCCTGTGTAATGAGACAGGAATAATAAACGATCTCCAAGCAAAAGATCCTCTCGGAATGGGTGATCACAGTATGGTTGAATTTGTAATATAGATTGAGGGTGAGGAAGTAGTGTCTCAAATGAGCGTACTATGCTTAAACAAAGGGGACTACAGTGGGATGAGGGCAGAGTTGGCTAAAGTAGATTGGGAACACAGACTAAACGGTGGCACAATTGAGGAACAGTGGAGGACTTTTAAGGAGCTCTTTCATAGTGCTCAACAAAAATATATTCCAGTGAAAAAGAAGGGCGGTAAGAGAAGGGATAACCAGCCGTGGGTAACCAAGGAAATAAAGGAGAGTATCAAATTAAAAACCAATGCGTATAAGGTGGCCAAGGTTAGTGGGAAACTAGAAGATTGGGAAAATTTTAAATGACAGCAAAGAATGACTAAGAAAGCAATAAAGAAAGGAAAGATAGATTACAAAAGTAAACTTGCGCAAAACATACAAACAGATAGTAAAAGCTTTTACTGATATATAAAACGGAAAAGAGTGACTAAAGTAAATGTTGGTCCCTTCGAAGATGAGAAGGGGGATTTAATAATGGGAAATGTGGAAATGGCTGAGACCTTAAACAATTATTTTGCTTCGGTCTTCACAGTGGAAGACACAGAAACCATGCCAGAAATTGCTGGTCACGGGAATGTGGGAAGGGAGGACCTTGAGACAATTACTATCACTTGGGGGGTAGTGCTGGACAGGCTAATGGGACTCAGGTAGACAAGTCCCCTGGTCCTGATGAAATGCATCCCAGGGTATTAAAAGAGATGACGGAAGTTATAGCAGATGCATTCGTTATAATCTACCAAATTCTCTGGACTCTGGGGAGGTACCATCGGATTGGAAAGCAGCTAATGTAATGCCTCTGTTTAAAAAAGGGGCAGACAAAAGGCAGGTAACTATAGGCCGGTTAGTTTAACATCTGTAGTGGGGAAAATGCTTGAAGTTATCATTAAGGAAGAAATAGCGGGACATCTAGATAGGAATAGTGCAATCAAGCAGACGCAACATGGATTCATGAAGGGGAAATCATGTTTAACTAATTTACTGGAATTCTTTGAGGATATAACGAGCATGGTGGATAGAGGTGTATCGATGGATGTGGTGTATTTAGATT
This sequence comes from Pristiophorus japonicus, assembly GCF_044704955.1. Lineage (NCBI taxonomy): Eukaryota > Metazoa > Chordata > Chondrichthyes > Pristiophoridae > Pristiophorus > Pristiophorus japonicus. Next base: position 269,167,009 of record NC_091980.1, read on the forward strand.
TCCAAAAGGCATTTGATAAGGTGCCACACAAAAGGTTACTGCAGAAGATAAAGGTACGCGGAGTCAGAGGAAATGTATTAGCATGGATCGAGAATTGGCTGGCTAACAGAAAGCAGAGAGTCGGGATAAATGGTTCCTTTTTGGGTTGGAAATCGGTGGTTAGTGGTGTGCCACAGGGATCGGTGCTGGGGCCACAACTGTTTACAATATACATAAATGACCTGGAAGAGGGGACAGAGTGTAGTGTAACAAAATTTGCAGATGACACAAAGATTAGTGGGAAAGCAGGTTGTGTTGAGGACACAGAGAGGCTGCAAAGAGATTTAGATAGGTTAAGCGAATGGGCTAAGGTTTGGGAGATGGAATACAATGTTGGAAAATGTGAGGTCATCTATCTTGGGAAAAAAATACAGTAAAAGGGAATATTATTTGAATGGAGAGAAATTACAACATGCTGCAGTGCAGAGGGACCTGGGGGTCCTTGTGCATGAATCCCAAAAAGTTAGTTTGCAGGTGCAGCAGGTAATCAGGAAGGCGAATGGAATGTTGGCCTTCATTGCGAGAGGGATGGAGTACAGAAACAGGGAGGTCCTGCTGCAACTGTACAGGGCATTGGTAAGGCTGCACCTGGAGTACTGCGTGCAGTTTTGGTCACCTTACTTAAGGAAGGATATACTAGCTTTGGAAGGGGTACAGAGATGATTCACTAGGCTGATTCCGGAGATGAGGGGGTTACCTCATGATGATGGATTGAGTAGACTGGGTCTTTACTTGTTAGAGTTCAGAAGGATGAGGGGTGATCTTATAGAAACATTTAAAATCATAAAAGGGATAGAGAGGTTGTTTCCACTGGTCGGGGAGACTAGAACTAGGGGGTACAGCTTCAAAATATGGGGGAGCCAATTTAAAACCGAGTTGAGAAGGAATTTCTTCTCCCAGAGGGTTGTGAATCTGTGGAATTCTCTGCCCAAGGAAGCAGTTGAGGCTAGCTCATTGAATGTATTCAAATCACAGATCGATAGATTTTTAACCAATAAGGGAATTAAGGATTATGGGGAGCGGGCGGGTAAGTGGAGCTGAGTCCACGGCCAGATCAGCCATGATCTTGTTGAATGGCGGAGCAGGCTCGAGGGGCTAGATGGCCTACTCCTGTTCCTAATACTTATGTTCTTATGAAGTTTGCTATTCTCGAAAAACCCAAAGCCCTCTCACTCTGTGCTTCCCTGGTCATTGGGAAATTTATAAAGTTCATCTTTGTGCGTAAAGCGTTTTTGTCACCTAGCGAATGCAGCAATGTGTGGTGTGCTGAGAGATGCAGCATATGCCACCAGCTGATGCCTGAAAGGAGCCCGATGCATAGAATAAAAGTGCTGCAGTCACCTTAATCTCAACAGGCAGTGCTCTCTTGATCATGCTGGTAGGCTGCAGGTCTCCCTTAATAAGTTGGCATATCTCATTGATGACCTCTTTTCGGAAGTGCAGCCTCCTAACGCACTGTGTATCGGACATCTCCATGTAAGACTGCTCATCCCTGTAAATGCATTGGGTGCAAGGCCTCCTCCTCAGCAGTGTGTCTCCTCTTTGGGCACATAATGCTCTTCAATGAACCTCCTTGCAGCTCTACTCTGCAGCATGTAAGTAATCAGCAATATTGACAGAGAAATTGCAGGTCCCATTCCTTTGAACGTCCTCTAAACTATCATATAAATTCTTCAATTTTCCTTAAACACCCAAAAACTTACCCCAAATAGACTACAATGCCCTTCAATTATGAGCAGTGGTTTCAAACACCCTTAAAATCCACTCACAAATGACTTTAATGCTCCCACCAACGTGAACCAGTCTTTTCTTCAAGTTCATCCATTTTAAAACATGGTGTCTGTCATGTATGTAACCATCATGCAACGGTAATCTTCATGTAACTGTAACCTTCATACAACTCCTGTACACTGTACTTATACCCTAGAAAGGCACACCTTGACCACAGGGGGTGAACTTGTGGGAGACACTCCTCACCTGGGTTTCCAGGTATAAAAGGGGAGGTCCCACCCAGGGTCAGCACTCCTTGGTCCTGGGAATAAAGGTTAAGGTCATGTAGTGACTGTGTTTGCAGTACATGCCTCGTGTGAGTTTGTAGTAAGGTGCAGGGACACCACATTTGGCGACGAGAAACGGGAATCACCGAACGACGAGGATGGCCACCGGTAGCACAGGGGAACATTACTGTGTGGGTTAGGATTGGGACAACTTCATGGAAAGACTCCAGCAGAGCTTTGTCACGAAGGACTGGCTGGGAGCGACAGCAGCTGACAAGCGGAGGGTGCATCTACTGACCAGCTGCGGGCCACAGACGTATGCGTTGATGAAAGACCTGCTCGCATCCCAAAAGCCAGCGGACAAGTCCTTTAAAGAGCTCAGCCAGCTGATCAGTGAGCATCTCAAGTCGGCGAGTAGCGTACACATGGCCCGGCACCGGTTCTACACACACCGGCGTCGGGAGGGACAATACATCTCGGACTTCATTGCAGACCTGCGGCGCTTGGCCAGTCTCTGTAAGTTCACAGACGCCTGCAGGGGGGAGATGTTAAGGGACTTTTTCATTGAGGGCATTAGTCATGCCGAGATTTTCAGGAAGCTCATAAAGGCTGAGGACTTGACTTTAGAAGGGGCGGCGTTGATAGTTCAGATCTTCATGGCAGGGGAAGAGGAGACCAAGCTAATTTACACATGCAGCCCTGGTCCCAACGTGGCGATGGATCAGGGAGTTAACATGGCGAATGCGGCTCGGGACCCCGCAGGCAGGCAAGGGCATTTTGAAATCGCCCAGGCAGCAACAGACTAGGGTGGGCCCGCAACAGGGACAATGGAAAGGGGATCGGCAATTCACGCCATCACAAGGAACAATGCGTCCCGCGATGGGACCATTATCACCCACCATCAGAGTGCTTAGAAACAACCAAATGGGCAATCAGAGAGGAATGCCTGGTAACAGTCACTTTGTTAACAACAATCTCAGCTCATGCAGGTTCCAGCAATATACCTGTAGGATTTGTCATATCAGTGGACACTTGGCCAGGATGTGCAAAAATGCTGTGGCGAGGCTAATCTGCAAGACCGAGGAACCAGACGAGGGGTCTGCAATGCAGGATGATGTCTGGGGAAAAGCCATAGATGCTGAAGTTCAGCGGGTTCACGTGGCTGACGTCCACAGCTCATACACTAAAACGCCACCCACGATGATGAAAGTTTTATTGAATGGCATCCCGGTGCGCATGGAGCTGGATACGGGAGCTAGCCAGTCACTTATGAGTGCCCAACAATTTGAGAGACTATGGCCACACAGAGCTAGCAGGCCCAAACTGGAACACATTGACATGCAGCTACGGACGTAAACCAAAGAGATCATCCCAGCACTAGGCAGTGCAAACTTGGTGGTAACACATAATGGATCACAGAACCGGCTGCCACTCTGGATCGTCCCAGGAAATGGCCCCGCGCTCTTGGGGAGGAGTTGGCTAGCCGAGATGAATTGAAAATGGGGCGACGTGCACGCCATTTCATCTGTGGAGCGAAGTTCATGCTCACAGGTCCTACAAAAATTCGGGTCACTGTTTCAACCAGGTGTCGGAACATTCAAGGGCACTAAAGTAGTGATACGCATCACTCCGGACGCCAGACCAGTGCACCACAAAGCCAGAGCGGTGCCGTATGTGATGCGTGAGTAACTTGCAAGTGAATTGGACTGGCTGCTCAGAGAGGGCATAATTTCGGCCGTTGAATTCAGTGACTGGGCAAGTCCCATCGTTCCTGTCCTTAAAGCAGATGGCTCGGTTAGGATTTGTGGCGACTACAAAGCCACCATCAACCGAGTGTCGCTGCAAGACCAATACCCGCTCCCGAGAGTGGAGGACCTTTTTGCCACGCTGGCAGGTGGCAAGCTGTTCATGAAGCTGGACCTCACTTCGGCCTACATGACTCAGGAACTGGCTGAAGAATCCAAGCTTCTGACCACCATCACGATGCACAAGGAATTATTTATCTACAACAGGTGTCCATTTGGCATTCATTCGGCGGCAGCTATCTTTCAGCGGAACATGGAAAGCTTGCTCAAATCCATTCCTGGAACAATCGTATTCCAAGGCGTAGCACCTCCTCCACAACCTGGAGGAGGTGCTACGCCGACTGGACCGGGTAGGCTTGCGGCTGAAAAAGGCCAAGTCTGTGTTTTTGGCCCCAGAGGTCAAGTTTTTGGGCAGGAGGGTTGCCGCAGACGGGATCCGGTCCACCGACGCTAAAACAGAGGCGATCTGCCGGGCGCCCAGGCCCGGCAACACGTCGGAGTTGCGATAATTCCTGGGACTTTTTAACTATTTCAGGAACTTTCTGCCGAACTTGAGCACATTGTTGAAGCCGTTACACATGCTCCTGCGTAAATGTTGTGAATGGCTTTGGGGCGACTGTCAAGAACGGGCTTTCAATAAGGCGAGGAACCTGCTGTGTTCTAACAAACTGTTGACTTTGTATGACCCCTGTAAAAAAACTGGTTTTAACATGCGATGCATCGTCCTACGGGGTTGGGTGTGTGTTGCAGCAGGGTAATGACGACGGCTGACTCCGACCGGTGGCTTATGCCTCCAGGTCACTCTCCCAGGCAGAGCTTGGATACAGCATGGTCGAAAAGAAAGCACTCGCTTGTGTTTACGGTGTGAAAAAGATGCACCAGTACCTTTTCGGTAGACGGTTCAAGCTAGAGACGGACCACAAGCCGTTAACATCCCTGTTGTCCGACAGCAAGGCTGTCAATGCCAATGCGTCAGCTCGCATACAACGATGGGCTCTCACGCTCGCTGCGTATGACTACACCATTCGGCACCGGCCAGGCACCGAATATTGCGCTGATGCGCTCAGCAGGCTCCCACTGGCCACCACCGAGCGGGCAGCGGAGCAAAGCGCTGAGATGATCATGGCCGTTGAGGCTTTTGACACTGCGGGTTCCCCCATCACAGCCCGCCAGATCAAACTCTGGACCAACAGAGACCCCCTCCTATCCATGATAAAGAAATGTGTCCTAACTGGGGATTGGGCGCCCGCACACGGGGCGTGCCCCGAGGAAGTCAGGCTGTTTCAGAGACGGATGGATGAGCTCTCCATCCAAACCGACTGCCTGCTATGGGGCAGCCGGTGTAGTCATGCCCCAGAAAGGCAGGGAAGCGTTCATCAGGGAACTCCACAGCGAGCACCCTGGCATCGTGTTAATGAAGGCCATTGCCCGATCACATGTATGGTGGCCGGGGATTGACTCAGACTTGGAACACTGCGTTCGCAGGTGCACGACATGTGCTCAGCTGGGCAATGCCCCCAGGGCGGCCCCACTCAGCCCGTGGCCCTGGCCCACCAGGCCATGGTCACGTATTCACGTAGACTATGTGGACCTGTTCATGGGGAAAATGTTCCTGATCGTTGTCGATGCATACTCGAAATGGATCGAGTGCATCATATTAAACTCGTGCACGACATCCATCACCGTGGAGAATCTGCGTACGGTTTTCGCGACCCACGGCTTGCCGGACATCCTGGTCAGCGACAATGGCCCGTGTTTCACCAGCCATGAATTCCAGGAGTTTATGTCGGGAAATGGTATCAAACACATCCGGACAGCGCCGTTCAAGCTGACTTCCAATGGCCAGGCGGAACGTGCGGTCCAAGTCAAAAAACAGGGCATGCTACGCATCCAAGGACCCTCCCTTCAGTACCGCCTATCGCGCCTCCTGCTGGTCTACAGGTCCTGCCCGCACTCGCTCACGGGAGTCCCGCCAGCGGAACGCCTCATGAAACGCACGCTTAAAACGCGGCTGTCCCTCATTCACCCAGCCCTGGCAGACATTGTTGAGGGCAAGCGCCAGTCCCAAACCGAGTTCCATGATCGAAACTCAAGGGGGAGATGTATAGAAATGGATGACCCGGTATTCGTTCTTAACCATGCTTTGGGACCCAAGTGGCTTGAGGGCACAATAATTGGCAAAGAAGGGAATAGGGTCATAGTGGTCAGACTAAACAATGGGCAGATATGCTGCAAACACTTGGACCAAGTAAAGAAAAGGTTCAGCATAGACACGGAGGAACCTGAAGAAGAGCATGAGATGTCACCCACACCACTGCCAGTGGACGAGCAATGAGGACAATCCACAGCATGCACAGTCCCTGCGGCCAGCCCGGACAGGCCGGAATCACCTCAGGTGACAGAGACGCATGCCGAGGCTCAGACACCAGAGCCACAACTGCGGCGCTCCACGAGAGAGACTTAACTTTTGACACAAAAAGACGTAAGGGGGGATGTCATGTATGTAACCATCATGCAATGATAATCTTCATGTAACTGTAACCTTCATGCAACTCCTGTACACTATACTTACACCCTAGAAATGCACACCCTGACCACAGGGGGTGAACTTGTGGGAGACACTCCTCACCTGGGTTTCCAGGTATAAAAGGGGAGGTCCCACCCAGGGTCAGCACTCCTTGGTCCTGGGAATAAAGGTTAAGGTCACGTAATGACTGTGTCTGCAGTACATGCCTCGTGTGAGTTTGTAGTACGGTGCAGGGACACCACAGTGTCCATACCGCTGGGTTAAGGTCTGGTGAGTGCAGCTTTTTATGGGTGGTATAAAAGTCCGGCAGGCAGTTATTTGGGCAGTGCACGTTGAAGTGCTGGGAAAATCAGCAAAAACAAATGTGTGGGTGGTATCTTTTATCGCCGGCGGTAATAGACTGCCGAATTTACCGCCGGCGAGATATGGGCGATAAATGGGCATTAGTTTCCAGTTTATGCATCAAATGGGCGGTAATATCTTCCTTAATGGTAAATAGGCAGTAATATGGGTGGAATGTTGGCGATAGTCTAGCCCCGAGTAACTTTTATCATAATGGGCAAATTTGACATTCCACAAATATAAAATTAAGTTTTTAGGGCCAGAACAGTGGTTCAGCAGTTGTTATTACTCAGAACAGTGTTTAAAAACTCAGTTGCGCCTCATTGAACAAGGCTTAATTTTTTATGGGATTTTTAGCAGCAATATTAGAACGGAAATGTTTTCATCATTTTAAGTGATTTCAGTGATGACCGGATTTGTGGAGTTCCACAGCACAACCTGTGGCAGAGCAGGGAATGACTGACTGCAACATCAGGATTTCCGTGTTTAGCTGCGCATAGGCTAATTCTTGAAGTTACACTCAGTTTCAGAGGCGTAATGGCGGCATGCACCGACAGCTTCGCCATCACAACCACTGCAAAATTCGGGCCCTTTAACCTCTTTTACAGCAACTAATTTGCATACAGTGAGGTCTGACAAAAAGCAATGGGATAAAAGACCAGTAAATTCCCATTCACAACTCCTCAGATAATGAAGCAGTTCATGCCTTAATGCAGCAAGATCTGGATGACATTCAGGCTTGGGCTGATAAGTGGCAAGTAACATTCATGCTATACATGTGCCAGACAATGATCATCTCCAACAAGTGAAAGTCTAACCACCGGCCCTTGACATTCAACGGCATTACCATTGCTGAATCCCCCACCATCAACATCCTGGTGGTCATCATTGATCAGAAACATAACTGGACCAGTCATGTAAATACTGTGACAATAAGAGCAAGTCAGAGGTTGGGTATTCTGCGGCGAATGTCTTACCTCCTGACTTCTTAAAGTCTTTCCACAATCCACAAGACACAAGTCAGGAGTGTGATGGAATACTTGCCACTTGCCTGGATGAGTGCAGCTCCAACAACACTAAAGAAGCTCGACACCATCCAAGCCAAAGCAGCCTGCTTGATTGGCACTTCATACACCACCTTAAAACATTCACTCCTTCCACCATTGATGCACTGTGGCTGTAGTGTGTACTATCTGCAAGACGCACTGCAGCAACTCGCCAAGGCTTCTTCGGCAGCACCTCCCAAACCTGCAGCATCTAGAAGGACAAGGGCAGCAGGCACATGGGAACACCACCACATCCACGTTCCCCTCCAAGTCACACACCATCCTGACTTGGAAATATATCACCGTTCCTTCAACATTGCTGGGTCAAAATCCTGGAACTCCGTCCCTAAGAGTACCTTCACAAAGATTGCAGCGGTTCAAGAAGGCGGCTCACCACCACCATCTCACGGGTAATTAGGGATGGGCAATAAATGCTGGCCTTGCCAGCGATGCGACATCCTAGGAATGAATATTAAAAAAAACATTTGTTTTGATAGTGGTGGTTGAGGGATGAATGGTGGCCAGGCTCTGGGAATAGTGCTATCTTTTTCATCCACCTGAGCAGGCATCGGTTTAATGTCCCACCCAAAAGACAGCACCTCATACAATGCATTACTCCCTTAATACTACAGTCAAGTGTGCTAAAGTCCTGGAGTGGAGCTTCTTACCTCAGGAAGTCCGTAGTATAGAAAGTGCTATACGAATGCAAGTTCATTCTTTTGCTGTTCCTGAAATTTCCAATTGGCCATCCAACTAAACTTGTTTCAAAAGCTGCTCTGACATTATAATGGGTGTCCAGATTTAAAATATAAAATGACCTAGTTCTAAAATAATAGAAATGTGAAAAGTTCACCAAAAGCCCTTCTTAAAATTGTGCTGTGTGGTGTGAAAGGAAAAGATGACCATTGTCCAGAACCTTCTGCATGCTACTGGAATAAAACCTATGCAAAATTTATAACAATAGTTTTTGGGGGCGAAATTGGATACAGCCCTGGTTGGGGGCGGTTACAGCTGCGAGACGGGACTTCCTGCGCCAGACACAGAAGTCCTGCCACGTCAGCTAAATAGTGCCTAACGCAAATTGTCGTGCTCCACTTCCTCTCTGGAGCAGTACTGGGGGCTAACCTCGGGAATTTTCCAGCCCTATGTGGCGAGGGGTGTAGCGCTGGTGGGAGCACAGGGCCTTCCCCTTCCGTTAAAGGGGAGGGCACACTGCGGACTCTGCATTGGGGAGACAGGGCCACCACTGGGGAACGGGATACCGTGGCAGCAGCCCGGCGCAGAAGCGGAGTGCCAGGCTGCAACACCACAGCACGGACCTCGTGATTTGAAGAGGGCAAGTCTGCGACTGGTAAGTCAGCCATTTTAAAAAAAATGTCAGCGCCGCACCTCCCCTTTAATTTTCAACCCGCAAGCGGACATCACCTGCGGCAGCCTCACGGGGCGCGAAAGAATTTTCGCTCTGGGGTGAAAACGGTTGCTGCGCACGGTGATGAAGTTATCATTGCCAGTACAGTGGCCCGAGATGCTACTGGCAGGAGCAGGGCGCTACCGGTTAGCACTACCTCTAACTCCCGCAGAATTTCGGGCGAGAAGTCGTTTGCGTCCCATTAGCGTTCCTAGGGGATGCTAACAGGAGGCATAAATGACCCTAATTTCTCCCCCTTTGTTAAACATAGAAACATAGAAACATAGAAAGTAGGTGCAGGAGTAGGTCATTCGGCCCTTCAAGCCTGCACCACCATTCAATATGATCATAGCTGATCATGAAACATCAGTACCTCATTCCTGCTTTCTCTCCATACCCCTTGATCCCTTTAGCCATAAGGGCCACATCTAACTCCCTTTTGAATATATCTAACGAACTGGCCTCAACAACTTTCTGTGGTAGAAACATAGAAACATAGAAAATAGGTGCAGGAGTAGGCCATTCGGCCCTTCTAGCCTGCACCGCCATTCAATGTGTTCATGGCTGAACATGCAACTTCAGTACCCCATTCCTGCTTTCTCGCCATACCCCTTGATCCCCCTAGTAGTAAGGACTTCATCTAACTCCACAGGTTCACAATTCTCTGAGTGAAGAAGTTTCTCCTCATCTCGGTGCTAAATGGCTTACCCCTTATCCTTAGACTGTGACCCCTGGTTCTGGACTTCCCCAACATTGGGAACATTCTTCCTGCATCTAACCTGTCCAATCCTGTCAGAATTTCAAATGTTTCTATGAGATCCCCTCTCATTCTTCTAAATTCCAGTGAATATAAGCCTAGTCGAACCAGTCTTTCTTCATATGAGTCCTGCCATCCCGGGAATCAATCTGGTGAACCTTCGCTGCACTCCCTCAATAGCAAGAATGTCCTTCATCAGATTAGGAGATCAAAACTGTACACAATATTCAAGGTGTGGTCTCACCAAGGCCCTGTACAACTGCAGTAAGACCTCCATGCTCATATATTCAAATCCCCTCACTATGAAGGCCAACATGCCATTTGCTTTCTTTACTGCCTGTTGTACCTGCATGCCTACCTTCAATGACTGATGTACCATGACACCCAGGTCTCGTTGCACCTCCCCTTTTACTAATCTGTCACCATTCCGATAATAATCTGCCTTCCTCATTTTGCCACCAAAGTGGATAACTTCACACTTATCCACATTATACTGCATCTGCCATGCATTTGCCCATTCACCTAACCTGTCCAAGTCCCCCTGCAGCCTCCTAGCGTCCTCCTCACAGCTCACACAGCCATCCAGCTTAGTGTCATCTGCAAACTTGGAGATATTACATTCAATTCCTTCGTCTAAATCATTAATGTATATTGTAAATAGCTGAGGTCCCAGCACTGAACCCTGCAGCACCCCACTAGTCACTGCCTGCCATTCTGAAATGGACCCATTTATTCCCACTCTTTGTTTCCTGTCTGCCAAACGGTTCTCTATCCACGTCAATACATTACCCCCAATACCATGTGCTTTAATTTTGCCCACCAATCTCTTGTGTGGTACCTTGTCAAAAGCCTTTTGAAAGTCCAAATACACCACATCCACTGGTTCTCCCTTGTCCACTCTACTAGTTACATCCTCAAAAAACTCCACAAGATTTGTCAAGCATGATTTCCCTTTCATAAATCCATGCTGACTTGGACCGATCCTGTCACTGCTTTCCAAATACACTGCTATTACATCTTTAATAATTGATTCCAGCATTTTCCCCACCACTGATGTCAGGCTAACTGGTCTATAATTCCCCGTTTTCCCTCTCCTTCCTTTTTTAAAAAGTGAGGTTGCATTAGCTATCCTCTAATTCATAGGAACTGAACCAGAGTCCATGGAATGTTGGAAAATGACCACCAATGCATCTACTATTTCGAGGGCTACTTCCTTAAGTACTCTGGAATGCAGACTATCAGGCCCTGGGGATTTATCGGCCTTCAGTCCCTTCAATATCCCTAACACCATTTCCTGACTAATAAGGATTTCCCTCAGTTCCCCCTTCTCGCTAGACCCTCGGTACCCTAGATTTTCAGGAGGTTATTCGTGTCTTCCTTAGTGAAGACAGAACCAAAGTATTTGTTCAATTGGTCTGCCATTTCCTTGTTCCCCATTATGAGTTCTGACTGCAAGGGACCTACATTAGTCTTCACTAAACTTTTTCTCTTCACATATCTATGGAAGCTTTTGCAGTCAGTTTTTATGTTCCCTGCAAGCTTACTCTCATACTCTATTTTCCCCCTCCTAATTAAACCCTTAGCCCTCCTCTGCTGAATTCTAAATTTCTTGCAGTCCTCAGGTTTACTGCTTTTTCTGGCCAATTATATGCCTCTTCCTTTGATTTAACACTATCCCTAATTTCCCTTGTTAGTCACGGTTGAGCCATCTTCCCTTTTTTATTCTTACGCCACACAGGGATGTACAATTGTTGTAGTTCATCCATGTGATATTTAAATGTCTGACATTGCCTATCCACCGTCAACCCTTTAAGTATCATTCTCCAGTCCATCCGAGCCAATTCACGTCTCATACTGTCGAAGTTTTCTTTCTTTATGTTCAGGACCCTAGTCTCTGAATTAACTCCATCTTAATGAAGAATTCTACCATATTATGGTCACTCATCCCCAAGGGGCCCCGCACAACCAGATTGCTAATTAATCCTCTCTCGTTACACAAGACCCAGTCTAGGATGACCTGCTCTAGTTGATTCCTCGACATATTGGTCTAGAAAACCATCCTTTATACACTCCAGGAAATCCTCCTCCATAATATTGCTATCAGTTTGGTTAACCCAATCAATATGTAGATTAAAGTCACCCATGATAACTGCTTGTACCCTTATTGCATGCGTCCATAATTTCCTGTTTGATGCCATCCCCAACCTCCCTACTACTGTTTGGTGGTCTGTACACAACTCCCACTAACGTTTTCTGCCCTTTGGTGTTTCGCAGCTCTACCCATATAGATTCTACATCATCCACGCTAATGTCCTTCCTTACTATTGCGTTAATCTCCTCTTTAAGCAGTAATGCTACCCCACCTCCTTTTCCTTCCTGAAGATTGAATACCCCTGGATGTTGAGTTCCCAGCCTTGGTTACCTTGGAACCATGTCTCCGTAATCCCAATTACATCATATCCATTAACAGCTATCTGCGCAGTCAATTCATCCACCTTATGGATAATTTAGATTAGAGCAGATACTAGCTGGATCCTGTGCATTAGCCATGACTCAGTGGTAGCACTCTCGCCTCAGAGTCAGAAAGTTGTGGGTTCAAGCCCCACTCCTTGACTTGAGCACATTGTCTAGGCTGATGCTTTAGTGCAGTACTGATGGAGTGCTGCACTGATAGAGGTGTCTTCTTCATGATGAGATGTTAAAGCACGGCCCAGTTGTCCTCTTGGGTGGATGTAAAACATATAATGTTGGAAAGTGTGAGATTATGCACTTTGTCAAAAATAATCAAAGAGCAAGTTATTATTAAAATGGAGAAAAATTGCAAAGTGCTGCAGTGCAGCTGGTCCTGGGGGTGCTGGTGCATGAAACACAAAAGGTTCGTATGCAGGTACAGCAAGTGATCAGGAAGGCCAATGGAATCTTGGCCTTTATTGCAAAGGGGTTGGAGTATAAAAGCAGGAAAGTCTTGCTACAGTTATACGGAGTATTGGTGAAGCCACACCTGGAATACTGCGTACAGTTTTGCTTTCCATATTTAAGAAAGGATATACTTGCTTTGGAGGCAGTTCAGAGAAGGTTCACTAGGTTGATTCCGGAGATGAGGAGGTTGATTTATGAGGAAAGGTTGAGTAGGTTGGCCCTGTACTCATTGGAATTCAGAAGAATGAGAGGTGATCTTATCGAAACGTATAAGATTATGAGGGGACTTGACAAGATGGATGAGGAGAGGATGTTTCCGCTGATAGGGGAGACTAGAACTAGAGGGCATAATCTTAGAATAAGGGGCCGCCCATTTAAAACTGAGATGAGGAAAAATTTCTTCTCTCAGAGGGTTGTAAATCTGTGGAATTCATTGCCTCAGAGCTGTGGAAGCTGGGACATTGAATAATTTTAAGACAGAGATAGACAGTTTCTTAATCAATAAGGGAATAAGGGGTTATGGAGAATGAGCAGGGAAGTGGACCTGAGACCATGATTGTATTAAATGGCGGAGCAGGCTCGTGGGGCCGTATGGCCTACTACTGCTCCTATTTCTTATGTTCTTATATCATGGCACTTTTTGAAGAAGAACTGGGGAGTTCTCCTGGTGTCCTGGCCAATATTTATCCCTCAACCAACGTTACTAAAACCGATTATCTGGTCATTATCTCACTGCTGTTATCGGTCCTTGCTGTGTGCAAATTGGTTACTACGTTTTTTGCATTACCATAGTGAATACCCTTAAACAAAAATCCTTAATTCACTGTGAAGCGTTTTGGTGTGCACTGAGGTTGTGATAGCATTATATAAATGCAAGTCTTTCTTTCAGGGGAGAGACTTTAAGAGTGAGTTCAATGTTATAGAGGCTGAAAGAGCGGCTACCAATGGTGGAGCACAGGGATGAGAAGTATTCTGATGTCAGAGGAACAGAGAGTGCATGCAGAGGCGTGCGCCTGTGGGACATTCAAAATCTCTTCTCTCCCCATTACCCCATTCTCTCCATCGATTAATTTCACAATGGAATTGTTGGATACCTATGTTGGAGGAGCCAAGAAAAAGGAAAAGAAGTAAAATATCTTAAGGAGGGCAGTATCATTCTCAAATGACATAAAACATGTAAAATATTTATTTTAAAATATTTTCTTTCAATCGAGATTAGAAAGCCAAATTGTGAATGCATTAAATGCAACAGGAGAAGACCACAAGTCTTGCAACAAATGGCAAAACTGGTTACGTATAATCTAATTGGATCATTTCCCCATTCAAGTGATATGCCAGATAATTTACCATGCCGATTATAATTTGATAAAGAAGTAATTTCAAATTCAGCAATTATCTTCGGATGCCTTGGCTAGACATTCTTTGAAAAATTAAGTCTATTAGCAGGCAGTAAATATTTGCCATAAACCAACCTGTTTTCTGTTTAAAAAATTTGATCCATGCAATGTGATTTTTGTACATGTAATAATAGGTTTTCTAGTACTCTAACATTTCATTAATTCATTTAAAAGTACCTTAAATACTCTTAACACATGACTAGGCATAACAAATTACATTAGGATTCTTTTGATAACCTCTGCAAGCCAACACACACAATAACTAATTAACTGTTAATTGAATTGAAGGTATTTTCTCCGGCCTACTGTAATTTGCAGTGGCAAAATTTGTTTGCTACAAATGTGCTAACTGCATGTAAACTCGCTATTGCCAAAGACAAAGATGGAATTTCTATTCAAGAATGTTTTCGAGTGGAGGCTGAAAGGAACAAAGAGTTACTTGGGTGGTCCAAACACACAAGGCTTTTTCGATAGAGCAGGTACCAAATAAATCATTGTACACATTTATTCAGTAAATGGATGGCAAATTTCTGCTTTTACAATTGGATTGCCCCACTTTAGAGAAGGTGCACAACTACCAAATAAACCTCAGAACTTGTGGAAAAGTTATTTTTTAAATCAGGAACTGTAAAGAAGCAGATCTTCATGCACTGCAACTGGGGCAGAGTAATGAAGTTGAAGGTGATAGTCAATTTTCAATAAACAAAAATCCAAATTCCAGGCTGTACCTGACTGATCTAAGCCAACAACTATGTTTTTATCTGGAACATGAATTCAGGTAGAAATCTTGTATACACATGTGAAATGTGCTAAGTTCTGTATTCAACATTCTATTATGAATTGAGAGATTACTGGCCGGGGCCGGATTTTTGGCAGGTTTGCGACCGGGTCTTTGCCGCGATTTGACCCTCCGCAAAGCCCAGGCGGGATCCTCGGGTGCCTGTTTGTGGCGGCGCTTTCGGCACTTTCCTGACTCGTACGTCGCGTCCAGAATACCGACAGGTCAAACCTGTTGGTGCAGCCCTGCCAGCGACAGTAAGTATGAAAACCTGCAAAAAAGGTAAGTTAAAGTTTTTATTTTTAAATTATTTTTCAGCGATTTGCTAGCTAAGGGCTTTGTGAATATTTTTGGAATGTGTTTTGCAATTTCCACCCCCCCCCCCCCCCCACCCCCAAGGCCTCTATCACAGTGCAAACGACCACGGACTAAAGTTGCTGAAACTTGCATTTTGCGCTGCGAATAATCGTGCAATGCCTCCTTTATCGATGCGCCCCTGTGTAAAGGCTGATAGTTCGGCCTAAAAACAGTAGTGAAACCTAAACGTTAATTTACACACATCGCTACTGTTTTCGCCAAAAACCCTGAAACTCGAAAATCCAGCCCATTTTGATGTCTATGAAATTTACAGAATAGAGTAAATAATGGTCCCAGTATACAAACAGTGAGGAGTGTATAGTTTTAATGGTTTGAATGGAGAGCTTTTCATGTTTAACAGATAGTTGGAAAAATGTCCTCTGGGGTTGCAAAGCGAAATAAGGCTTTTATGCAGTTCATTAAAAAAAATATTTATACTGTTCACCTTCAGAGCCAACAATTGAACATCTACCAAGAAACTATTTAAGTCAATTGCACACCACTGGATTAAAGCTCCTTTAAAATTAAAATATTAAGTTTTTCTAAATTTGCAATTAAAAATATGTAATACAATCTATGTATAAATAAATTCCTCTCAAATACAAGGAAAGACTTGGATTTATATAGCATTTTACAGCAAATGAAGTACTTTTGGAGTGTAGTCACTGTTGTAATGTCGGAAATGCAGCAGCCAATTTGCACTCAGCAAGCTCCCACAAACAGCAATGTGATAATGACTAAATAATCTTTTTTTTTGTTATGTTGATTGAGGGATAACTATTGGCCAGGATAACTCTCCTGCTGTTCTTTGAAACAGTGCATGAGACATTTTACATCCACTGGAGAGGGCAGTCAGGGCCTCAGTTTAATGTCTCATCCAAAAGACAGCACCTCCAACAGTGCAGCACTCCCTCAGCACTGCAGTGTCAGCCTAGACTTTTTGTGCTCAAGTCCTTGGAGTGAGATTTGAACCCACAACTTTCTGACTCAGAGGTGAGTGTGCTACTCATTGAGCCACAGCTGACACATGAAGAATTTAGGAGGAATGTCTTTACACAGAGAATGGTGAGAATGGGGCACATTTTGCCACATCGAGTGGTTGAAGCAGATAGCAATGATACATTTAATTGGAGTCTTGAATGATACATGAGGGCGAAGGGAATAGAGGGACTTGGACAGGGTGGAAAAGGTAATTTGATTCGGTGGACGCTTGACTGGAGAATAAACACCGGCATAGACCAGTTGGGCCGAATGGCCTGTTTCTGTGCTGTCAATTCTATATATTTCTATGTTACGTTACTCTAATCAATAAGACTTTGATCTGAAACAAATTGTTTCATATTACTAAACTTTGAGTTTGCTTGACCACTATTTTCGGTCATATTGTTTATTTTCTACAATTGTAATTTTTTAGGTTATAAATTGAAATCGCAGAGCAAAATTTTTTTCTCATTCTGCACCACTTTGCAGACATCTTAAGAGTTTTAGATTGTAACATTGATTTGAAATGCGCAGCGTACTACATATCTTGCTTTAGATTCAATGATCTTTTCCAGACTGAGGTTACGCACCAGCAGGTGGCGCTCTGTATTACTGTATATGCTATATAATATGCCATGTATTTACTGATAGCGGTAGACAGGTAGTCATTTTCTTTCAGGCCCCAGAACCACAGTATAAAACACGGCATGTACTGTCGAGTTTAAAGGAGGCTACAAGCTAAGTGTAAGGTTGGGATGACAATCTGTGCAAGCTTTTAACATGTACTGAAAAGGGCTTTCAGTAACAGTACTGAACAACAAAGAATGGAATTGAATGGGGTTGGTAGGTTAACTGGCTGTTAGCTTCAATTCTGCAATTTTATTTGATTTTAATTTCAGTTGATGTGCAATGTAGTTAATTTTAGACAATTGAAGTATAATTTCTAGTTTTAATGTATAAGAATTTTTGATTGCAGATTAATTATTTCTCATACACTTGTAAAATATTCATATTTCCCTGCCAGTGCTTACAAGGTACTTAAATAACAGCGTAGAGAATTTTACTAAATAGATTAGAATAGTAATTTATTGCGTTCCAAAATATGAGCTGGCATTAAACCATAATTAAAATAATCCAATTAGTTTAAAATTTCTAGGTTTTTTTTAAGGTCACAAAAATGTGAGGGTGTTCCATACTGCAAAATCCATAATTTGTGGGATTTACAATTTCTGGCTATAATGTACTGATCTATTTTTGGATTAAAATTTTGTCTAATACTAGATTGTTTTTAATTTTGGGAGTTTAAAAAATTGTTAACTAATTAGAAAATTAAAATCAATCTTTACAATTAGTGAGGAACTGTGCAGTATAAAACTTGCATTAACGACTTCAATTCCATACAATAGACGGTAGGTGCAGGGCTACTGCTATAACAGACTAGGCAGGTTTCTGGCTGTAATACAGTGTCTTGGACAATCCACAAATTGAATGTACTAAAGTTTTATGGCTCCTAAAATATTAAAACTAACGAAAATAACGAGAATGGAGCATTAGAGTGACAATACATACTGTACAATACTTTATATCAGTAAGTACAGGCTGGTGGGGGATTTGCTTATAGCAACTTCTTTCCATGTTACTTGTTTGATTCGCTGCATAGTCTAGTTGTACTTGAGGTGGAGATAGCCCACAGTATTTACTGCTTCATGTCTACTTATTGGATTTTCAAGGTGGTAGCTAGTAAACTCTGAAGAGAAATAGCAGATAGTCTATTGATGCTAGGAATATTAAATTCCATCTAGCTGAAATGTAGCTGGGGCAGGTGTGTAAAGTGGGAGGGCTAACAACAGCTGTGGTTGTTGCCATCAGTGCCATGATTTTTTTCTTCCTGTTGGCGGCTCTCAAGGGATAGTTTCATCAGCAGGTGTTACTGCCACTGTTTGTTTGTTCTGCCTTCTCCCTATTGTAAACAAGGGATGCACCTCACTTTCTTTATATCTGTTGTGCAATATTTCTGAATGGATTTCTATGGATTTTCTTAATATTTCTGCCCAGATCTTTCAATTTTTCATTCACCGGTTTTTATTAAGCACACCCACTTCTGTAATTAAAGAAAGACAAGAATCTTCACAGTCATTACAATTTAGGAAACAAATCCACTAAGAAAATATTTTCAGCTGAAACATTGATAAATCCAACTATGTTCAGCCAAAAGATTATATTTCCATTAATCCCATGGCCTATTACAAATACTGGCCTTGAAATTCCGGCCTCCCCGGGTCTGTACGGAGTGTGTACGGACTCGGGAAGGCATCGCAAAAGCCGGTTTTCACCGCGCAATGCGCATGCTCCAAAAAACGTCTTTTCCGATCTGACAAGTTTCTGATCTGGACGCATCTCAGGGAGGACATTCCCACAGCAGCCCTTGTGCTTGGTAAAAGCAGGCACATAACCTACTTTTACCAGAGTAAGAATTTTAAAATATACAAAAACATATAAAAATAAAATTTAAAAAACAAATTTAATGTTTAAAAACCCTGCCCACTAAGGTAAGTTTATTTTAAAGCATAATTAAAACTTTTTTTAAAAATTGGCAAATTTTTTTTTCCAAAACATTTATATCAACTTTAATTTCTATAATGTATTTATATGAGTTTTTTTTTGCATGTTTTATGTAGTGTTTGGGTGTTTGGGGCTGTTTCTCATTCATAGTAATAGGAGTTTTGGACTTACGAAACTCCTATTACTATGAATGAGAAAATATTTTACCGTGATTGGGTATCCAGGCCCACGGGACGTCTGTCGGAGTCACAACGTGAATGCGCTCTGTTGCGCAAGAAGAGGAGGCCTCAGGACCAGGATCTCTGGTGGGCACAGCAGGAAAAGGTAGGTGCGGATCTTTTTAGCCATTTTCTGGCGAGCGCCCACGGGAAGCAGAGGACCGGGATTTCAGGGACACTGTCTATTTAAAGTAGATTTTTAAATTTCCTGTGGGATAATTACATCAACTGGTTCCATCCTGCATTTAAAATATAAAAAACTATATTTGGTATCTTAAATTAAATTTTAAAACACAGTAAATCCATATATTTGCATAGACTGAATTGTGTTAAAAATGGTATAGAAACATAGAAAATAGGTGCAGGAGTAGGCCATTCGGCCCTTCTAGCCTGCACCGCCATTCAATGAGTTCATGGCTGAACATTCAACTTCAGTACCCCATTCCTGCTTTCTCGCCATACCCCTTGATCCCCCTAGTAGTAAGGACCTCATCTAACTCCTTTTTGAATATATTTAGTGAATTGGCCTCAACAACTTTCTGTGGTAGAGAATTCCACAGGTTCACCACTCTCTGGGTGAAGAAGTTCCTCCGCATCTCGGTCCTAAATGGCTTACCCCTTATCCTTAGACTGTGACCTCTGGTTCTGGACTTCCCCAACATTGGGAACATTCTTCCTGCATCTAACCTGTCTAACCCCGTCAGAATTTTAAATGTTTCTATGAGGTCCCCTCTCATTCTTCTGAACTCCAGTGAATACAAGTCCAGTTGATCCAGTCTTTCTTGATAGGTCAGTCCCGCCATCCCGGGAATCAGTCTGGTGAACCTTCGCTGCACTCCCTCAATAGCAAGAATGTCCTTCCTCAGGTTAGGAGACCAAAACTGTACACAATACTCCAGGTGTGGCCTCACCAATGCCCTGTACAACTGTAGCAACACCTCCCTGCCCCTGTACTCAAATCCCCTTGCTATGAAGGCCAACATGCCATTTGCTTTCTTAACCTCCTGCTGCACCTGCATGTCAACCTTCAATGACTGATGTACCATGACACCCAGGTCTCTTTGCACCTCCCCTTTTCCTAATCTGTCACCATTCAGATAATAGTCTGTCTCTCTGTTTTTACCACCAAAGTGGATAACCTCACATTTATCCACATTATACTTCATCTGCCATGCATTTGCCCACTCACCTAACCTATCCAAGTCGCTCTGCAGCCTCACAGCATCCTCCTCGCAGCTCACACTGCCACCCAACTTAGTGTCATCCGCAAATTTGGAGATACTACATTTAATCCCCTCATCTAAATCATTAATGTACAGTGCAATGATTTTGTAATTATGGTATGTTTGAAATCATAATAGAAGGAATACTCTCCACTGAAATTAGGTTCCTGGTGTTACACTGAAAACACTTCTCATATAGATCGGGGAATGTTATAAACTGTCTCTGAAATAACCAGTTCTTTCAAATCATCATGGTTAATTGGGAGTTGAATGTGTGCGTTAAAAAATAAAACAAAGAAACATTATTCTAATTAGTGTTTGAAGAGTGAAGTTAATTTTAGTGGGGTCATGCTATGTTGTAAAGTGTCTAGTGACCCTGTCACAAGCCATCGGTGCTTTTACATATGTAGCAATAGCTTTCTTTTCAGTTGATGACATAATCTCTTTAATTGGTGTCAGTTAGGAGAGCTACTTCTGAAAGAGTGCTGGAAAACACCTATAGACAGCAACTTCACTCCCTCTGCTCTTACAACAAATGAAACAGGCTTTAACAATGTGCTCAGGACTCCATACAACTCATGGGCTGGCAGCATAAAGCACTTGCAGTTGAAAGCATGGGTATTAGGGATTAGCAAATCTGTTTACATTAAAACTTTGGCCTGTGAACCTAAAACCTTTATGAGAGAACTGTTGAATATTAAATGCTATACAGATGAGCACTGAAAAATGATGTTGATATGTTTATTACTTTATACTGGTCCAAAGATTTTATTATTATTGAAATATATATGCTGGCTGAATGGGGATGCAACATTTTATCAGCTTAATGATAGTCTACAGCCACTTACAATCTTTCTTGTTTATTTACCATTCACATATACAAGATTGGTCCATCACCTATAGGGGTAAAATCACATTCTCCTTGTGTCATAATCATGACCTGACAGAGGTCTTTAATATTATGAATGAGTTGACAGGGTAAATGTAGAGAGAATATTTCCATTTGTGGGAGAATCCGAATCTAAACACCATAAATACAGGACAGCTACTAATAAATCCAATAGGGAAATAAAGATGCATTTCTTTACTCAGAGACAAGATAAAATGCGGAACTCACTACCACAGGAAGTGGTTCAGGCAAATAGCTTAGATACTTTCAAAACAAAACTAGACGAGTACATGAGAGAAAAGGGAATGGAAAGATATGCTGAAAGGCTGAGATGTGGCAGATGGAATTGGAGGAGACTCATGTGGAGTATAAACCAGCTCAATTGGGCCAAATGGCCTGTTTCTGTGCTGTATGCTCAATGTAATTCTATGAATCACCTCCATTCTGTTAGATGATGCAAATCCACATGACAAAGCTCGGTGGTGGTTGGCAGCAATAAGGGGAAAGTTTGTGGTGGGCAACTAAAGGATTTTGGGACTGTTAGTGGACATATCTTGAAAAGAGATTGTGACTTGACATACCTTGAAAAGAGATTGTGACTTGACATACCTTGAAAAGAGATTGTGACTTGACATACCTTGAAAAGAGATTGTGACTTGACATATCTTGAAAAGAAAGAATTATTTGACACATCTGGAAAAGACTGCTGTGGATCCACAGACCTATCTTGCTCTGAGTTATCAGAACCCCACGATGCACTCTGGACTTATTTACAAACTGTGTTAAACTATGAACTGTCCAAACCGTTGTAATTATGAGCGTGTAGCTGTGTGAGGTCACTCAAAAAGGGACGGGGAAAAAGGTAACCTCCACTTGTGCATCAAGCTATCAGGAGAGGTGGCTACCCAAGTGATAAGCAAAGAGTGGTCAAAGAGGATGATCATGCCAGCGATCATGTGCTGTCCATATCACTAAGGAAGGATAAAAGAAGATAGAATTAGCCACTTCGGTGTGAGCTAATGGTGAGGAAATAGACTGTCTAAGAAGATAGACATCAGGAAGAACCCTCGTGAATGAAGAGACCAATCACCTCAGGGTTCTGTGCAATTGGCTGGCTTGTTTCCTACATTACAACAATTACTACACTTCAAAAATACTTCATTGGCTGTAAAGCGCCTTGGCACGACCTGAAGTCGTGAAAGGTGCTAAATCAGAAGATAAGTACATAAGAAATAGGAATGGGAGTAGGCCATCTGGCCCCTAAATCTGCCATTTAATAAGATCATGGCTGATCTGATCATGGGCTCAGCTCCACTTCCCTGCCTGCTCCCCATAACCCTTTATTCCCTTATCGCTCAAAAATCTGTCTATCTCTGACGTTAATATATTCAATGACCCAGCCTCCACAGCTCTCGGGCAGAGAATTCCATCGATTTACAACCCCCTGGGAGAAGAAATTCCTCTTCATCTCAGTTTTAAATGGGTGGCTCCTTATTCTGAGACTATGTCCCCTAGTTTTTGTTTCCCCTTTGTGGAAATATCCTCTCTGCATCCACCTTGTCGAGCCCCCCTCATTATCTTATGTTTCTATAAGATCACCTCTCATTCTTCTGAACTCCAATGTGTATAGGCCCAACCTACTCAACCTATCTTCATGTCAATCCTCTCATCTCCGGAATCAACCTAGTGAACCTTCTCTGAACAGCCTCCAATGCAAATATATCCTTCTTTAAATACGGAGACCAAAATTGTACACAGTACTCTAGGTGTGGCCACACCAATACCCTGTACAGTTGTAGCAGGACTTCTCTGCTTTTATACTCTATCCCACTTGCAATAAAGGCCAACATTCCATTTGCCTTCCTGATTACTTGCTGTACCTGCATACTAACTTTCTGCGTTTCATGCATGAGGATCACCAGGTCCCTCTGTACTGCAGCACTTTGCAATTTTTCTCCATTTAAATTATAATTTGCTTTTCTATTATTTCTGCCAAAGTGGATAACCTCACATTTTCCCACATTATATCCATCTGCCAAATTTTTGCCCACTCACTTAGCTTGTCTATATCCCTTTGCAGATTTTTTGTATCCTCCTCACAATTTGTTTTCCCACCCATCTTTGTATCATCAGCAAATTTGGCTACATTACTCTCGGTCCCTTCATCCAAGTCATTAATATAGATTGTAAATAGGTGAGGACACAGTGCTGATCACTGCGGCACCTCACTAGTCACTGTTTGCCAACCGGAAAATTACCTATTTATCCCGACTCTCTGTTTTTTTGTTAGTTGGCCAATCCTCTAGCCATACTAATATATTACCCCTAACCCTGTGAACTTTAATCTTGTGCAGTAACCTTTTATGCGGCACCTTATCGAATGCCTTCTGGAAATCCAAATACACCACATTCACTAGTTCCCCCTTATCCGCCCTGCTCATTACCTCCTCAAAGAACTCCAGCAAATTTGTCAAACATGATTTCCCTTTCATAAAACCATGCTGACTCTGCTTGATTGAATTATGTTTTTCTAAATGTCCCGCTACTGCTTCCTTAATAATGGACTCCAACATTTTCACAATGACAGATGTTAGGCTAACTGGTCTATAGTTTCCTGCTTTTTGTCTGCCTTCTTTTTCAAATAGAGGCGTTGCATTTACGATTTTCCAATCAGCTGGGACCAACCCAGAATCGAGGGAATTTTGGTAGATTACAACCAATGCATCCACTATCTCTGCAGCCACCTCTCCCAAGACCCTAGGATGTAAGCCATCAAGTCCAGGGGACTGTCCACCTTTAGTCTCATTATTTTACTGAGTACTACATCATTACTGATAGTGACTCCTCCCTCCCTATAGCCTCTTGATTATCCACTATTGGGATGTTTGTAGTGTCTTCTATCGTGAAGACCAATACAAAATATTTATTCAACGTCTCTGCCATTTCCCTGTTCTTCATTATTAATTCTCCAGTCTCATTCTTTAGGGGACCAACATTTACTTTAGCCACTCTTTTCCTTTTTATGTATCTGTAGAAACTCTTACTATCTGTTTTTATATTTTGTACTAGTTTACTTTCATAATCTATCTTCCCTTTCTTTATTATTTTTTTTAGTCGTTCTTTGCTGGCTTTTAAAAGTTTCCCAATCCTCTGGCCTCCCAGTATTCATGGCCACATTGTATGTCCATGTTTTCAATTTGATACCATCCCTTATTTCCTTAGTTAGCCACGGATGGTGACAGTCTTTCATTCTCATTGGGATATATTTTTGTTGCGAGTTAAGAAATATCTCCTTAAATGTCTGCCACTGCTCATCAACCGTCCCATAATTTAATTTATTTTTCCAGTCCACTTTAGCCAACTCTGCCCTCATACCTTTGTAGTCTCCTTTATTTAAATTTAGGACACTGGTTTGAGAACCAACTTTCTCACCAACTGAATTTGAAATTCAACCATGTTATGGTCACTCATTCCTAGAGTATCCTTTACTACAAGCTCATTTATTAATCCTATCTCATTACACAGTACCAGATCTAAGATAGTCTGCTCCCTGGCTATCTTAGATCTGGTACTGTGTAATGAGACAGGATTAATAAATGCACTGTTCAAGGAAACTATTCCGGACACACTCTATGAAATCTTCCTCAAATGCGAGTCTTTCTTTCCATCTCACCCAACATACTCTGCATGACAAACAGGGGCTGCTTTCAACAGCCACTTCTTCCTCTACTCTCCCTTCACACTAATAGCTAACCTTTGTCCCTTTCTTTCTTTTCAGGTGCTGAATTCAGGAAGAGGCGACCAGCCTTCCTGAAGATGTACCATTACTCAATTTGCCCCTAGCAAGCACCAGCTGAGTAACTGGCATCATGCGTACTTTAGACTAGAGGAGGGGTCTTCACCTGGTGAATAACCGGGCACAAGTATGCAGCAGCTTGGGCAGGGGGATAGGACGCCACAGATACTGGCTAGCTGAAGGATGGGAGCACATACTAGTTCTGCTGTAGAGGACTCAGATGCTGACATCGGGGGCCTAGGCGACCATAGAAGGCTGATGGGCATACACCAGGGAATGCTAATTGCACTGGGTAGCCAGTCCGCGAGCTTGGCACACTGGCTTAGAGCATCGCGGACTCCAGCTCTAACTTGTGCCAAGGCTTCACACAGAGCTTGGAGACCATTTTATCCAACATGCATAGAGCGGTCAGCTCCATGAACGCAACGGTGGTGCCCACCATGGTGGAGCTTTTGCTGACAATTCTGATAGCTTCAGTGGCAGCTCACACTGACAGGAGTTTCCACAGTATCACATCACTTGTTCTCATGCAGAGCTGTAGGATTGCTGAGGCGCAGTCCCAGCAGAGTGGCCTTGGCTCCATGGGAGAGGCACCTGCTGTCCTCTCTCCAGATGAAACTGGGCACAGACCTGTATGATGCGCTGTCTGTAGTTGGGAAAAAAAAGCTGGATGTTGAGGGAGTGGAATCCTTTTCTATTCAGAAAGATGCCAGGATGGTGATGGCAAGGCAATGTGGGTGCAATCTACGGTATATTGCACCATTGCAAAGCATGCAATGCGGCCAAAGCCTAATGCTCTCTTTTTTTAATATAATTTATTGATTTACTATGAAACCCAATATACAGAGGTAATCAGTACAGCAGAAGCCATGAGGCTACAGTCAAACTTGCAATTTAGCCCATCTGTACGCAAACAATTTCTTGAAAACACTTGGTCAATTCATCTAGTCTTCTCGCCATTCTTGAGGGGTGATCTTGCCAATAGGTGACAAGTTCCAGGTGAGCCCAGTCTGTATAGCAACCTAACTCCAGACCGAAACATTGAATACTAGTCCTCCCAAAAGGATAACATTTCCAAATTTGTCATGGAAGTCAAATTTTGTGGTGAGCTTGTCATGCTACAATTTGACGAATGCTCCGACCCGACAGGGACAACAGACTCCTTGTCCTGTTGCATTCTTCATCGGGGAAAGAGATGTAGATGTTCCTCCTGACATAGTGAGCCTCGGTGACTTCACCGATACAACGGTGGACTACAAACTGGAAAATGTCGCTGATATCCCTGTTGCTTTCTGAAAGGAGCCTGTTACATAAAAGTTAAGGGCCACGATGACCGTGCTAGCTACAGGCAGTGCTGTCCATGCCTTGGTACGAGGCCCAGTTGTGGCTATAGTAGGTGACATAGTTTGGTGATAGCCTCCTTTGTGAAGCTAATGCACCTGAGATATTGTTCCTCAATGTTCGTGCAGGAGAAGTGCTCCCTGAAGATCTGCTCTGCGTAGCGCCTCCTGTGCAGTGCCCTCCTCTTCCTTCTTCTCCCAGCTGTTCATGCTCTCTTCTGCCTTCCTATTTTGTCTTGCTTCCTCTTGCTCTTCAGCCCCAAAGGCAGCCCTACTAGACCACATATGACGGCAGCAAAACTGTTTTGAAACCAGCCAAAAGCAGTGTAGCACCAGCAAAAACTTCTTCTCAGAAGTCAAAAATCAGGTGTATGTGAGAAAATAGGCCAAGAAACACAGCAGCCCAAATGGACAAACTAGCAATTAACCAGTGGGTGAGCCATTTAAATAGTGCTGCTGCAGGGTCCTCGCTGCCTGTTAGCTCTATAATTTTATGAGCGAGTTTCTCACAGGGCGAGTCAGCCACAGGGGCAGCCCAATTTCACAAGGGTTCTGCAACAAGCATTAAGCACTCCTATTTAAATATTTTAATACTCATTTAATATATCCAGCGCGCGTCCTGGACGCTTACAAAGCCAGCAGTGTTCAAGTGAGACCAATTTCAGAAGGGGATCTAAAACAGATATTGGGCACTTTGCATATGCAAATAAAGTGCCTAATGCCTGTTTCAGGCATGAGCCCTGGAGGCCTATTCACCAATATGGCAGTATATAAATACAGGGGCCTAGAAATTGGTTGTCGCCACGCCCGTTTTACAGCTCCTCATAGTGGAAGCTGTAAAACGGGCGTGGCGATAACTAATTTCTAGGCCCCTGTATTTACATACTGCCTTACTGTACTGCCAGAATTCATGACTGCAGCCAGTGACGAAGAATAGTGCTCTTCATATTAAATGTAACTATCACTGTAATTCACCTTGCAAAAGAGTTATGTATTCTTTTGGAAGTGATTTAAAACTGATTTTTGACCTAAGGAAAAGTTCAGATTATCCATTAGAATATAGCTTTTTAAATAATTAAAATGTGATGGCTCCTTGACAGATTGTCATTAACAGGCAATGCTTATTAGTTTGGCAAATAATAAAAGGATCAGCCAAATGCCTATTTATAGTCTCCATGTATTCACTGTTTGACTAAGCTAAAAGCTTGAAAATCAAAGACTGCCCAACAACTCAAAAGGCAGCTAAATCAGGTAATGCTCTGGGCAGCTAGTCATAAGGTGAAACTCGACAGAGGGTAATATCTTTTTTTTGTACACAAAATAATAGTCTTTTTTACACACCATTTTCACTTCGCCTCTGCTTTACAACTTGACAGATATGGGAGAAACTAGTAAGAAGGCATTGATTTCAAACAACCTAATGTGGAATGCGCATGCTTAGTATACTTTTAAGAAAACCAGTAAATGGCTCTCTTCATCCGATAACTAGCAAGGTCTGCAGGTTCACTAACAGAAAAGTCTATGCCTCAATTGTGCATTTGTAATTGAATACTGCAAGCAAGTATGCAAATTTAGACTCGCCAATACATAACCAAAGATATTAATCGGTTGAGTGTAATGACACATAATTAACACGCTTTCAAGAATCCTAAAACATTACTCTTGCTGTATTGTATCAATCACTATGTAGCTAAGAGATCTGAAAAATGAAATTCTTGCAGAATTTTGTGAAGAGACATTAAAATGCAACATCACAAAATATGTTGTCTAATTACAGATAAAAATGCTATGTTGCCACTTTCATGCTATTATTACTGAATGTAGTACATAAGTAAATGATTCCTATACTGTTGTACTTCAGAAGTTGTCTATAGCACTCTTTTTGATCCTACCCCTGACCTGTGCCTAAAATTAAAAATCATGAGGGATCTGGATAGAGTGGATAGAGAGAAACTATTTCCATTGGTAGAACGGTCGAGAACCAGAGAACACAGATTTAAGGTGATTGACAAAAGATCCAAAGGCGACATGTGGAAAAACCTTTTATGCAGCGAGTGATTATGATCTGGAATGCACTGCCTGAAAGAGTGGTGGAGGCAGATTCAATCGTGGCTTTCAAAAGGGAATTAGATAAGTATCTGAAAGAAAAAAAATGTAGAGCTATGGGGAAAGGGTAGCTGAAGTGCTCTTGCAGAGAGCCGGCACTGACTCGATGGGCTGAATGGCCTCCTACTGTGCTGTTATGATTATATGATTCTAATGCTTGCTGACCTCACGTGGTTTTGGGTGGGGTGGAGGGTGTATATTTTGTGATTCACAAGGTATCACAATTGTGTGGGACAGGCTGGGTGGACCAGAGGGTCTTTTCCTGTCATTCATTCTTTGTATGTTTGCATGACCTGCTGAGTGTTTGCAGAATTTTCCCTTTTTGTATCAGATTTCCAGCACCTGGAGTTTTTATTTTTGCTTTCCAGTACTGGATGTCTGATCCACACCCACTGCTGGATTCCACAATTAATTATATCCTATTGATAATGTGTCATTTGTGTAAGCACATGCAGAGCATTACACCATTATTCGTTTGAAATCAAGATTGTCTGTCATTTTTCATTTTATCTGTCATAAATTATCTATTAGAAATATATAATTACTATGCTAAATTACAAATGTTTGGAGTTTTATTTTAAGCAAAGAATTACAAAAACCTTTTCTGAAAATTATCTGATATTTTCCTCAATAAATACTGCAATAGCACTACAAATGATGCTGCTTTATTGCACTCAAATTTGAATCCATTTAGCAGAGTTAAAGTACACATTAGTCATGTTTTCAAATCTCTCCATGGCCTTGCCTATTTATCTCTCTCTTTGTAACCTCCTCCAGCCTTTCAATGTCTCTGTGCACTTCCAATTCAGGCCATCTACGCATCCCTGATATCCATTGCCCCACCATTGGCAGTTGTCCCTTCTGCTGCCTTTGCCCTGAGCTCTGGAATTCCCTCCCTAAACCTCTCTGCCTTGCTACCTCTCTCTCCTCCTTTAAAACCTTGCTAAAACCTACCTCTTTGACCAAGCATTTGGTCACCTGTCTTAATATCTCCTGATGTAGCTCGGTGTCAAATTTTATTTGATAATGTTCCGGTGAAACACCCTGTGACTTTTCTGTGTTAAAAGTGCTATATAAATGCAAGTTGTTCTTTATGTTGTCTGTCTATTATTTAGACCTGATTATGACATGTTCTTAAGCATATTACAAAATGGCAGTTGTGCCTATCTTTTAAACGTTCTGTATTTCTTATTTTCTATTCAGTTTACTTAGCAAAATGCAATGTAATAGACTAAATTTAATTGAGCATAGGATTTTTCTGTGACTTTGCAAGCCTACAAAATGAGTTTACTAACTGTTACGCTAAAGCTTTTCTGGTGTTTTCTCTTGAACGATACAGTTTTAGTGGATTGTTGTACGTAGTATTTATATGTAAGGGATGTGAGCAACTAATAAGACAACGCAAAATCAATGAAGGGTCACAAATGTACATATATTCAACACATGCATTCTATAACAATACTCTGGACAAATTAGGCAATTCTGCTGAAGGTTTCTGTATTCAGAGCTGTCAATTTAGCTGTCAGAATAAGGAGAAACAAAGGATTGAGTGCATTCAATGTTTGCCCTTATCCCAGCAGGAATTCTTTCTGATTACCAGGTGACAAAAAGTATGGACTTAACTGGCAAAAATTAAAAAGGAACATCATTTTCATTATTTAGTCAATCACAATTAGAAGCAAATGTTTTCTCTGTTCAGACTTCCCCCTTTTCAGAGCATTGTGCTGGAGCTTTTTGTGAGTTACTAGAAAAGACCAGCGGTCAATAGGGCCCAGAGTGGTGTGTACAGTGAGGTTTTGTATCCTTTGGTCTGCTACATAATATGCTTTGTCAGGAGAACAATCTCATGTTCTGAGCAGATTTGTTGAATTAAAGAGCACAGCAGGGGATAGGAAACTTGTTGCTAGGTGACTGACAACTGCTGCATGTCATTTTATGAGAGCTTGAGATTAGTGTTAGTCTTGTATCTCTTAAACTGGAGTTATAAGGCAGTGTTACATTCGGGAGTGACATTGACAGCATTGCAAGAAATTTCAGCGATGACATGGCACATTGTTCATTCTGTTCTCCAAAAAACTAAAAAATAGAGGGTCTGTAAATCAGATGCATATTTTCACAACAACCAAAATAAATCCTAGCTCTTTGGTTCACACACATCTTCCTGACATTAACCGTGCTCTCAGTGGAAGTGGTAAACACAAGTCACAGCTTTCCCATGTAGAGGAAAGGAAATGGAGAATAAGTCACCCAAGGTCACTCCTGCATATCACCTGATAGTTGGATCAGGAGCAGCCTTGCCAGATCCCTGATATCAGATCTGTCCACCTGCAAATCTGGGGAAAGATGCACAATACTGGAGGACCAAGAAAGAGGAAGAAAATAAATCAAATACAAAAAAATCCCACAAATTTCCTTACCAATCTCTCAGTATTCTGGAATGAATATCGTCTGGACCTGGTTACGATTGTACTTTCAGTCCCAATAGCTTTGTAATACAGTTTCCCTTTGAATGTTCATCCCAATAGTGGCTTGTCCACATCATATACATGTACTCCTACAGTCTCACAGGTAAGGTTTTAGATTATCACCAAGGCTAGGTAGAAATATGACATGAAGTCAGTCATATCTCTTGAATAAATGTGACACTACTGATTAATTCAGAATAACAGTGTCATGTGTTGACTCCAGTTTACTAAAACATGCAAGATGAAATTTTTGGTATTACATACCACCTGCATGTTCACAGAACAGAATCTCTGGCGATCGATGTGACCATGGCATTGGGAATAGGTATCTCCAAATGGGTGCAGTCAATTATTCCTGGAGCCTATGGACACCCTGCAATATGTAGAAACATTGTTGTATGGCATCTTGCTCACCTCAGACCTCAGAAAATTAAATCCTGGAAGACCTCAGGATCATTGCAACTGTTACTACTTGAATATCGGTAACATGGTGGATGGTGAGTTGAAATATAATCAATTCATGGTGGCTGAAAGGAGTCCGTGGCATAAAAATATCATAGCTGCAGTTAGTTTCACAGCTATCGGTAGTGCAGTTATTATTAATGAACATGAACCCAAGTAGGAATTCAATACCTGACAGATGTCAGTAAGAATGTTTCTGCTGAGAGAACTGATGCAACCACTGCTGATGTGACAAATCTATGCAGTTTTTTGTCTGTAAATCCTCTGGAAAAAATAATCTTTCCTTCAGATTATTCTGTCTCTACTGTTTCAAAGAATCAGTGAACAAAACAAACTCATATAAGGCCTTACTGAATTCACTAATGCCAGAATATTGACATTAAATCTGTTTGAACTACATTCTTCTGTGTGCTATTTTTATGCAGGTATTAAACAATGTAACAAAGGCTACTGCACAAGATAAAAGTTCACGGGGTTGGGGTAATATTTAGCATGGATAGAGGATTGGCTAAATAACAGAAAACAGAGAGTCGGGATAAATGTTTCATTCTCTGGTTGGCAACCAGTAACTAGTGGGGTGCCGCAGGGATCAGTGCTGGGACCCCAACTATTTACAATCTATATTAACAACTTGAAGAAGGGACTGAATGTACGTAGCCAAGTTTGCTGATGAGACAAAGATGGGAGGAAAAGCAATATGTGAGGAGGACACAAAAAATCTGCAAAATCTGCAAAAGGATATAGACAGGCTAAGTGAGTGGGCAAAAATTTGGCAGATGGAATATAATTTTGGAAAGTGTGAGGTCATGCACTTTGGCAGAAAAAATCAAGAGCAAGCTATTATTTAAATGGAGAAAGAATGCAAAGTGCCGCAGTACAGCGGGACCTAGGGGTCCTGGTGCCTGAAACGCAAAAGGATAGTATGCAGGTACAGCAAGTGTCTTGGTCTTTATTGCAAAAGGGATGGAGTATAAAAGCAGGGAAGTCTTGCTATAGCTATATAAGCTATTGGTGAGGCCACATCTTGAATACTGCGTGCTGTTTTGGTTTCCATATTTACGAAAGGATATATTTGCTTTGGAGGCAGTTCAGAGAAGGTTCACTAGGTTGATTCCGGGGATGAGGGGGTTGACTTATGAGGAAAGGT
The DNA here is from genome assembly GCF_044704955.1 of Pristiophorus japonicus. Lineage (NCBI taxonomy): Eukaryota > Metazoa > Chordata > Chondrichthyes > Pristiophoridae > Pristiophorus > Pristiophorus japonicus. Next base: position 269,199,570 of record NC_091980.1, read on the forward strand.
TGAGTAGGTTGGGCATCTACTCATTGGAATTCAGAAGAATGAGAGGTGATCTTATCGAAACGTATAAGATTATGAGGGGGCTTGACAAGGTGGATGCAGAGAGGATGTCTCCACTGATGGGGGAAATTGGAACTAGAGGGCATGATCTTAGAATAATGGGCCGCCCATTTAAATCAGAGATGAGGAGAAATTTCTTCTCTCAGTGGGTTGTAAATCTATGGAATTCGCTGCCTCATCTGTGGAAGCTGGAACATTGAATAAATTTGACAGAAATAGACAGTTTCTTAAACGATAAGGGGCTATGGAGAGCGATGAGGAAGTGGAGCTGAATCCATGGTCAGATCAGCCATGATCTTATTGAATGGCGGAGCAGGTTCGAGGGGCCGTATGGCCTACTCCTGTTCCTATTTCTTATATTCTTATGTAATTTTAACTTGGTTGAAGGCTTAATAAAATGTATCACATGAGGATATACTACTGGCTTGTTAAGCATTCATATATGAACTTTGTTGATTGAAAGTTGTACCTAATATTGTTCCAAGTGCTGTCAGTGTAAAAACCTTTGATGTAACCATAAGAGATTACTGCTCACAGGGTGATTAGTATTAATGTTTTTTGTTTCTTGATAACTTGACTTATTAACTTCTACATTTGTGACAGATTTTCAAATCAATCCAACTGGATCTGGGATTTGACTATTATCTTCATTTTTGATATAGTATAAAAAATAATTTAAAACATCTGTCAGGTATGATATCATGCAAATAATCTCTTAAAGATTTGTCTGTTTTTAAACAAATGTTATATGTTGATCTCTCTTCCTATGCTCCAAAATTGATCTTCTTAGTTCTAGGATAACTAAGGTAACTATAGTAATGGTTATCTATTTACATGGATTTTCAGAAGACATTTGACAATCTGAGTTTTTTTAAATGGCTTATGGATTTAAAGTTAAATTAGGCAGCTGGATTAAAATGGGATGGCAGTAGCAATGTTAAGGCTGGTGGATAATGACTATAGGAGTATTACAGGATCTGTTTTGGGTACCAGCTGTTCACACTATTCATAAACAATATGGAGGAGAGTACTTCTAATAATAGGGCTCCTTCAAGCCACCAGCTTGTTTCTTTCAGGGTTTCCTGACTTTACCAGTGTTTCCTCAGGCCTCCAGTCTGATTGTTGTAATAATCTATCGGGTTCAGCTAGTTTCTTTCGGGATTCTTCAATAGTTTTACTGTCCCTTCGAGTCTGTGCTGGCTCTTTCGAAGAGCAATCCAGTTAGTCCCACTCCCCTGCTCTTTCCTCATATACCCTCAAATTTTTCTCCTTCAAGTATTTATCCAATTTCCTTTTGAAGGCTACTATTGAATCTGTATCCACCACCCTATCAGCCAGTGCATTCCAAATCCTAACCTCATGTTGCATAAACATGTTTTTTTTAAACTCCTGGCATTACCATTTGAATTTGGGCCATCATCCCTTTTGTCTCTCTAATCTCTTCTGGCTTCCACCCTATCATAGATATTGTGCCTGTAAGCACTCTAGTAATGACTCCACGAGGTAAGGTATTGCACTTGAACTGTTGTGACTTTAGTCCATTTATTGTAGCTCCTGAATGAGGGTACAGTAAAGTGAGCTCTCTTTTATACTTGGTTACCTGCAGTGTGCAGGTGACCCCTAGGTCTCCACCAGTTGCACCCTCTGGTGGTACAAGCATAGTGTATACAGTGTGAAGATACATTCAGTGGTCTTAGGTAACTGTACATTGAGTGTACAGGGTATATACATACACAACATCACTCCCCCCTAAGTCTTGTGAAATTGGCCTTTGCACTGTGTGCCCTGGCACTCGACTTGTGTGCCAAAATCCCTTACACCTTGTCTGTGCTTGGGAATGGCTCTCTCCCTGTAGACCCCAAAGTCCTTATTGCCACAACATTGGGAAATGGTCAGCAGTGGACGGTTGGAGGTTGCAGTGGGGTTTGAGTGGGTTCTGGGTGTGATCCATGTGTGTCCATGGCTACATATATTCATTCCCCCTTCCCCCCCATACATAGACCATGTGTGTGGCTCGACATCTGCATTTGCATACATGTACAGTGAATTAAAAAAATAGGATTGGTTACATCACTGTTTGGGTTTTGCAGGAGTGGAACGAGTATATATTATAGGTAAGGTACATACATGGTATTACAGTCTTGCCCCTGGGGTGTAGGTGCAGATGGGTGAGGACGCTAGTTCCAGAGTAACCGGACTGTGTACAGGTTGTCTGATGGCGGCACTGCACCCCCTGCTAGCTGGGTGGGTTTGGATCGCTCACCTGGCTGAGCCTTTGCCATTGCCTAGTGGTGGGCAGAGCCACAGGAATGTGTGGCCTCCCTATCCTCCTTTGAGGGCTGCAGGGTCTCCCTGCTGCCCTTCAGCGGTAGTGGGAGCCTGGTCATCCCAGGTCCCATCGGGAGGGTTGGAGGGTGCTGGCCTCTTGCTCCCGGTACTGGTCCTGGTGGCCAGAGAGGTAGGGCCGATCTGGGGCAGGGTGCTAGTAGTGGTGCCTGTGCCCGCCGCTGATCGCTGGCCCTGCAGTGGGTATGCTCCCACTGTGTGTGTCCACACTCCCTGGGGCATCATATTGGTCCCAGAGGCGCAGGCTACATGATCGGGTAGCCCGCTGGACCTGGCTGCTTCCCACGGGAGATTTCCCTTGGTTTTGTCAACGTACATGTAGAATCCGGCATTACACATTATTCCATCATTTACATTCATGATACATTGGCTCTGACCGCAATCACTCGACTCGACATTGTTAGTTGTCTTTACAAATTCATGTTTGTTAATTACATCTTTTCCCAGTATACTACCGGCATCACTGTACAATATTACATTTAGATACTTGTATTCATCAATTACATCTTTTCCACGTATCCTATGGCATCGCTGTTCAAAGGTACTTTTAGACACTTGCATTTGTTAATTACATCTTTTACATTAGTATCACCGGCATCGTTGTACAAAGAGTGGAACTGTCCCTTTAATTGTTCTGGGTTGCCCATCTCCTAGAGAGCCTTGCAATCTTTACCCCAATCCGGTTCGCTGCTCGGCATCACATGTTGCTCCCTCAACGCTGCCCCTCGTGGTCTGGTCGTGGCCATCTTGATTTCAGGTGCTTCACCTCGTGGTGTGGGCGCCATCTTTTCTCTCTCCACGAGGTAGGCTGCGGTGATCCTTTTCTCCCCAGGTTCTGCCACTGAAGCCGGGAATTTACCTTCTGCGTCGATCTTCTTCCTTCGGAGTCCTGCCACTTGAGTCCGGAAGGTGAGGTCTGGTCGTTTGGGTTGGCTAATCTCGCTTTGGGTAGTGTCGTCTGTGCCATCGTCGCGCAATAGGATCTTCAGGTGCTGTGATGGATCCAAATTTGGGGCCGCATAGGACATCGATCGCCAGGGCCTGGAGGCTTTCCCAGCTCCAACAGATTTGGATTTGTTTCATCCATCTTCTTCCTAGCAGCATTGGACCATCACCAGCAACGATCCACAAAGGTAGCTTGTGATCGCGCTGCCATAGGACACCTGGACATCCACGCTGCCTACAACTGGGATGGTGTCGTTTGTGAAGATGAGCAGCTTCACCTGGATCGGGAGCATTTTAGATGGTTGGGCGGGATTGTCCCAGGGTTTCTCGAAGGCCGCCTGATTCATCAGCAATTGGCTTGCCTCTGTGTCGATCTCCATCAAGACTGGAACACCGTTGATTTTGACTTCCATTTTCAACGGAGAACTCTCGGTGGAGCAGGTAAACACTCTGCATACCTCTTCCTGGGGCTGAGCTGCCTCCTAGACTCTCTCTTCGTCTTCATCAGCGCTGGAGCCCGGGTGATCGGCCAACTCTTCAGCGACTCGGTGAGTAAAATTTCTTTTATACATTCGCTGAAGATGGCCTCTAGTGTTACAGCCTTTGCAAGTATAGTTTCTGTATCGGCACTGGTGGGCCCTGTAATTTTCTCCACAGCACCAGCATGGGGCTGGCCAGTTGGCCCCATGCGGCGGATTCAAGGTTGCGGGACTCGGGGTAGCAGTCTTTCCTCTAAAAGGCGCCAGTCGGTTCACGGTACTTGCCAGGTTAGAGTCCTGGGGGTGAGTCATTATCCTCTTGGAATCGCAGGCCATGGCCATGAACGCTGGGCTGATGTTGATTGCCTTCTGTAGGGTGACTGTGGTGTCCACAGAGAGCAGCCTGTGGAGGAGGCCTTCGTGGCCGATTCCAATAACAAAGATGTCCCTCAGTGCTTCGGTGAGCTGGTCGCCAAAATCACATGTTGCAGCCAATCATCTCAGGTCTGCAGCATATTTTACGATTTCTTGGCCTTCAGGCCGCCAGTGTGCGTAGAACCGGTGTCTGGCTGTGAGGATGTTCTCTTTCGGCTTGAGCTGTTCCTGTATCATTGTTACGAGCTCTGCAAACGTTTTGGTTGTCGTCTTCTCTGGGGCTAGCAAGTCCCTGACAAAGCCATGAATGGTGGGCCCACAACTGCTGAGCAGGATAGCTCTGCGCTTATCAGCCACCGAGGTCGGTGTGTCTCCAGCCAGGTCGTTCGCGATGAAGTAGTGTTCAAGCCTTTCCACAAAGGCATCCCAATCTTCCCCATCAGCGAATTGTTAGCCATTTTTGCGTGGAAATTCGTAATCTCGTCGCCAGTTATTGCGTCTGTAAGCACTCTAATAATGACTCCATGAGGTAAGGTATTGCACTTGAACTGTTGTGACCTTAGTCCATTTATTGCAGCTCCTGAATGAGGGTACAGTAAGGTGAGCTCCCTTTTATACCTGGTTACCTGCAGTGTGCAGGTGACCCCTGGGTCTTCACCAGTTGCACCCTCTGGTGGTACAGGCATAGTGTATACAGTGTGAAGATACATTCAGTGGTTTGATGCAACTGTACATTGAGTGTACAGGGTATATAGATACACAACAACTTCCCTTTTGTTCTTTCTTCCCCTCCAACTTTCAGTGCTTGTTAAGAATCTGTTCTTTCTGAACATGCTCCAGTTCTGATGAAGGGTCATCGACCCGAAACGTTAACTCTACTTTCTCTCTACTGATGTTGCCTGACCTGCTGAGAGTTCCAGAATTTTCTGTTTTTATTCCAGATTCCAGTATCTGCAGTATTTTGCTTTTGTATTAGTATTCCAGGGGCCTGGACTAATAATCCAGAGAATTCAGAGTGCATTCAAATCTTACCATAGCAGTCTGAAAATCTGAATTCTGTTAAAAAAAATTGTGGAAATGTAAAAAAAAGCTGGTGTCAGTAAAAGTGACCACAACACTCTTGGATTGTCACAAAAAACAACTGGTTCTATTTAGGGAAGGAGAGCTGCCGTCCTTAGCCGGTCTGGTCTATATATGACTCCAATCCCACATCAACATGGCTGACTCTTAACTGCCCTCTGAAGTGGTCTAGCAAGCCACTTGGTTGTATCAAACCACTACAAAGAATTGCTGCAGTGATTGAAGAAGGCCCACCGCCTCCTTCTCAGGGCTGCACGGGATGGGTAATAAATGCTGACCTTGCCAGTGACGCCCATGTCCTGAGGATGATTAAAAAGAACATGGCAAACAGATACATTACAGTCTCAAGAGTAAGAGAAGACTGCACTGCTTGTGTGTTTTTCTTCAACTTAGCCTAGTTACAAAATGATTGTCATTCTCTTTAAACTCTGTTATATTATATTATTGCCTAATTCCTTTCCATTATTGTGGGGACACAGTAAAATCTGCAGAACATTGAATATTAGCATAAGCCCTCGAAGAGTTGTATTTCTGAAATGAGTTGAAGGCTAACAACCACACCAGCAGTTGCAGAAATGACAGCAGTGGACAGCGGCAGGTTTCTATTGCGTATCGGCTTCACTGCAGGCCAGATGCTCAATGCTTCTGGCCCCTTGAAATCTTTGCTGCTGCCACATCAAATCTGGAATGATCTTACTGCCCGACTTAGTCAGATCTAGTTGGATTTATTCTTTAAATTCTTCTCCATCTTAGTCATCTTCTGTTTGATGGCATCTGTTAAGACAGCAAACAGCTGATTGGTTAAATCAGTTTTGACATCCTAATACAGCATTATAAGACCATTGCAGTCACACCATATCAACTCAAGGGCAACATCCTCGTGCCTTTATTGTTATTTGTGGATTCTACAGTACTGATGTCTTTGAAATATACCAGTGAATTGTCATTTCAGAGTAGTGCTTGTTTTATCAATTTTCTTCATTTTAAACGTATAAGGAGATTATAACAAATGCTACATGTAAACCTATTTCCGTTAGAATATGATCAGTACCAGTTTGCATTTACAGTGATCAGACTTTAATGGTTCTACTTGAAACATTACAATCACACTATTATTTCATTATAAAATTCCTTCTGTTGATAATTTTAGAGAAAAGGTAATCAAGAGTAGAAAAGATATCCTATTTTATACTCAAGCCAACATTTTCAGTAAAGTTGTCTACAGGAATAATTGTACCCTCAGACTTATGAAATATAAAATACTAATGTAAAAATAGAGGATATTCTATCTTTCCAGGTGCCAGGGTGAATTTTCCAGCCCCAGCTCTCAAAGACCAGTGTATGCATCTGACTTTACTTGGCATCACATTCTCACTTCTGTTTCCAGTTTGTTAACCTATTCAGTAAGGTTTGAGCATTCAATCTGTCTAACACTGGAAGCTCCCAGAATGTTAGATGGGATTTCCAACACTGCTGCAGCTATTTCAAGAACTGCAGCATACATTTAAAAAAAATTATTACTGGCAGAAATTCAAATTCTAACTATTTACTTAACTTCTAGCTCATTAGTAGTGAAGAGCACCTCACTTCACATGAAGGCACTCAAGGGCACCTTTCCCACAGGGGAGTTATAAAAGTTGACTGGGAGAAGATGGTACAAAGATATAATGTTGTATCCAAAACTAAAGGACATGGGAGGAGAGGTGAAAAAAGTTTCCTGACCTAAGAAAATCTGCCAAAATAAAGCTACCCACTAGTAGATTATAACAAGTTGATGGGCCACAGTATGCATGCCATGAAATATGTTTTGCAACCTGTTAGACATTGATTGTTACCCCACATAAAGCACTTTGCACTACTTATAACATTACAGATCTTTGAGTTGCTTAACAAACATGGCTATACTACAACAGGTCAAACAGGAGGCTTGTAAGAAAGGTGCAGCAATAATCATGGGCGATTTTAATCTTCATATTGATTGGACAAATCAAATTGGCAAAGGTAGCCTTGATGAAGGGTTCACGGAGTGCATGCGGGATAGTTTCTTGGAACAATACATTGTGGAACCAACCAGGGAGAAGACAATTTTAGATCTGGTAATGTGTCACGAGTCTGGATTAATTAATGATCTCGAAGTCAAGGATCCTCTTGGGAAGAGTGATCATAGCATGGTACCATTTCAAATTCAGTTTGAGGGTGAGAAAGCTAGGTCTCAAACTAGTATCCTGAACTTAAATAAAGGCAATTACAAGTAAACTAGCAAGAAAAATAAAAACAGACAGTAAGAGCTTCGGCAGGTATATAAAAAGGAAGAGAGTAGCTAAAGTAAATGTTGGTCCCTTAGAGGATGAGACTGGAGAATTAATAAAGGGAAATAGGGAAATGGCAGAGACTTTGAACAAATATTTTGTAGCAGTCTTCATGGTAGAAAACACTAAAATGCATCCCAATAATTGATCATCAAGGGGCTATTGGCAGGGGGTGGGGGGGGCGCGGAACGTATATCAGTCACTATCTCTAGAGAAAAAGTACTAGGCAAACTAAGGGGTCTAAAGTTGGACAAGTCCCCTGCACCTGATGGGCCTGCATCCTAGGATCTTAAAAGAGCTGGCTGCAGAGACAGTGGATGCATTGGTTGTAATCAACCAAAATTCCCCAGATTCTGGAGAGGTCCCAGCGGACTGGAAAACCATAAGTTTACTCTCATAAGCTATCTTCTCTTTCTTTATCATTTTTTTAGTCGTCCTTTGCTGGTTTCTAAAATGTCCCAATCTTCTGGCCTTCCACTATTCTTCGCAATGTTGTATGCCTTTGTTTTCAATTTGATACCATCCTATTTAAGAAAGGAGGGAGACAGAAAGCAGGAAACTATAGACCAGTTAGCTTAACATCTGTCATTGGGAAAATGCTGGAGCCCATCATTAAGGAAGTAATAGCAGGTAATTAAAAAAAAATCATATTGCAGTCAACCAGAGTCAATGTGATTTTATGAAAGGTAAATCATGTTTGACAAATTTTCTGGAATTCTTTGAGGATGTAACGAGCAGGGTGGATAAAGGGGAACCAGTAGATGTTGTGCATTTGGATTTCCAGAAAGCATTCGATAAGGTGCCACATAAAAGGTTAATGCACAAGACAAGAGCTCACGGGGTTGGGGTTAATATATTAGCGTGGATAGAGGATTGGCTAAAAGAGAGTCGGAATAAATGGATCATTTTCAGGTTGGCAAACTGTAACTAGTGGGGTGCCACAGGGATCAGTACTGGGGCCTCAACTATTTACAATCTATATTAATGACTTGGATGAGGGGACTGAGTGTAATGTAGCCAAATTTGCTGATGATACAAAGATATGTGGGAAAGCCAAGTTGTGAGGAGGACGCAAAGAATCTGTAAAGGGATATAGATAGGCTAAGTGAGCGGGCAAAAATTTGGCCGAGAGAGTATAATGTGGGAAAATGTGAGGTAATCCACTTTGGTAGGGAAAATAAAAAAGCTAATTATTATTTAAATGGAGAAAAATTACAACATTCCCCCTTGAACATGACACACAAAAAGTAAGCAAGTAATTAGGAAGGCAAATGGAATGTTGGCCTTTATTGTAAGAGGGATGGTGTATAAAAGTAGGGAAGTCTTGCTACAACAGTTGGTGAGACCACTCTTGGAGTACTGCATACAGTTTTGGTCTCCTTATTTAAGGAGGGATATATTTGCATTGGAGGCAGTTCAGAGAAGGTTCACGAGGTTGATCCCTGAGATGAAGGGGTTTTTATATGAAGAAAGGTTGAGCAGGTTATTGAAACTTATAAGATTCTGAGGAGGCTTGATAGGGTAGATGCAGAGTGGATGTTTCCCCTCTGGGGAATCTAGAACTGGGGGCATAGTTTCAGAATAAGGGGTCGCCCATTTAAAACAGAAATGAGGTGGAATTTCTTCTCTCGGAGGGTCATGAATCTTTGGAATTCTCTGCTCCAGAGAGCTGTGGAGTCTGGGTCATTGAATATATTTAAGGTGAAAATAGACAGATTTTTGAACGATAAAGGAGTCAAGGGTTATGGGGAGCCGGTGGGGAAGTGGAGCTGAGGCCAGGATCAGATCAGCCATGATCGTATTGAATGGCGGAGCAGACTCGAGGGGCCGAATGGTCTACTCCTGCTCCTATTTCTTATGTTCTTATATTCTTATGTTCTTATGTCTACTTACAATGTATACCGTTAATGTTTGCACACAAGCAATTCTTATACCGTTAATGTTTGCACACAAACAATTCTTATACTGTTAATGTTTGCACACAAGCAATTATTTTAACTTCAAGGTGCATGTTGTATGTTCATATGTTCACTACAAGTGCTGGGATCCAGGATGGATATTTGGATATAACATGTTGTGCTTCTGGAAGTTTTAACACCTCGGAGACTACTTCTCAGTTTTTAGAGCAAGGGTACCTTTGTGTAACCTGGTGACCCAGTATTGACATTTGTGGAGCTAAACTGGAGTTACACTCTACTGCGCCAGCGCAGCCTTTGGCCGCCTGAGGAAGAGAGTGTTCGAAGATCAGACCCTCAAATCTGGCACCAAGCTTATGGTCTACAGGGCTGTAGTGATACCCGCCCTCGTGTATGGCTCAGAGACGTGGACCATACACAGTAGTTACCTCAAATCGCTGGAGAAATACCACCAACGATGTTTCCGCAAGATCCTGCAAATCCCCTGGGAGGACAGACGCACCAACATCAGTGTTCTCAATCAGGCCAACATCCCCAGCATCGAAGCACTGACCACACTCGACCAGCTCCGTTGGGCAGGCCACATCGTCTGCATGCCTGACACAAGACTCTCAAAGCAAGTGCTCTATTTGGAACTCCTACACGGCAAGTGAGCTCCAGGTGGGCAGAGGAAATGTTTCAAGGACACCCTCAAAGGCTCCTTGATTAAGTACAACATCACCACTGATACCTGGGAGTCCCTGGCCAAAGACTGCCCTAAGTGGAGGAAGAGCATCAGGGAGGGCGCTGAGCACCTTGAGTCTCGTCGTCGAGAGCATGCAGAAAACAAGCGCAGGCATCGGAAGGAGCGTGCGGCAACCCAGACTCCCCACCCATCCTTTCCTCCAATAACTGTCTGTCCCACCTGTGACAGAGACTGCAATTCCCGTATTGGACTGTTCAGTCACCTGAGAACTCACTTTAAAGTGGAAGCAAGTCTTCCTCGATTTCGAGGAACTGCCTATGATGATGATGATACTCTACTTTATCCTATTACTTCATCCGTTGGTGTTCATTTTAGAGTCTTGATACTCCATCTATTAAGCAAATGGCAGAAATCTTTAACTTACCTGTTTCATATTTGTGCCAAAAGATTGTTACTCACAAATAGGAAATGGAATATCTATTTTGTTGTCACTGAGTGGATCACTCTATTAGTGAGGTGGTATTTCATGAAATAATTGTTGTTTATTGGGGCCTTTTGATCTCCTGAATGTAGAAAAAAGCGAGCTGGAAAATGAAAATGAAGATATGTAATTTCCTGATTGTCCTGTTACTTAAATAGTATTTTTTTAAATCTTTTTCTTTCCTCCTACGATTGCTTTCTTGTGTTGTGCCCATCAATAGTGGGCTATACCTGCTTTGACAAAAATAAGTATATTTGAAAGCTATCATGATTTCAGCTGATCAACTGTTGCCTCAACTGTTTTCTTGCTGATATATTACATATAATCTACAGCCCAAAAGCAAACCATTTGGCTCAACTGGTCTATGTCAGTGTTTATACGCCACATAAGTCTCCTTACACTCTAATTACCTCTTCCCACTTTGCCCCATATCCCTCTATTCCCTTCTCGTTCATGTATGCACCAAGCTTCCCCTTTAAATGTGTCAATTAAAAATTTTAATGAAAAGAAGATAATTTAATTGAGTATTGATTAAATTCAAAAGTTCTATATCACATTTGTTTTTTAAAAAGAAAATTGTGCTGTTGAAATGAATTCAGAAGGAGGCCAGATGCTGTTATGACTGTGTGAGATGAGGAAAAATATTCAGTGGTCACATGGTGGTTGGAGTGAAGTTGTTGAGGCTCTGTTTCTCAACAATCAGTGCTTGCAGAAAATGAACTCATACTTCTTTGTCAAAGTGATTATTGATTGGCTTAACACAAAGCTGGCAAGAAACATATGGGGTGCCTGTTATCTGATTGGATTAGCTCTTGAATCCAACCATCATTCAGTGGAAAGATCTTAGCGCAACTTTTTTAAGAAGCTAAGTACTAAGCCAGAATTACTAGCCTGGGTTTTACCAGAGTTCATGTTTTGAACAAGTGAAGGTCTTAACTTGTGTTCATGCATATGTCAGCCATTTTATATAGATTATGCCCATGAGATTGCCAGTAATGGATTAGACTTTGCCTTCATTAAAAAGAGCAATAACTAGCCTTCAGTTGTTACTAACAACTAAAGACATTGTCAAGAATTATATTGTATATACAAGTGTTAAATTTAAAGGTCATATACAAAGAAAGTATGACATCTAAAATAAACAATTAAGCATATTTCCCTTTAGAAGGAAATTAATTAACTGATAAATATAATTTCCTTTTAAAATGAACAATGGATATATATCTCATTAAGAAAAAATGGACAAAAGAATATAAGTCACTTTTATTTTTGATTAATCAAGATTTGATACACAATTATAATATTGTGCTCTGACGCAACTGCATCTAAGAATAATAAGACCATGTAGATCATAGTTTGCATTAGGCAGATGATACCTTAATTACCTGTGAATTATTGTACAGGTTATAAGATACATTACAGATTTTTGATATTAATAGAACATTACATCCTTGTGAATGAGATTTTGGACATAAGCATTTCATGCTTTATAGCGAGGTGTAAAGGATAACACGCCAATTATAAATATTCCTGTTATCGTCCTTGACTGCCTTCTTTTGGGCAAATTCAATGTTTAATTAAAGGAAATCATACATATGTTTAATTAAAATTGAAAGGAGTCTTCAATTTGTTTAAATCACAAATCAGTGTTTTATGGGTTCATAAACATTTAATAATAAAAGATAAGCCCGGTGAAATAATATTTCTCATCATATGTAACCTTTTTAAGTTATTGAGTTGAGTGTTGAAGTACATAATGTTCATGTACACTTTAACAAACTGCATGAAAGTTTCCATCAAGCTTGATTTTGAATCGGAAGAGGATGATGAGGAAATGTCTGAGTGACTTTGTAAGTTAATAGAATAGTTCTTATGAAGCTGAATACAAGAACATGTGCGTGGTGGCATGCAGCTCAAATGGAAAGTATCTAAAAAGGGAAAAACTTTCATAAAGTTGCCCAAACTTGGTGAAATAGTTTCTGTTGTAGATGGCGTACATATGGGATTTATGGATGGATCTAAGCATATTCATTTCCAAAAGAATCTACTGTTTGGTAAGTTGAATACAGTTTAGTTAAAAGATGAAGAATAATTTTTAAGTTTAACTAAGTTAACCCAGTAATGTTCATGGTCGGATGCACTGACAGCATCACAACTTAAATTCCACTGCCCTCCCCCACTCCCTACTGAAGAAACATGCAAAATACTGTGGAAAATTGACAGAGCAGGGGATATTTTTAAACCTTACTTTGTTGGGTTTCTTTCTGTGTAAGTTTGCTTTGCATCACTATAATTGTATCAATTTTAACATTAATACATACAGCAACTGTACAAATCTGCTCCTTGGTTAGATGATATTTATCACTGTAATTTGTCTCTACCTTGAAGGCTGCAGCAAATAAAACCTATGGCATTGCCTTTCAGTTCTAGGATTTGAGTTCAAATCTATCAACCCAATAAGGGCTCTACGTTAAATTAATTTTGGAAAATCTTAACCCAGTTCTGAGTGAGCCTGGATCTGAAATGGAACAGTATTCCATTCCCCAGCTATTACTATCAGTTGTCTTGATGTGCATAAAATTCATTAAAAATAGATGTATTTTGTTAGATTCTTTGAAGGTATTTCTATTTCAAAGGGTGAATGTGCATTTGATTGAATTAATGAATTAAGATGATTTTTTGAAGGGTGGGGAAGAGAGAAAAGGATGGGCAAATAGCCTGTTTAATGTTCCATTAATTTAGTAGAATGAATATAATAGATCATCTTCAATAAAATCTTATTTTTTTATTCGTTCACAGGATGTGAGCATCGCTGGCAAGGCCAGCATTGCCCATCCCTAATTGCCCTTGAGAAGGTGATGGTGAGCCGCCTTCTTGAATCCCTGCAGTCCGTGTGGTGAAGGTACTCCCACAGTGCTGTTAAGGTAGGGAGTTCAAGGATTTTGACCCTTCGACGATGAAGAAATGGCAACATATTTCCAAGTCAGGATGGTGTGTGACTTGGAAGGGAACTTGGAGGTCGTGGTGCTCCTATGCGCCTGCTACCCTTGTTCTTCTAGGTGGTAGAGGTCGTGGGTTTTGGTGGTCCTGTCAAAGAATCATTGGTGAGTTGCTGCAGTGCATCTTGTAGATGGTACACACTGCAGCCATGGTGTGCCAGTGGTGGAGTGAGTGAATGTTTAAGGATGGCGTGCCAGTTTCAGGTGCGGGCCTTGGACAGCTATCTTTGCGCATGTACTAATATAACAGGCGGCACGCTTCTGTCTCGAAATGAGCATGCACTTCCTGCCCATCATATTGAAGGCTTGTGCACCCATTAACTGCCCGAAAAATGTGACTAAGTATCACCCTGAAGTGTGTATTCTAATTGCTTATTCAAGTTAATGAAGAATAATATCATGTTAAGTAATTATTATTAAACTGCCACTTGTTAAAGTATAATTTCTAGAAATAATCATCTTTATTATTAAGGTGAAAGTATGCCAAAAATACAGTAAAAATTATAAATGTAATTGGAATGATATGTAATCAGCCTTCTCAACAATATTTATACTTAATCTTTTGAAAATAAAATAGCAACTGGCATTATATAGTTTCCCAAGGTGATGCACAGAGTTTTGATGAATGCATTACAAAATTATTACAGTAGGTAAAAATCAGAAATGTGATAATGACCAGATAATCTGATGTGATCTAGGTTGAGGGATTAATATTGGCCAAGGCACTGGGACTCCCCTGCTCTTCTTCGAAGCAGTACCATGGGATCTTTACGTCCACCTGAGAGGGCAGACGGGGCTCTTTCAAATCACTATTAAGTGTCAGCCATGGCTCAGTGGGTAGCACTCTCGCCTCTGAGTCAGAAGGTTATAGTTCCACTCTAGAGAGTTGAGCGCAAAATCTAGGTTGACACTCCTGAGCGAGGCTGCACTGTCGGAGGTGCCGTCTTTCAGATGAGATGTCTGCTCTCTTGGGTGGACGTAAAAGATCCCATGGCACTATTTTGAAGAAGAGCAGGGGAATTATCCCCAATGTCCTGGCCAATATTTATCCCTCAACCAACATCACAAACAAATTATTTGGCCATTATCACATTGCTGTTTGTGGGAGCTTGCTGTGCACAAATTGGCTGCCGCGTTTCTTACATTACAACAGTGACTACACGTCAAAAGTAATTTATTGGCTGTGAATCACCTTGGGATGGTCTGAGGTAATGAAAGGCACTATATAAATGCAAGTTCTTTCTTTTAACCACTCTATCCTTTTCTAATGCCTGTCCATCGTCGTCCAGCTGGGTGGGACTGCATCCGTCTGGTTCCATTCTTATCCTTTTAATTGTAGCCAGAGAATCACCTGCAACGGCTTCTCTTCCCACCCCCATATCGTTACCTCTGGTGTCCTCCAAGGATCTATCTTTTGTCCACTCCTATTTCTCATCCGGAAACATAGCGTCAGTTTCCACATGTACGTTGATGACACCCAGCACTACCTCACTACCATTTCTCTCGACCCCTCCACGGTCTCTAAATTGTCAGATGTCTTGTCCGACATCCAATTGAATATTGGGAAGACCGAAGCCATTGTTTTTGGTTCCCACCACAAACTCCGTTCCCTAGCCATTGACTCCATCCCTCTCCCCAACTTCTGTCTGAGGCTGAACCAGACTGTTAGCAACTTTTGTGTCATATTTGACCCTGAAATGAGCTTTTGACCACATATCTGCAGCATAACTAAGACCACCTATTTCCACCTCCGTAACATTGCCCATCTCCGCCCTTGCCTCAGCTCATCCGCTGCTGAAGCCCTCATCCATGTCTTTGTTACCTCTAGACTTGACTATTTCAACACACTTCTGGCTGGCCTCCCACATTCTACCCTACATAAACTAGAGGTGATCCAAAACTCGGCTGTCCATGTCCTAACGTGCACCAATTCCCACTCACCCATCACCTCTGTGCTTGCTGACCTACATTGACGTCCGGTTAAGCAACGTCTCAATTTCAAAATTCACATCCTTATTTTCAAATCTCTCCATGGCCTCGCCCCTCCCTATCTCTGAAATCACATCCAGCCCCACAACCCCCCTAGATGTCTGCGCTCCTCTAATTCTGCCCACTTGAGCATCGCTGATTATAATCGCTCAACCATTGGTGGCCGTGCCTTCTGTTGCCTAGGCCCCAAACTCAGGAACTCCTTGCCTAAACCTCCCCGTCTCTCTACCTCTCTTTCCTCCTTCAAGACATTCCTTACACCATACCTCTTTGACCAAGCTTTTAGTCACCTGTGGTAATTCCTACTTCTGCGGCTCGGTGTCAAATTTTTATTCATGATACTCCTGTGAAGCGCCTCGGGACGTTTCACTACATTAAAGGCGCTATATAAATACAAGTTGTTGTTGTTATTGTTTTATTAAAGACATGTTAATATTGATATTAAATAACACTGAGGATGCCAAAATAGAGGATTTATAGTACTACATTTGAGCTATGATATACTGTTTGAGCTAATGTAATATGTATTAGGTAATCACCGCAATCTGTTTTCTCACTAACTTGACCTTAATCTAAGCGAGACACACTAAGCTTCTTCAGTGAATGTTTAGAATAGAGTCTGTTGCCTTCACTAAGAATAGGTTTAATTTGCATGTTAGATATTTACCGTGGGTTTGTAACAAATTGTCTGAGCTTTGTAATCCTTATTAACTCTGGCAGATTGTCCTGTTAATCACAGCAAAGAATCTGTTGTGTGTATGAATAAAAGCATTTAAAAAAAGAATAATCTGATCTATTGGACAGTGATTATTTTCATATGCTCAGCATTTCTGTTACTGTTAGTGAGCCTCAAAATTGGAAACATGCACATTCTTTAACAATGTCATACCAAAAGAACTCTTGACTATATTGGGCTATTGGATTTATTGGGGGTAGACTGACATATTGGGCTAGATTTTCCTCCCAGTGGTGGATCAGGGCTAGGCCAGATTTCCATCTGCCCAAGTTACTCTTCTGCTAATCCATTCAAGTTTCCTAGTTGGCCCTCATTATTTATGCAGTCTGGGATGGCAGCGGTAAAACTGCTACCTACTGGTTTAATTCCGCGGGGATGGAGGGAAATACAGTGGTGAACTTTAGAAATTCAGCAGCAGGAAGGGCTCCCAGATTTACTGATGGATGTCTTTCTAGTAGGAAAAAGGTCCAGAAGATATGGACTCCTGGGGACTGAGGTCAGGAAGCTTCATATAAGGGTAGTCCAGACTTTATGGATGGAGGAGGCAGAGATAGTGAGTGCAATGTCCATCTCTCCACGAGTGCAAGAAAAGTTTAATTACCTCACAAGGTTGGTCATGCTGTTGACATGACATATCTTGTTACCTTTCATGACCCCTCAAGCTCATCACTTAAGTGACAGGAAAACTGACCTATTCACAGGGAACATCTGGATACAATAATGCACCATGTTAACTTCAAACCACTGTGAGAACTCATATTGCCTGTAACAATGCGATTTGCTAGTGTTGAAGGAGAGGTGTTTCAAAGGGACTTGCAACTGCTAGCCTGAAAACAATGATATTGGGTGATAAGAAGTGTTCTTGCCAGCACATTCCTTTAACTCTGCTCTCTCATTGCAAAGGAAAAGGTAGCACATAACAAGCACCAACAAACTACAACTGGAGGAGGAACACCAATCTTGAAAATATAAGGACTATGTGAAGAGGAAGCTTTGCAGCTAATAGGAAGAATACAGTAGGGACTGTGGGAGATGGAAACATAAGAACATAAGAAATAGGAACAGGAGTAGGTCATACGGCCCCTCGAGCCTGCTCTGCCATTCAATAAGATCATGACTGATCTGATCATGGACTCAGCTCCCCATAACCCCTTATCCCCTTATCATTTAAGAAACTGTCTATTTCTGTCTTAAATTTATTCAATGTCCCAGCTTCCACAGCTCTCTGAGGCAGCGAATTCCATAGATTTACAACCCTCTGAGAGAAGAAATTTCTCCTCATCTCTGTTTTAAATGGGCGACCCCTTATTCTAAGATCATGTCCTCTAGTTCTAGTCTCCTCCATCAGTGGAAACATCCTCTCTGCATCTACCTTGTCAAGCCCCCTCATAATCTTATACGTTTCGATAAGATCACCTCTCATGCTTCTGAATTCCAATGAACAGATGCCCAACCTACTCAACCTTTCCTCATAAGTCAACACCCTCATCCCCGGAATCAACTTAGTGAACCTTCTCTGAACTTCCTCCAAAGCAAGTATATACTTTCGTAAATATGGAAACCAAAATGGCACACAGTATTCCAGGTGTGGCCTCACCAATACCTTATATAGCTATTGCAAGACTTCCCTGCTTTTATACTCCATCCCCTTTACAATAAAGGCCAAGATACCATTGGCCTTCCTGATCACTTGCTGTACTTGCAAACTATCCTTTTACATTTCATGCACAAGTACCCCCAGGTCCCGCTGTACTGTGCACTTTGCAATCTTTCTCCATTTAAATAATAACTTGCTCTTTGATTTTCTATGCCAAAGTGCATGACCTCATACTTTCCGACATTATACTCCATCTGCCAAATTTTTGTTCACTCACTTAGCCTGTCTATGTCCTTTTGCAGATTTTTTGTGTCCTCCTCACACATTGCTTTTCCTCCTATCTTTGTATCGTGAAGTGGGAAGTGACATGACAAGATCAGGTTGGTAAAGGCAGGTCAAGGGGGAGCACAAGTAATTTCAGCTTGATGTAGATTGTCAAAGTATAGCAGTGGTCATGCACTCAGGCACGATTTCTTCAAAGTGTTAAACAAGATTCTTTATTTTGAAAATCTTAGGGGAAAGGCTAACCACTTGGATGAAGAGCCAGGCTCCTTCAGCTCCACAACTCTTGCTTCATCCTCTCCAACTCTGTCATGTCACCTTACTGGCTCAAGCACCAGCCCAGATAGGAGCAAGTAGTTAGTTTGTCAGAAAGTTGAAGGACTGAACACTAGTGTCATGTATGTACTTTTGGGATCACTAGCCACTAGATGGCGTCACTGTTGGAGGCCCTTGGGCTGCACGCATGTATGTGCAGCCCAAGTATAAAAGGCCAGCCATTTTATATATATGCTCTTTGGGCCTTAATAAAGCAGAACCAAGGTCATACCTCTTGGAGTTAAACAATATTCAGTCTAACTGTTAGTGCATACATAACATTTGACGATGAGGCAACAAGAACTTTTGCATGCAAAAATGAGCACAATTAGATTGTTGGAGCGATTTGTGGAAGGAGGATTGGGCAGACTTTGTGAGCTGTATGAGTCAGTTCTTCGTGGCCAACAAAATGGAGGAGGTCGACACAGATTGGAGCCGGGCGGTGTTCCTCACAGTTTGTGGTCCAAAAATTTATGGTCTGATAAAGAATCTACTCCTGCCTGTGAGTCCAACAGAGAAGACGTATGAAGAATTGTGTACACTGGTACAGGACCATCTTAAGCCAGGCGAAGGCATCATCATCTCGAGATACAGATTTTACACGTACGTTCGCTCAGAGGGCCAGAATGTGGCGGAATTCGTTGCCAACCTGAGACGTCAAGCGGGACCGTGTAAGTTCAGGGCTGTGTTGGCAGACATGCTACGAGACTTCTTTGTAATTCGCATCAACCACGAGGTGACCCTGCATAAACTACTGCCGGTGGAGACGTTGGACTTGAACCGTGCCATCACGATCACTCAGTCATGCATGACGACGGATAGAAGTCTAAAGCAGATATCAGTGAAAAATCAAAACTCGGCAAGTACTGTAAATATGATTGATTCTGTGTCTGGCAGAGCAGCACATGGCAGGGCCTACCCGACTGTGTACGCGAAACCTGTGGCGAAACCAAAGTCCGCCAGCGGGAATGCATCCGATTTCTCCATGTTGACGTTGTGGGGGAAATCACCGGCACCAGCAGTGCCGATTTAAGCAATATAGTTGCAAAGGTTGTCTGAGAGTGGGGCATCTCCAGCGCAAGTATCCGCAGATGAGCAAGCGTGCCGCGACACACCACATGGAGAATGATGGTCAGACTAGCGCGGATCCGGATACGCAATCCAAGATACCAGAGGGGGAAGTGTATGGACTGTACTCGTTCCTAACTAAGAGCAAACCGATAATGATCAACCTGAAATTTAGTGGGTTGTCAGTATCGATGGAACTGGACACGGGGACGAGTCAATCGATAATGAGCCAGAGGGCATTCGACAAGCTGTGAGATACTAAGGCTGTGAGGCCCAGGCTGAGTCCAGTCAATGCCAAGTTGCGCACGTACACCAAAGAACTCATAACAGTGATTGGTAGCACCACAATTAAAGTGTCATATGACGGTGCATTTCACGAGTTACCGCTATGGATTGTCCCAGGCAATGGCCCAATGCAGTTCGGCAGGAACTGGCTTGAAAAAAATCAGATGCGATTGGAACGACATCAAGGCGTTGTTGTCGAAGAAAGGTACATGTGCCCAAGTACTGAGCAAGTTCCCCTCGCTGTTCGACAGGCATCGGCAGCTTCATGGGAGCCATGATGCAGATACACGTGGATTCGGATGCAAGACCCGTCCATCATAAAGCTCGGGAAGTTGCGTATATGGCGAGGGAAAAGGTCGAAATCGAACTGGACAGACTCCAACATGAAGGGATCATATCACCGGTTGAATTTAATGAATGGGCCAACCCCATTGTTCCTGTGCTGAAAAGTGATGGCACAGTCAGAATCTGTGGAGACTGCAAGGCTATGATCATCAGGGTTTTGAAACACGATCAGTACCTGTTACCGAAGGCTGATGACTTGTTTGCAACGCTAGCCGGGGGGAAGTCGTGCATCGAACTGGACTTGACGTCGACCTACATGACACAGGAGCTCTCGTTGAGATGTCGAAGAGACTTACATGCATTAACATGCATAAAGGACTGTTTATTTATCACAGGTGCTCCTTTGGAATTCACTCGGCTGCAGCAATATTTCAGAGGAACATGGAGAATCTACTGAAGTCCGTTCCCAGAACCGTTGTGTTCCAAGATGACATCCTGATCACAGGTCGTGACTCCGAGGAATATCTGAACAACCTGGAAGAGGTTCTCCATCGTCTGGACAAAGTGGGACTCAGACTGAAATGCTCGAAGTGCATCTTCATGGCACCAGAGGTCGAATTCCTGGGGAGGAAAATTGCTGCCTGCGTCATCAGGCCCACGGATGCGAAAACCAAGGCCATCAAGAATGCACCCAAGCTACAGAATGTGACGGAGCTGCGTTTGTTCCTGAGTTTACTCAACTACTTCGGTAACTTCTTATCTAAATTGAGCACCTTATTAGAACCACTGCACATGTTGCTAAGAAAAGGCGACAACTGGGTGTGGGGTGCGTCTCAAGACAGAGCTTTTGAGAAAGCCACTAATCTGCTTTGCTCTAACAAGCTGCTGGTACATTATGACCCATGTAAACATTTAGTATTGGCCTGTGATGCTTCGTCATATGGAATCAGTTGCATACTCCAACAAGCTAATGAGTCGGGTAAACTTCAACTAGTCGCGTATGCTTCAAAAAGTTTGTCTAAAGCGGAAAGAGCCTACAGCATGGTAGAGAAAGAAGCACTAGCCTGTGCGTATGGGGTTAAAAAGATGCATCAGTACCTGTTTGGTCTCGGTTTGAACAGGAGACAGATCACAAGCCGTTCATTTCACTGTTCTCTGAAAACAAAGGTATCAATACTAATGCTTCATCCCGCATCCAGAGGTGGGCACTGATATTATCCGCTTATAATTATGTCATTCGCCATAGACCTGGCACTGAGAATTGTGCCGATGCTTTGAGCCGTCTGCCGTTGTCCACACGAAAATGCCACAACCGGCGGACCTATTGTTAGTTATGGATGTTTTTGAGAGTGAACAACACACTGTCACGGCTCAACAAGTTAAGACCTGGACCAGCCAGGACCCGATTTTATCGGTGATGAAGAGTTTCATCCTCAAAGGTGATTGGTCTGCCATACCCAAGCAAATGTGCGAGACCAAACCTTACATTCGTCGCAAAGACGAACTGTCTATTCAGTTGGATTGTATACTGTGGGTCAATCGTGTTGTTATGCCCAAGAAAGGGAGAGAGAAATTTGTACGTGAGCTACATACACACATCCCGGCATTGTAATGATGAAAGCCATCTCCAGATCTCATTTATGGAGGCCGGAAATTGACTCTGAGCTGGAATCATGTGTGCATCAGCGCAACACTTGAATGCAGCTCAGCAAAGCACCAGCGGAATCGCCGCTAAGTCTGTGGTCGTAGCCGTCCAAACCATGGTCCAGGATCCACTTAGACTTTGCAGGTCCCTTCCTGGGGAAGATGTTTTTAGTTGTGGTGGATGCAAATTCAAAGTGGATAGAGTGTATAATCATGTCATCCAACACATCCACAGCTACCCATTGAAAATCTCAGTGTCACGTTCATGACACATGGTCTGCCTGACATCGTTGTTAGCGACAATGGATCGTGCTTCACCAGTCAGGAGTTTCAAGAGTTCGTGAAACTCAATGGTATCAAACATGTAAGGTCAGCACTGTTCAAACCTGCATCCAATGGGCAAGCAGAATGTGCTGTCCAAATCATAAAGCAGAGTATGAAGCGAGTAACCCAAGAGTCACTGCAGACCCGCCTGTATTGCATACTGCTTAGTTACAGGACAAGACCACACACGCTTACTGGGGTCTCGCCTGCTGAACCAATGATGAAGAGAGGTCTTAAGACCAAGCTATCTCTTGTACACCCTGACTTGAATAATCATGTTGAATATAGAAGACAAAGTCAGCAAGAGTATCATGATCGCTCAGCTGTGTCACACGATATTTCTGTAAATGATCCTGTATATGTTCTGAATTATGGTCCCAAGTGGATTGCTGGTACTGTCAAGGCCACGGAGGGCAACAGAACATTTATTGTCAAGCTCAAAAATGGGCAAACATGCAGAAAACATATGGATCAGACAAAGTTGCAGCACACAGATGAACCGGAACAGTAGGAGGAAGAGACAATTGACAACCAACCAACCTACCCCCAGTCTTCAGAGGACTAAATGAGCATGTCTGCTTAAAAAATTAAGCTTCAGGCATATAACTGAATTTTCTTTAAACGTTAATGGTTGCATTATTTGTTATCTATTTGATGAGATTTTTCCCTTGTCTAAGTGGTTCTTATATGAGTAAAGTTATCTTCGACAGAAATTAGGCCAACTAGATGTATAGTCAACACTGTGGTAAAAGTATCTCACCATGAGGCAGTTCAAGAAGGCAGTGACTGATGATCACCATCATGTCAAGACGGGCGATTTGCAACATGAGTACCGAGCTAATGACCTGACCTTTGCTCCCTGACCTTTTTATGTTTTTTTAACTGGGGTCCTGTGCATGACCTCAGCTGCATACCACTGCAAGGTACAGCGTGAGCTGGTGCAGGAAGGCGACAGCAGCGAAGAGGGACGTCATCAAGGTCCAGGTTGGTGATTGGAGCGTGGGCAGATACAGCAGGAGTGGCGAGAGAATGTAGAGGGATGTGATCGAGACCCGGGAGAGGCGTGAGTTTGGGGCCAGAAGAGGCGACGGCCTAGGGGCAGCACGGGCCAGCCCACACAGAGATATGTGTGCGCACTAGGCTCATGCAGCAGAGCTGGTCTCCAGTCATCTTGGTTAACCCTTGCCACTGGACCAAGATCTAGTTCTGTCAAGCCCGTGTGGTGGCTAGTGTGCAACAGCCACCACACGTTTAAAAAATCCACGCACAGGCATCATCCACCCTTCAGGATATAGTTCAGGACCTGGAATATTAGGTCCTTCATTGAAACACCTGTGAACTCATCCCTTTTTGGCATGGAAGTAAGTCATCCTCGTTTCGAGGGACTGCCTATGATTGATTGAAAAGTAAAACTGATTATTTAAAAAGCGAAACAATTGCGACCACACAATTTAGAAAATAAAGAATTTCTATTTTGGGTTAGAATTGAACTAAACCTATATAAGACTTAAGAAATGAAGTAACGTTAAACTTTGCATAAGGATGGGTTGAGTATCATATGGTTGCTTATGGGGAAAGATTTGTTCTGTGCAATATGTGCAACAAAGTCATAGGGCTAGACTTTCCACTTTTGTGCAGATCGCCCAAAAATGGGCGTTATTTCCAGCGTTGGCGGTAAATATGGGTTTTGAGATCACTGGATTATCGCCCATTTTCAAAACCCCAACTTTCCATTTTTAAAAATGGGCATTACCGCGAGTGATCTGAAATGGGCGTTAGTGTTAAATTTTTTGACCTTCTGCCGTAAAGTGTCGCCGTCCATTGCAACGGCATGGCAACGGTCATTTCCCGCATTTCAGGGGGTCAGGGTTCATCAATATATGCGTAGAAAAGGAGAGAGAGAGAGAGAGGAACTGAAAGCATGTGTGGGTGTGTTGTGTACTTGTTTGGCTGTTGTGAGAGATTTACCTGCAGCAAAAAGACTGCTGAGCACAAAGAACGTTGTTCCCACCGAGTATTAGTTGAAAAAAAAATATTTAAAATGGAAGGGATAGAGGAGGCGACACAGCATGCTATGGAGACGGAGGGCACTGGCAAAAGCAGTGAGGTGGGAGAGGAACAATTGGGAGGATGCAAACGAGTGAGGAGATTTTCCGATGAGGTGGAGTCACACTGAGGTCAATTGACCCCCGGGGTGGGCGTGGGAAGCCCACCCCAAAGTTCTACCAGAAGATATGGGCTGACATAGTCGAGGTTGTCTCGTCGACGACCAACGAAGTGCGTGAGAGCAACCAGTGCCCCAAGCGCTGGAACGACCTTGTCGGATCCGCTGGAGGAAGTATTACATTTATTTACATGTACTTATATATTTATATAATTTGAATTGTAAGTGTAATGATTGATTAAAATCAGATGTGATGTCTTGCACTTATACCAGGAATGTTTTACTCAATGTTTACTGTGTTTACGGTGTACATCTTTAGGTAAAGAATGATAATTATCATAATAATCATGATTACATCTGTCGGTTATGTATCAGTCTCTGTGACAGTACCTAGCAATGATCTCATGCCATGTTGTGTTGGTGTTACCTTTTGCAGAAGAAGCTTTCGAAGAAAAGGGCCGAGCAAAGGCGAACGGATGGTGGGTCACCAGTCATCATCGAGCTCACCGACATCGAGGAGCAGTTGCTGATACGAGTGGGGAGCCACCCTCGGTCGGCCATGCATATAGCTGCAGAACCTGATGTGATGCCACGTGAGTAAAGTATATACCATTGCGTTATGTAAAGTCAATAGATGCCACACTCACTAATATCGGACCAATAATATATGATAGATGATTGATAAAAGTGTTGTATAAATAATGATGGCCTCATGAGAATCATTGCAATGCAGAATTTGGTGATGGTTATGAAATGTGATGTGTGTGATGATTTTGCTGGCGGTGGTGCTTTTGTCGTGCATATGCTGTGTGTAGCGTTGGAATCACCTTTTGACCCTAGCACCCACTTCTCCTCTAATAACCTCATTTATGATTTGTAGCTCAGCCAGCAGCGCGCTCCCATGCAACACCACCAAGCCAAGAAGGTGGGTGTGCGGGGCTAGACTCGCCGGACGATCGTGCATCTGGTGCTGAGGAGCTCTGATTCTTGCCCATGGAGCTGCAGGGTGCCTTCCCCATGGATGAGAGTGCGGACTTCTAGGTACTTGCATCACCAAGCTCCATAATGCAGTGGACACCCATGGCATCTAGTGCTCCAGCGGCCATTCCCTCCTCCACCGTGGAGGTACCGGGCCCAAGCGCCTTGCTGCAGAGCACCCGAGGTGTCTCCAGGATGGTGCCAACCACGTGGAGGTTGGTTCGACGCAGCAGATCTGCTCCACGATCGGCAGATCTGAGCGGAGACATGGTACACTTGTCCAGGAGGGGTGTTGACATAGGTCAGCAGATCCTACAGACAATGGGGAGCATATCCCACCAGCTGGCTGGCATGTCCGCCACCATGAGCGAGTACGTGCCGCGGATGGCGGAGGCCTTGGAGGTGATAGCCAGGAACACTGGTGGCAGAGGCCTCCCAGTGGTCACGGAGCGTGGCACTGGACCCCAAGGTGCCGCACCTCCATTGCCAATGACACGTGAGAGCCAGGAGGAAGATCTTGCTTCTGGCTCGGAGCATGTTAACACCTCGGGACCATCCTCTCCCGTATCTGTCCAATCAGCGGTTCTGCCATCATCCCCCCCCCCCAATGAACATAATAAGAACATAAGAACATAAGAAATAGGAGCAGAAGTAGGCCATACAACCCCTCGAGCCTGCTCTGCCATTAAATACGATCTTGGCTGAACCGATCATGGACTCAGGTCC
The DNA here is from genome assembly GCF_044704955.1 of Pristiophorus japonicus. Lineage (NCBI taxonomy): Eukaryota > Metazoa > Chordata > Chondrichthyes > Pristiophoridae > Pristiophorus > Pristiophorus japonicus. The sequence continues at coordinate 269,225,635 of NC_091980.1, forward strand.
ACTTTTCTGCCCACTCCCCATAACCCCTTATTCTGTTATCAGTTAAGAAACTGTCTATCGCTATCTTAAAATTTATTCAATATCCCAGCTTCCACAGCTCTCTGAGGCAGTGAATTTCACAGATCCACAACCCTCTGAGAGAAGAAATTTCTCTTCATCTCAGTTTTAAATGGATGACCCCTTATTCTAAGATAATGCCCTCTAGTTCTAGTCTCCCCCATCAGTGGAAACAATCTCTCTGCATCCACCTTGTCAAGTCCCCTCATAATTTTATACATTTTGATAAGATCACCTCTCAATCTTCTGAATTCCAACGAGTAGAGGCCCAACCTACTCAACCTTTTCTCATAAGTCAACCCCCTCATCTCCGGAATCAACCTAGTGAACCTTCTCTGAACTGTCTCCAAGGCAAGTATATCCTTTCGTAAATATGGAAACCAAATTCCAAGCAGTATTCCAGGTGTGGCCTCACCAATACCCCGTATAACTGTAGCACGACTTCCCTGCTTTTATACTCCATCCCCTTTGCAATAAAGGCCAAGATTCCATTGGCCTTCCTAATCACTTGCTGTACCTGCATACTAACCTTTTGTGTTTCATGCACCTGGACTCCCAGGTCCCACTGTACTGCAGCACTTTGCAATCTTTCTCCATTTAAATAATAACTTGCTCTTTGATTTTTTTCTGCCAAAGTGCATGACCTCACACTTTCCAACATTACACTCCATGAAGCAGCGCCTGAGGAGCTCCTTGGCCAGGTGGCTTGCAGTCAGGAGGGAAAGGGGAAGGGGTAGAGGTGGGGAGGAGAAGCGGGGTGGGGTGGGGGAAGGAGAGTGAGGTGCATGGCTGCAGGTGTTGTCTTGGTCACAGTATTTTTATGTTGTTGCTGCTATTTTGTTGGGAGGTTTGGGGGAAGGGGGGAGGTGGGGGCTACCTTGTTTTTTTACATTTGTGTTCTATGTTTATGAAGTGTTGTTGGAAATGTTAAACATTTAATGAATGATATAAATGTTATAAATTTGTTGTGGGGTGGGGTGTTTTTACAGTTATAATTATGATTTTATATAAATTTTCTCATTAAGTGTTTTTTATTTAACATAACCGTGTTGTGCATTGTCTCAGGTAGCTGCACCATTACACACTGGTGATTCCTTAACATGAAATGGGATAATTCAACGTTGCTTGAATCAACTTAAACGTGAACTGTCACCAAGGTAATGCACACCATTGATGTATGACCTGCACACCCAGCAGTGTTGCAACTTTGTAAATAACAACAACGTTCTTTCAAGCAAAACGCTCATTTATGAGCTGCTGATGTAAGAGTCTTGCAGCTATGTAGTCACCACGGGTCCTTTCCTGTGGTCTAGAGGGGGGCGGTGGCATAGTTTCATCGTCAGTCTGATTGTCTGACCCGAGGTCAGCGTCCACCTCCTCGCCCTCCTCTTCCTCTCTCTCCTGAGGTGGACCGGCAGTCACTTCTGGCAATTCTTGTCCCCTCCTGATAGCCAAGTTGTGCAGCATGCAGCACACCACCACGACTTGAGCTACCTGCTCAGGGTGATATTGTAACTCGCCTCCTGAGTGGTCCAGGCATCTAAAGCGCTGCTTAAGCATTCCAACAGTATTCTCAATGATATTGCATGTGGCTCTATGGCTCTCGTTGTATCGCTTCTCGGCTTCTGTGTGGGTGTTATGCAGAAGGTTCATCAGCCAGGTGGTGAAGCTATATCCTTTGTCACCAAGCATCCAGCATTGACATGGTGGCTGACTGGTAAACATGTCAGATACAGTGCTCTCACGCAGGATGTGAGCATCATGGATGCTGCCCGGAAATTTTGCATTTACTGTCATTATAATTTGCTGGTGGTCGACAACGAGTTGCACACTCAGGGAGTGGAATCCCTTTCGGTTCCGAACAACCTCTGCATCCTGAAAAGGTGCCCGCATGGCGATGTGCCGACAGTCTATTGCTCCCTGCACCTTGGGGAAGTTAGCAATTCTAAAGGATCCTAGAGCCCTCTCAGTCTGTGCCTCCCTGGTCATAGGGAAGCTTATAAAGTCCATCCCGTGTGCGTAAAGGGCTTCAGTGACCTGTCGAATGCAGCAATGTGTGGCATGCTGAGATATAGTGCAAATGTCGCCAGCTGAGGCCTGAAAGGAACCCAATGCATAGAAGGCAAGTATCGGAGTGACCTTCACCTCTGTCATAAATTGATGCTTGGGGTCACAAGGCAGCGTCGAGGAGGAGGAGGCATTGGAGAGGCCTATAAAAGGCCCAGCAGGAGTCCAGGGATCAGCGGCAGCGTCGAGGAGGAGGAGGAGGCGTTGGAGAGGCCTATAAATGGCCCAGCGGGAGTCCGGGGATCAGTGGCAGCATCTAGGAGGAGGAGGCGTTGGAGAGGCCTATAAAAAGCCCAGCTGGAGTTCGGGGATCAGCGGCAGCATCGAGGAGGAGAGGCCAGCTGGTGCAGCTGCAGCAGGGGCAGAAGGTACAAAAAGAAGTAGAAAGAAATCGAAAGGTGATGTCACAGCCAAGGGGGTAAGTGATTGGCTGGTAATTGGTTAGTAGTTTTTCTTTTTCTTTTCCTTTATCAGTAAGTAGCCTTTAACATTGTTGTTGCCAAATTAAGTTAATCTAAGAGTTAAGTCATGGCAGGAGAGCTCGGACACATGTTATGCTCCTCCTGCAATATGTGGGAAGTCAGGTACGCTTCCAGTGTCCCTGACGACTCATGTGCGGGAAGTGCATCCCCCTGCAGCACCTGACAGACCGCATTGCGGCACTGGAGCTGCGAGTGGATTTACTCTGGAGCATTCACGATGCTGAGGATGACGTGAATAGCACATTTAGCGAGTTGGCCTTACCGCAGGTAAAGGGTACACAGCCAAATAGGGAATGAGTGACCAACAGGAAGAGCAATGCAAGGAAGGTAGTGCAGGGGGCCCCTGCGGTCATCCTCCTGCAAAACATATACACCACTTTGGGTACTGTTGAGGGGGATGACTCATTAGGGGAGAGCAGCAGCAGCCAGGTTCATGGCACCATGGGTGCCTCTGCTGCACAGGAGCGCAGGAAAAAGAGTGGGAGAGCTATAGTGATAAGGGATTCGATTGTAAAGGGAATAGATAGGCGTTTCTGCAGCTGCAACCGAGACTCCAGGATGGTATGTTGCTTCCCAGGTGCAAGGGTCAAGGATGTCTCGGAGCAGGTGCAGGACATTCTGAAAAGGGAGGGTGAACAGCCAGTTGTCGTGGCACATATAGGTACCAACGATATAGGTAAAACATGGGATGAGTTCCTACGAGACGAATTTAGGGAGCTAGGAGCTAAATTAAAAAGTAGGACCTCAAAAGTAGTAATCTCAGGATTGCTACCAGTGCCACGTGCTAGTCAGAATAGGAATCGCAGGATAGCTCAGATGAATGCATGGCTTGAGGAGTGGTGCAGAAGGGAGGGATTCAAATTCCTGGGACATTGGAACCGGTTCTGGGGTTGGTGGGACCAGTACAAACCGGACGGTCTGCACCTGCGCAAGACCGGAATCAATGCCCTAGGGGGGAGTGTTTGCTAGTGCTGTTGGGGAGGAGTTAAACTAATATGGCAGGGGGATGGGAACCTATGCAGGGAGACAGAGGGAAATAAAATGGAGGCAGAAGCAAAAGATAGAAAGAAGAATAGTAAAAGTGGAGGGCAGAGAAACTCAAGGCAAAAAACAAAAAGGGCCACATTACAACAAAATTCTAAAGGGACAAAGTGTGATAAAAAGACAAGGCTGAAGGCTTTGTGCCTCAATGCGAGGAGTATTCGGAATAAGGAGGACGAATTAACTGTGCAGATAGCAGTTAACGGATATGATGTAATTGGCATCACGGAGTCATGGCTCCAGGGTGACATGGCTCCAGGGTGACCAAGGCTGGGAACTCAACATCCAGGGGTACTCAACATTTAGGAAGGATAGACATAAAGGAAAAGGAGGCAGGGTGGCGTTGCTGGTTAAAGACGAAATTAATGCAAGAGTAAGGAGGGACATTAGCTTGGATGATGTGGAATCGGTCTGGGTGGAGCTGCGGAATACCAAAGGGCAGAAAACGCTGGTGGGAGTTGTGTACAGATCACCAAACAGTAGTAGTGAGGTTGGGGACAGCATCAAACAAGAAATAAGGGATGTGTGCAATAAAGGTACAGCAGTCATCATGGATGACTTTAATCTACATATTGATTGGGCTAACCAAACTGGTAGCAATGGGGTGGAGGAGAATTTCCTGGAGTGTATTAGGGATGGTTTTCTAGACCAATATGTCGAAGAACCAACTAGAGAACTGGTCATCCTAGACTGGGTGATGTGTAATGAGAAGGGACTAATTAGCAATCTTGTTGTGCGAGGCCCCTTGATGAAGAGTGACCATAATATGGTAGAATTCTTTATTAAGATGGAAAGTGACACAGTTAATTCAGAAACTAGGGTCCTGAACTTAAGGAAGGGTGTAACTTCGACGGTATGAGGCGTGAATTGGCTAGAATAGACTGCCAAATTATACTTAAAGGGTTGATGGTGGATAGGCAATGGCAAACACTTAAAGATCACATGGATGAACTTCAACAATCGTACATCCCTGTCTGGAGTAAAAATAAAAAGGGGAAGGTGGCTCAACCGTGGCTAACAAGGGAAATTAAGGATATTGTTAAATCCAAGGAAGAGGCATATAAATTGGCCAGAAAAAGCAACAAACCTGAGGACTGGGAGAAATTTAGAATTCAGCAGAGGAGGACTAAGGGTTTAATTAAGAGGGGGAAAGTACGAGAGGAAGCTTGCCAGGAATATAAAAACTGACTGCAAAAGCTTCTATAAATATGTGAAGAGAAAAAGATTAGTGAAGACAAATGTAGGTCCCTTGCAGTCGGATTCAAGTGAATTTATAATGGGGAACAAAGAAATGGCAGACCAATTGAACAAATACTTCGGTTCTGTCTTAACGAAGGAAGACACAAATAACCTTCCGAATGTATTAGGGGACCGAGGGGCGAGTGAGAAGGATATCCTTATTAGGCGGGAAATTGTATTAGGGAAATTGATGGGATTGAAGGCCGATAAATTCCTGGGGCCTGATAGTCTCCATCCCAGAGTACTTAAGAAAGTGGCCCTAGAAATAGTGGATGCATTGGTGATCATTTTTCAACAGTCTATCGACTCTGGATCATTTCCTATGGACTGGAGGGTAGCTAATGTAATACCAGTTTTTAAAAGAGGAGGGAGAGAGAAAACGGGTAATTATAGACCGGTTAGCCTGACATCAGTAGTGGGGAAAATGTTGGAATCAATCATTAAGGATGAAATAGCAGCGCATTTGGAAAGCAGTGACAAGATCGGTCCAAGTCAGCATGGATTTGTGAAAGGAAAATCATGCTTGACGAATCTTATGGAGTTTTTTGAGGATGTAACTAGTAGAGTGGACAAGGGAGAACCAGTGGATATGGTGTATTTGGACTTTCAAAAGGCTTTTGGCAAGGTCCCACTGGTGTGCAAAATCAAAGCACATGGTATTGGGGGTAATGTACTGACATGGATAGAGAACTGGCTGGCAGATAGGAAGCAGAGAGTCGGGATAAACGGATCCTTTTCAGAATGGCAGGCAGTGACTACTGTGTTTAGAAGGATGAGAGGGGATCTCTAGAAACTTTTAAGATTCTGATGGGACTGGACAGGTGAGATGCGGGAAGAATGTTCCCGATGTTTGGGAAGTCCAGAACTAGGGGACACAGTTTTAGGATAAGGGGTAGGCCATTTAGGACTGAGATGAGGAGAAACTTCTTCACTCAGAGAGTTGTTAACCTGTGGAATTCCCTGCTGCAGAGAGTTGTTGATGCCAGTTCATTGGATATATTCAAGAGGGAGTTAGATATGGCCCTTACAGCTAAAGGGATCAAGGGGTATGGAGAGAAAGCAGGAAAGGGGTACTGAGGGAATGATCAGCCATGATTTTATTGAATGGTGGTGCAGGCTCGACGGACCGAATGGCCTACTCCTGCACCTATTTTCTATGTTTCTATGTTTGTATGCACCAGGAGGTCATCGGGCTGTACGCACGTGTGCGCGAGTCCTGATATATAAGTGCTGGTACCATGACTTGCAGTCACTTTGGGCACGAATAAAGTGGACCAGGTTTACACCTGAGTGAGTTTACAGCAACAAGTCTTTTGAGTCATTATATTCATAACATTTGGTGATGAGGTAACTTAAGAACCTTTGCATGCACAATGGGCACGATTGGAATTCTGGAGAGATTCGTGGATGGCCAGGATTGGGCGGATTTTATTGACCATCTGGATCAGTATTTTGTGGCCAACAACATGGCGGGAGACGATGACGCAGTTCGGCGCTGGGCGATTTTTCTCACTGTTTGTGATTCAAGAATATATGGCCTCATGAAGAATCTGCTTTCACCTGCACATCCAATGGACAAAGAATACAAGTATTTGTGGGCTTTGCTACGTGATCATCTCAAGCCAAACGAGGGGATTATCATATCACGCTATCGCTTCTACACACATGTTCGTGCTGAGGGCCAGGATGTGTCGGGATTCGTTGCCAACCTGCGACGTCTTGCTGAGCTGTGTAAGTTCGAAACCGTGTTGGAAGACATACTGCGAGATTTCTTCGTGATAGATATCAACCATGATGTGATTCTCTGGAAGTTATTGGCTGCAGAGATGCTGGATTTGAGCAAGGCCATCGCGACTGCTGAGGCATGCATGGTGACTGATGATAATTTGAGGCAGATATCATTGAAAAGTCGGAGCTCCACGGCAAGTACTGGAAACAAAATTGTGTCGTCGTCTGGCAGAGCTGCTTATGGCAGGGCCGACTCGACTGCTTACGTGAAACCCGTAGCTGCTCAAAGTCCGCCAACTGGGATGGATCCTATTTCACCCTTGGCATTGTGGGGGCAATCATCAGCCTCATCAGTGTCAGTTTAGGCAGTACATCTGTAACGGCTGTTCCAAAATGGGGCATCTTCAGAGAATATGCCCACATCTGAGCAAAGCGTGCTGCCGCTCATCACATTGGTGATGATGACCAGTGTAGTGCTGGCCTGGATGCACAACCTGAGGAGGAAGTGTATGTTCTGTATTCGTTCTTGGGAAAGAGCCAGCCGATAATGGTTAATGTGAAACTGAATGACGTGCCGGTATCGATGGAACTGGACATGGGTGCGAGTCAGTCGATAATGAGCCAAAGGACATTTGACAAGCTGTGGAACACTGAGGCGGTGAAGCCTAAGCTGAGTCCAGCCAATGCCAAGTTGCATACTTACACTAAGGAACTCATACCTGTGATTGGCAGTGCAGTCGTCAAGGTGTCATAAGATGGTGCGGTTCATGATCTTCCATTATGGATCATCCCAGGCAATGGTTCAATGCTGTTCAGCAGGAATTGGCTTGAGAAAATCAAGTGAAATTGAAATTATATCAAAGCGTTGTCAACGGTGGATGACACTTCGTGTGCTCAAGTGTTGAAGAAGTTTCCTTCTTTGTTTGAACCGGGCATTGGAAATTTTATGGGAGCCAAGGTGCAGATTCATCTGGATTCTGATGCAAGGCCTGTCTATCATAAAGCTCGGACTGTTCCCTATATGATGAGGGAGAAGGTTGAAATTGAGCTTGACAGACTCCAACCTGAAGAGGTCATATCACTGGTCGAGTTTAACAAGTGGGCCAGTCCTATTGTTCCTGTATTGAAGAGTGATGGCACTGTCAGGATTTGTGGAGATTGCAAGGTTACGATTAACCAATTTTCGAAACAGGATCAGTATCCGTTACCGAGAGTTGATGACCTGTTCGCCATGCTAGCCGGTGGAAAGTCGTTCACTAAACTGGATCTGACATTGGCCTATATGACACAGGAGCTTGTCGACACTTCAAAGAAACTTATCTGCATCAACACCCATAAAGGACTGTTTGTCCACAACAGGTGTCCTTTTGGAATTCGTTCGGCTGCAGCCATATTTCAGAGGAATATGGAAAGTTTACTAAATTCCGTCCCTAGAACTATCGTGTTTCAAGATGACATTCTGGTCACAGGTCGCGACACAGCTAAACATCTGAACAACCTTGAAGAAGTTCTACATCGCCTGGACAAAGTAGGACTCAGGCTGAAACGTTCAAAGTGTGTCTTCAAGGCACCTGAAGTTGAATTCCTGGGGAGGAAGATTGCTGCTGATGGCATCAGGCCTACGGATTCGAAAACCAAGGCCATCAAAAATGCACCCAGGCCTCAGAATGTGATGGAGCTACATTCATTCCTTGGGCTATTCAATTACTTCGGTAATTTTTTCGCCAGATTGAGCACTTTACTAGAGCCACTGCACATGCTGCTCAGAAAAGGCGACAATTGTGTCTGGGGTGTATCTCAAGATAGAGCTTTTGAGAAAGCTAAGAATCTGCTCTGTTCAAACAAGCTTCTGGTTCACTATGATCCATGTAAGCATCCTGTATTGGCCTGTGATGATTCATAATATCGGGTTGGCTGTGTATTCCAACAAGCAAATGAGTCGGGTAAACTACAACCTGTTGCGTATGCTTTGAGAAGTTTGTCAAAAGCAGAACAAGCTTACAGCATGGTAGAAAAAGAAGCTTTGGCCTGTGTGTATTGGATAAAAAAAATGCATCAGTACCTGTTTGGTCTTCGGTTTGAACTGGAAACGGATCACAAGCCACTCATTTCACTGTTGTCGGAAAACAAAGATATCAACACCAATGCATCGTCCCGCATCCAGAGATGGGCGCTGACATTATCTGCCTATGATTATGTCATTTGCTATTGGCCTGGCACTGAGAATTGTGCCGATGCATTGAGCCATCTGCCATTGCCCACACCAGATATGGAGACACCTCAATCTGCAGATCTACTGTTAGTAATCGATGCTTTTGAGAGTGAAGGTACCCCTGTCACTGCTCAACAAGTTAGGATCTGGACCAGCCATGACCCTGTTTTATCGGTTTACATAGAAAATAGGTGCAGGAGTAGGCCATTCGGCCCTTCGAGCCTGCACCGCCATTCAATAAAATCATGGCTGATCATTCCCTGAGTACCCTTTCCTGCTTTCTCTCCATACCCCTTGATTCCCTTAGTCGTAAGGGCCACATCTAACTCCCTCTTGAATATATCCAATGAACTGGCATCAACAACTCTCTGCGGCAGGGAATTCCACAGGTTAACAACTCTCTGAGTGAAGAGGTTTCTCCTCATCTCAGTCCTAAATGACCTACCTCTTATCCTAAGACTGTGTCTCCTGGTTCTGGACTTCCTCAACATCGGGAACATTCTTCCCGCATCTAACCTGTCCAGTCCCGTCTGAATATAATACGTTTCTATGAGATCACCTCTCATCCTTCTAAACTCCAGTGAATAAAGGCCCAGTTGATCCAGTCACTTCTCATATGACAGTCCAGCCATCCCTGGAATCAGTCTGGTGAACCTTCGCTGCACTCCCTCAATAGCAAGAATGTCCTTCCTCAGATTAGGAGACCAAAACTGAACACAATATTCTAGGTGAGGCCTCACTAAGGCCCTGTACAACTGCAGTAAGACCTCCCTGCTCCTATACTAAAATCCCCTAGCTATGAAGGCCAACATACCATTTACCTTCTTCACCACCTGCTGTACCTGCATGCCAACTTTCAATGACTGATGAACCATGACACCCAGGTCTCGTTGCACCTCCCCTTTACCTAATCTGCCATCATTCAGATAATATTCTGCCTTTGTGTTTTTGCCCACAAAATGGATAACCTCACATTTATCCACATTATACTGCATCTGCCATGCATTTGCCCACTCACGTAACCTGTTCAAGTCACCCTGCAGCCTCTTAGCGTCCTCCTCACAGCTCACACTGCCACCCAGTTTAGCATCATCTGCAAACTTGGAGATATTACACTCAATTCCTTCATCTAAATTGTTAATGTATATTGTAAAGAGCTGGGGTCCCAGCACTGAGCCCTGCGGCACTCCAGTAATCACTGCCTGCCATTCTGAAAAGGATCCGTTTATCCCGACTTTCTGCTTCCTATCTGCCAACCAGTTCTCTATCCATGTCAGTACATTACCCCCAATACCATGCGCTTTGATTTTTCACACCAATCTCTTGTGCGGGTCCTTGTCAAAAGCCTTTTGAAAGTCTAAATACACCACATCCACTGGCTCTCTCTTGTCCACTCTGCTAGTTACATCCTCAAAAAATTCCAGAAGATTCGTCAAGCATGATTTCCCTTTCATAAATCTATGCTGACTTGGACTGATCCTGTCACTGCTTTCCAAATGCGCTGATATTTCATCCTTAATGATTGATTCCAACATTTTCCCCACTACTGATGTCAGGCTAACTGGACTATAATTACCCGTTTTCTCTCGCCCTCCCTTTTTAAAAAGTGGTGTTACATTAGCTAAGCTCCAGTCCATAGGAACTGATCCAGAGTTGATAGATTGTTGTAAGATGATCACCAATGCATCCACTATGTCTAGGGCCACTTCCTTAAATACTCTGGGATGCAGACTTTCAGGCTCCGGGGATTTATCGGCCTTCAATCCCATCAATTTCCCTAACACAATTTCCCATCTAATAAGGATATTCTTCAGTTCCTCCTTCTCACTAGACCTACTGTCCCCTAGTACATTCGGAAGGTTATTTGTGTCTTCCTTCGTGAAGACAGAACCGAAGTATTTGTTCAATTGATCTGCCATTTCTTTGTTCCCCATTATAAATTCACCTGAATCCGACTACAAGGGACCTATGTTTGTCTTCACTAATCTTTTTCTCTTCACATATTTATAGAAGCTTTTGCAGTCAGTTTTTTATGTTCCCTGCAAGCTTCCTCACGTACTCTATTTTCCCCCTCTTAATTAAAACCTTAGTCCTCCTCTGTTGAATTCTAAATTTCACCCAGTCCTCAGGTTTGTTGCTTTTTCTAGCCAATTTATATGCCTCTTCCTTGGATTTAACACTATCCTTAATTTCCCTTGTTAGCCACGTTCCCCCTTTTAATTTTTATTCCAGACAGGGGATGTACAATTGCTGAAGTTCATCCATGTGATCTTTAAATGTTTGCCATTGCTTATCCACCGTCAACCCTTTCAGTATCCTTTGCCAGTCTATTCTAGCCAATTCACGTCTCATACCATCGAAGTTACCTTTCCTTAAGTTCAGGACCCTAGTTTCCGGATTAACTGTGTCACTCTCCATCGTAATAAAGAATTCTACCATGTTATGGTCACTCTTCTCCAAGGGGCCTCGCACAACAAGATTGCTAATTAGCCACTTCTCATTACACATCACCCAGTCTAGGATGGCCAGCTCTCTCGTTGGTTCCTCGACAAATTGGTCTAGAAAACCATCCCTAATACACTCCAGGAAATCCTCCTCTACCGCATTGCTACGAGTTTGGTTAGCCCAATCAATATGTAGATTAAAGTTGCCCATGATAACTGCTGTATTTTATTGCACACATCCCTTTCTTGTTTGATGCTGTCCCCAAACTCACTACTACTGTTTGGTGGTCTGTACACAACTCCCACCAGCGTTTTCTGCCCTTTGGTATTTCGCAGCTCCACCCATACCGATTCCACATCATCCAAGCTAATGTCCCTCCTTACTATTGCATTAATTTCCTCTTTAACCAGCAACACCACCCCACCTCCTTTTCCTCTCTGCCTATCCTTCCTAAATGTTGAATACCCCTGGATGTTGAGTTCCCAGCCTTAGTCACCCTGGAGCCATGTCTCCGTGATGACAATTACGTCATACCCGTTAACTGTTGTCTGCACAGTTAATTCGTCCACCTTATTCCGAATACTCCTCGCATTGAGGCACAGAGCCATCAGGCTTGTCTTTTTAGAATTTTGTTGTAATGTGGCCCTTCTTGTTTTTTGCCTTGAGTTTCTCTGCCCTCCACTTTTACTATTCTCCTTTCTGTCTTTTGTTTCTGCCTCCATTTTATTTCCCTCTGTCTCCCTGCATAGGTTCCCATCCCCCTGCCATGTTAGTTTAATTCCTCCCCAACAGCACTAGCAAACACTCCCCCTAGGACATTGGTTCCGGTCCTGCCCAGGTGCAGACCACCCGGTTTGTACTGGTCCCACCTCCCCCAGAACCGGTTCCAATGTCCCAGGAATTTGAATCCCTCCGTTTTGCACCACTCCTCAAGCCACGTATTCATCTGAGCTATCCTGCGATTCCTACTCTGACTAGCATGTGGGAGTTGTAGCAATCCTGAGATTACTACTTTTGAGGTCCTATTTTTTAAATTTAGCTCCTAGCTCCCTAAATTCGTCTCATAGGACCTCATCCCGTTTTTTACCTATATATTTGGTACCTATGTGCACCATGACAACTGGCTGTTCACCCTCCCTTTTCAGAATGTCCTGCACCCGCTCCGAGACATCCTTGACCCTTGCACCAGGGAGGCAACATACCATCCTGGAGTCTCGGTTGCGGCCGCAGAAGCATCTATATATTCCCCTTACAATCGAATCCCCTATCACTTTTGCTCTCCCACTCTTTTTCCTGCCCTCCTGTGCAGCAGAGCCACCCACAATACCATGACCTTGGCTGCTGCTGCTCCCCTCTGATGAGTCATCCCCCTCAGCAGTACCCAAAGCAGTGTATCTGTTTTGCAGGGGATGACCGCAGGGGACCCCTGCACTACCTTCCTTGCACTGCTCTTCCTATTGGTCACCCATTTACTATCTAGCTGTGCACTCTTTACCTGAGGTAAGACCAACTTGTTAAACGTGCTATTCACGTTGTAAAACGTTGTGTCCTCAGTGGTGATTGGTTTGCAATACCCATGGAGATGTGTGATGAGACCAAACCTTACAACCATCGCAAAGATGAACTGTCCATTCAGTCAGATTGTCTACTGTGGGGCAATCGTGTTGTTATGCCCAAGAAAGGCACTCATCCTGGCATTGTCATGATGAAAGCCATTGCCAGGGCTCATGTTTTGTGGCCTGGAATTGACTTTGATCTGGAATCATGTGTGCATCAGTGCAATACTTGCATGCAGCTAAGTAAAGTACCAGCGGAATCTCCACTGAGTCTTTGGTTGTGGCCATCTAAACCATGGTCGAGGATATGCATCGATTTTGTGGGCCCTTTCCTGGGAAAGATGTTTTTTGTTGTCGTGGCTGCATATTCAAAGTGGGTAGAGTGTATTATTATGTCATCCAGTACTTCCACAGCTACCATTGAAAGCCTTCGTGTCATGTTTGCTACTCACGGTTTGCCTGACATTGTTGTGAGCGGCAACGGATCTTGCTTCACAAGTCTGGAGTTTCAAGAGTTCATGAAACTAAATGGTATTAAACATGTGAGGTCAGGCCCATTCAAACCTGCTTCTAATGGTCAAGCAGAGCATGCTGTTCAAACGATCAAGCAGAGCATGAAACATGTAACTCAGGGTTCACTGCAGACTTGTTTGTCATGCATATTGCTTAGTTACAGGACAAGACCTTACACTGGAGTCTCCCCTGTTGAACTACTGATGGAGAGATGTCTCAAGACCAAGCTCTCTCTTGTTCATCCCGATTTAGTATCATGATCATGCTGCTGTGTCCCGTGATATTTCTGTCGGAGATCCGGTTTATGTATTGAACTATGGTCGAGGTCCAAAGTGGATCACCGGTACTGTCACAGCCAAGGAGGGTAATCGAGTGTTTATTGTCGTGCTCAAGAACGGGCAAACATGTAGCAAACATGTTGATCAAATCAAACTGCGCCACACGGATGAACTAGAACCGCTTGAGGAAGATGCCGTCAGTGACCAACCAACCAATGGCCATTCATCAGAGGACTTTGCTGCCATTACCGAACCTAGGCTTTCGGTCTCTGACATGGTCATTACCACTCCCATCAGATCGGCTACTTAGCTTCCAGTCATAACTGACTCAGAACGTTCGCCCAGAACTGGAGTTGAACTGAGACGATCAACTCGTGAGCGGAAAGCCCCAGACCATCTTAATTCGCAAAGAGACTGATATTAAAATCTTGAATGGAGATGTTGTCATGTATTGATGCTTGGGGTCACCAGGCACCAGTGGGCGCCACTGTCGGAGGTCATCAGGCCGTACGCGCGTGTGTGCGGGTCCTGATATATAAGTGCTGGTACCATGTCTTGCAGTCACTTTGGGCGTGAATAAAGTGGACCAGGTTTACACCTGAGTGAGTTTACAGCAACAAGTCTTTTGAGTCATTATATACATAACAACCTCAATGGACAGTGCGGTCTTGATAGTGCTAGCAGGCTGCAGATCTCCCCGATGAGCTGGCATATCTCACTGATAACCTCTTTCCAGAAGTGCAGTCTCCTAAGGCAGGTGTTACCGGACAAGTTTAGATCAGACTGCTTCTCCCTGTAAATGCGTGGGGTGTAAGGTCTCGTCCTCCTCAGCAGTCGGCCACCTCTTTGATTGGGCACATAATGCTGTTGAATATACCTTCTGCCATCTGTAGTCTGCAGCATGGGCATAGTCATCAAGACAGGCTAAAAATTGCAGGCCCCATTACAATCACAATCAGTATTATACCTATTGTTCACAAACAATAAAGTTAACTACTAAAACACCTAAAATAACTTCAAATTGTCCACAGTATGATAAGATGTTTGTTCAGATGTTCAAATCACCTTAAAAGACCTCCAGAGCACATCAAAACTCCCCAGAAGCCTTTTATATGAACCAACCTCCGATTTACAAAATGGCATCTATACCACTGGATTTAGTTCAGGTCAGAGCAACTTTTTCTCAGCGGGTTTTTTGGCGAGCGATATTTTCAGCGCTATGTGGGCAAGGTGCCGACAGTAACGCTTGGCGATATTATGCATGTTACTTTCGCCCATTCTGATCTTTACGCCAAAAAAAGGTGGGCCGGCGGTATTATTATTTCTCAGCGTTAAGTTCATGCCGAAAGTAACGCTGAGCGATAAGTGGGCATTAGTTTCCATTTTGTTGCTAAATGGACGATATCTGGGCGTTATACCTTATCTCAGCGTTAAAATGGATGTTAAGTGGGCAGTATCGATGCAAAAAAAATGGTAAGTCTAGCACATAATACCCTTTTATAAAGAACAGGTTTAACATAGAGCACAGAGGGCATTTTCCTCTATTTGTGTGATAACCCATGACAACAAGCAGCACCAAGTGCCAACAATCCATATTAGTCTGTACTTTCTCCATAGAAAACTGACAAATGCATTCAGAACTGAAATATATAACTGTCTTTCCTTTGGTCCTTTGAGTAAGTTTTGTATTTTATAAAGGACTAGCACCGAGGAATAATAAAGTCTTAGGAGAATTATTTTGAGAAATTATGAAGAAAATTATTTAAAATTGTTATAAAATATTGTAAATTCTGTTTACAATTTAAATTAGCTTTAAATGTGAAGTAACAAAATGTGAGTTTAAAATATCTAAGGTTGTCAGATTGGATTTTGAGTACTTGATCCAAATTCTGGATTGTTAGTAATCTATGTCTCAACAAGGCAATATACTTTACTCTTTACACGTATGCATTTATTATTAGAGAAATTCATTGAAACAAAACATGGTTTGGTTCAACATAGTCCATTAAACTTTTTACCTCTGATCTTAAATTTTAGTAAAGTACATGTACAAATATTGGGAAATGGTGTCTATTAACTGTCACTTTATATCTGTTCCCAGCAAGCTGTCCTGTAGCTGTTTTTGAAATACTGGATGAAATCACTGAGCCAACAGCAGTGAATTGTCAAAAACATCATTGTGGCCCTGAGCATGAGTTACTGAAGACAGAGAACATAAAGTCAACTCATAATCTAATCTTATGCCAATATTTTATTTTAAACGTAATTAACTTTGGCAGGAAGTAGGCCAATTTCCCTTTCTAATTTCCTTTCTTTTCATGGCATTCTTTTGATAACCTGAGTGCTACCAAAAGAAAATGAATGGCTATGATATTTCCAATGTTAATCAAAAATATACGTCCATCTCCAACCCAAGATATGATGTTCTCAAATACTTTTAGCCATTAATAATAATGATGGACCTTTGCAGTGATTTAATCACTAAAAATGAAAAAATACAGATTTGCATTTATATAGCGCCTTTCATAACCTCAGGGCATCCCAAAGCGCTTTACAGCCAATGAAGTAATTTTTAAGTGTAGTCACTATTGTAATGTAGGAAATGCAGCAGCCAATTTGTACACAGCAAGCTTCCATAAACAGCAATATGATGAGGACCAGATAATCTGTTTTACAGATGTTGATTGAGGGATATATATTGGCCAGGACATTGGGGATAACTCCTCTGCTCTTCTTTGATATAGTGCCATAGGATCTTTTAGATCCACCTAAGAGAGCAGACGTCTGTTTAACGTCTCATTCGAAAGACGGCACCTCCAACACTGCAGCACTCCCTCAGCACTGCACTGGAGCCTACATTTTTGAGCTCAAGTCTCTGGAGTGGGACTTGAACCTATCTGACCCACTGAGCCATGGCTGACACCAAAAATAACAACAAAATGACTTGATTGATTATATTATGGGAATAACAAGGAAGGCAGACAACAAAGACACTGAAGAAATCACTTGGAGTGTAACATATTTGTAATAAAGCTATTCATAATAACTGGAAAATTTAAAAAAATGTTAATGGAGAATATTATCTAAGTAATGTACTTGGTTAATAAAAGAGGCTTTTGGATATAATTTGTTAGCTGTTACTGCTTATAACCAATATGCCTCTAATAATAGCCATAATAACCGTGGTATGTTCTATGTTGTGTATATCCTCACTTTGTTGATATCAAGATTGATTGCATTGTCTCCTATTCTAATTCATAACTTTAAAACTTGACAAGGTGCCACATAAAAGGTTACTGCACAAGATAAAAGTTCACGAGGCTGGGGGTAATATATTAGCATGGAAAGAGGATTGGCTAACGAACAGAAAATAGAGAGTCAGGATAAATGGTTCATTCTCTGGTTGGCAATCAGTAACTAGTGGGGTGCCGCAGGGATCAGTGCTGGGATCTACAATAACGATCTACAATCTATATTAACGACTTGGAAGAAGGGACTGAGTGTAACGTAGCCAAGTCTGCTGACGATACAAAGATGGGAGGAAAAGCAATGTGTGAGGAGGACACACAAAATCTGCAAAAGGACATAGACAGGCAAAGTGAGTGGGCAAAAATTTGGCAGATGGAGTATAATATTGGAAAGTGTGAGGTCATGCACTTTGGCAGAAAAAAAATCAAAGAGCAAGTTATTGGTCCAGAAATTCCTCTGGGGGTCTTCCCGCGGGCAATTGACTCCTCGCTGGATATTTTTTACAAATTTACCTGGTGGTCTCGGAGGCGCCCTGATTTCCGTTGGGGAGGCCTTCTCCTCCCGCGCTGCGAAGTGCGCTCCCGTGCAGAGGGTCCCAATGCAGAAGATGCAGTCATGTGTGACTGCTCAGCCAATCGGGTAAGTATTTCACAGGTTCCCATTAATAGCAGTGAGACTTGCGTATCTACGAGTCCTCAGTGCTATTAATGAGAACAAAAGCAATCACACAAAATAATAAAAAATAAAAAACAGACCACACATATTTAAATTAATTTGAAATTAAAGTCATTATGTCTTATAAAAAATCAAATAATTTTCCGATTTTTAAAAAAGTTTAAAAAATTATGGTTAAAAATAAACTTACTGTAGTGGGGAGGGTTTTTAAGAATAAAATGTGTTTTTCTAACTTTATTTTAAAATGTTTTGGTCTATTTTTAAACACTTGCGCCTGTAAAAGTAGGCTATATGCATGCTTTTTCAGGCGCAAGGTTTTTGAGGACATTTGCTGGGCAAGATATCCGTAAATATCGGAAATCTTGCCCTGCAAATGTCCTCACTCCCAATCTGCGGATGATCTGTCAAACTAGAAACTTGACATATCGGAAAAGCCGGTTTTCAGCGCATGTGCATTGCGCACTAAAAAACGGCTTTTCTGATGCCTTCCTGGGTCAGTAGAAATTTCGCGCGGACCCGGGACATCGGAATTCCAGCACCATTACTTAAATGGAGAATGTTTGCAAAGTGCTGCAGTACAGTGGGACCTGGGGGTACTTGTGCATGAAACACAAAAGGATAGTATGCAGGTACAGCAAGTGATCAGGAAGGTCACTGGAATCTTGGCCTTTATTGCAAAGGGGATGGAGTATAAAAGCAGGGAAGTCTTGCTACAGCTATACGGGGTATTGGTGAGGCAACACCTGGAATACTGCATTCAGTTTTGGTTTCCATTTTTACGAAAGGATATACTTGTTTTGGAGGCAGTTCAGAGAAGGTTCACTAGGTTGATTCCGGGGATGAGGGGATTGACTTATGAGGAAAGGTTGAGTAGGTTGGGCCTCTACTCATTGGAATTCAGAAGAATGAGAGGTGATCTTATCAAAATGTATAAGATTATGAGGGAGCTTGACAAGGTGGATGCAGAGAGGATGTTTCCACTGATGGGGGAGACTAGAACTAGAGGGCATGATCTTAGAATAAGAGGTCGCCCATTTAAAACTGAGATGAGGAGAAATTTCTTCTCTGAGGGTTGTAAATCTGTGGAATTTGCTGTCTCTAAGAGCTGTGGAAGCTGGGACATTGAATAAATTTAAGACAGAAATAGACAGTTTCTTAAATGATAAGGGGTTAAGGGGTTATGGGAGGCAGGCAGGGAAGTGGAGCTGAGTCCACGATCAGATCAGCCATGAACTTTGCTTTGAAACTTCAAACTTGGCATAATTTAAGCACTATTTCTTAATTTACCTCATCTTCACTCCTACTGTTTTCAACCTTAATGGTATCCTGTGATATGGAACTAGGTCCTAAGTTTTTCATTAAAAAGTCAATTGTATTACTATAATTAACTCAAGAGTTGATTTTGTTGTAGACACATTAACAGACATTCACAGCTCCATTTATCAGGGTGTTTGAGGAGAGTGAGGAAGAAAATCATACAGTGGATACATCATTACCATTTCAGGGCTAGATACTACTGTCTTAGAGGAGACATACGTTCAATCCAATCAGACCTGTGCCTTGGAAATTTTCCAAAGCACCATGAAAGACTAAATATTCGTTTATTGTACTGACGACAAAAGAGGAAAGGATATATAAGGCACAGACGTCAGAGGTTCCCACATAAATACTCTGAGATTTTCCATGGGAGAGGATGCTTAATTAAGTCTGAATTGATGGAGTGCATAGCTGCTGAATAGCACCGAAACACATATGTATATGAGTAAACAAGTCAGCTTGGAACATGCTGGAGGCTATGTTTAAAGGGAATGGTAGCAGAATGGTTAAGTAACGGGACTAATAATCTAAAGGCCTGAACTAATAATCCAGAGATGTGAGTTCAAATACTACCACAGCAGCTGGGGAATTTAAATTCAGTTAATTAAATAAATCTGGAATAGAAAGCTAGTGTCAGTAATAGTGACCATGAAACTACTGGATTGTAATAAAAACCCATCTGGTTCACTAATGTCCTTTAGGGAAGGACATCTGCCATCCTTACCTGGTCTGGCCCTTATGTGACTCCAGACCCACAATGTGGTTGACTCTTAACTGCCCTCTGAAATGGCCTAGCACAAGACACTCAGTTGTAACAAACCGCTACAAGAAACAATCAGAATAAGAATAAAACTGGACGGATCACCCGGCATTGAACTTGGCACTGGTTTTGGACACGACAATGGCAAACCCAGCTCAGTCGACCCTGGGAGAATGTGTCCCACAGACTAGTCAAGCAACAGCCTGACATAGTCATACTCACAGAATCATACCTTTCCGCCAATGTCCCAGACTCCTCCTTCACCATATCTGGATATGTCCTGTCCCACCGGCATCAACAAGAGTGGCTCAGTAGTGTAATCGAGCCTCCTCTAGTGGACTACTGCTTCACCTAGCAGAATATGGTGGTAATGCAATTACTGATGTAAATAATAAAAAGGGTCATGTGGCAAAGTCACATGATGACAGTTTTCTGTTAAGAGTGTTGTGTATAGTGTGTTTGTTAGTGATGTCATAAGAATATATTAAATTGGCGACATAGGATTGTATTTCTAGATTCCCCAGCTGAAATTTTTGTTGGTGGATGTTCGTGCCAACCAACAGAGAGACTTTGAGAAGTTCTTTGTTTTTCAAATGAGCTAAAAATGCAAGGTAAATTTCAAGCACACTTAACTGAACTGTTGACGTTGCCAGAATGCATGTGGGAGTAATAGGGTGCTTGGGTGAGTTCCATCATGACCAAGAAACCTTCGGAGCGTATATGGAGCGGCTAGAAATGTTTTTCACTGTGAATAATATCGTCGGCGTCCCCGATGATGAAAACCATAACTGGGTGGTGTTAGAAAAGAAACGGGCTATTTTCTTATTTGAAGCAGGCTCCGAGGTGTATGAAACCCTGAAAAATGTGTTTGTTCCCGTCAAGCCAAAGGACACACCACTGATGGAGAACAGCACTACAGCCCTGAGCCCCAGGAAATTGCTGAAAGTTTTGGAATATGGTATCTATTAAATGACGACAGTATCAGTGAGTACGTGATAGCTTTAAGAAAGCTATCCATTCACTGTCATTTCGGAAACTTTCAGGACCGAGCATTGTGTGACCGCTTTGTTTATGGGATGAAAAATGAAGCAATCAGAAAAAAATTGTTGACAACCCCTAATTTAACTTTTGATTTAGCTTGTCAGGCAGCTATGCCAATGGATATGGCCGACCAATACTCCCTAGAATTCCAGTTGTCAGACAACTGAGGCAAATCGCCTACAGGTTAAAAGTAAAAGGCAGTTGGGCCCCAAGGCCTCAGCAACTGGCCATAGTAACAGCGCATTGAAGCCATGCTATTGGTGCCTGGGACAACACATTTCTCAAAGCTGTCCATATGTGAAGGCAGAGTGTTTCTTCTGCAAGAAAACTGGACATCTTGCAAAGGCATGTCGACTGAAGAGTAAACCATGAGAGGAAGCTTGCTGGCAACATAAAAACTGACTGCCAAAGCTTCTATAGATATGTGAAGAGAAAAAGATTAGTGAAAACAAACGTAGGTCCCTTGCAGTCAGATTCAGGTGAATTTATAATGGGGGACAAATAAATGGTGGACCAGTTAAACAAATACTTTGGTTCTGTCTTCACGAAGGAAGACACGAATAACCTTCTGGAAATACTAGGGGACCGAGGGTCTAGTGGGAAGGAGGAACTGAAGGAAATCCTTATTAGACGGGAAATTATGTTAGGGAAATTGATAGGATTGAAGATCGATAAATCCCTGGGGCCTGATAGTCTGCATCCCAGAGTACTTAAGGAAGTGGCCCTAGAAATGGTGGATGCATTGGTGATCATTTTCCAACAGTCTATCGACTCTGGATCGGCTCCTATGGACTAGAGGGTAGCTAATGTAATACCACTATTTAAGAAAGGAGGGAGTGAGAAAACGGTTAATTATAGACAGGTTAGCCTGACATCAGTAGTGGGGAAAATGTTGGAATCAATTATTAAAGATGAAATAGCAGCACATTTGGAAAGCAGTGACAGGATCGGTCCAAGTCTGCATGGATTTATGAAAGGGAAATCCTGCTTGACGAATCTTCTAGAATTTTTGGGGGATGTAACTGGTAGAGTGGACAAGGGAGAACCAGTGAATGTGGTGTACTTGGACTTTCAAAAGGCTCTTGACAAGGTCCCACACAAGAGATTGGTGTGCAAAATTAAAGCACATGATATTGGGTGTAATGTACTGATGTGGATAGAGAACTGGTTGGCAGACAGAAAGCAGAGTCGGGATAAACAGGTCCTTTTCAGAATGGCAGGCAGTGACTAGTGGGGTGCCGCAGGACTCAGCGCTGGGACCCTAGCTCTTTACAATATACATTAATGATTTGGATGAGGGAATTGAGTGTAATATGTCCAAGTTTGCAGATGACACTAAGCTGGGTGGCGGTGTGAGCTGTGAGGATGCTAAAAGGCTGCAAGGTGATTTGGACAGGTTAGGTGAGTGGGCAAACGTGTGGCAGATGCAATATAATGTGGGTAAATGTGAGGTTATCCACTTTGATGGCAAAAACACGAAGGCAGAATATTATCTGAATAGCAGCAGATTAGGAAAAGGGGAGGTGCAACGAGACCTGGGTGTCATGGTATATCCGTCATTGAAAGTTGGCATGCAGGTACAGCAGGCGGTGAAGAAGGCAAATTATATGTTGGCCTTCATAGCTAGGGGATTTGAGTATAGGAGCAGGGAGGTCTTACTGCAGTTATACATGGCCTGAGTGAAGCCTCACCTGGAATATTGTGTTCAATTTTGGTCTCCTAATCTGAGGAAGGACGTTCTTGCAATTGAGGGAGAGCAGCGAAGGTTCACCAGACTGATTCCTGGGATGGCAGGACTGACATATAAGGAGAGACTGAATCGACAGGGCCTGTATTCACTGGAGTTTAGAAGGATGAGAAGGGATCTCATAGAAACATATAAAATTCTGACGGGACTGGACAGGTTAGATGCAGGAAGAACGTTCCCGATGTTGGGGAAGTGTAGAACCAGGGGACATAGTCTAAGGATAAGTGGTAAGCCATTTAGGACTGAGATGAGGAGAAACTTCTTCACTCAGAGAGTTGTTAACCTGTGGAATTCTCTACCGCAGAGAGTTGTGAATGTCAGTTCATTGGATATATTCAAGAGGGAATTAGATATGGTCCTTACGGCTAAAGGGATCAAGGGGTATGGAGAGAAAGTAGGAAAGGGGTTCTGAGGTGAATGATCAGCCATGATTTTATTGAATGGTGGTGTAGGCTTGAAGGGCCGAATGGCCTACTCCTGCACCTATTTTCTATGTTTCTATGTTTCTAAACCAACTTTCAATGGTAGAAGTAGAAATCACCAGAGATTACATAGCATTGAAGAGAAGCAATAGGACGAGGAGTTTCTGGAGATACACATCATCAGGAACACGAGGGTATATAACAATGATTCGCAAAATACAAGGATCAGTTTCAGAGTTTGCCTCTCATAGTAATGGCCGGAGACAAACCTGCTTTGATAGTTAGAAATTGGTTGGGATCATTGAAGCTGGATTGGAATGAGATTTCTCGTGTGGAAACGAGATTTGCATCAGAAGATGACGTGATCAAGCAGTATCCAAAAGTGTTCCACGAAACAGGCAGTCCAATCCAAGGCTTCAAGATGAATGTCAGAGTGCAGAAGGATGCTAGACCAGTTTACTGCAAGCCATGTCCCGTACCATATGGACTCAAGGAGAAGGAGAAAGTTGAGCAAGAACTCAAAAAGACCAGAAACTGAGAACATTATCTCTGAGGTAGATCTAATTAATGCTGATCACAGTAATGCTGATGCTATGTCCAGGTTGCCATTCCCATTACAAGTTACACCCAATAGGGAAGAAGTGTTCTATTTTTCATACATTGATGAACTGCCAGTCACAGTTGAAGAGATTGGTAGAGCAACCAAATGTGACCCAGTGATGTCAAAGGTGTATGATTACATAGCAAATGGCTGGCCAAACCAGGTATCAGAGAAAGATATTCATCCATACTTCGTTCGTAGGAATGAATTGTCATTGGATAAAAATTGTATCACATGGGGTGCAAGAGTGGTTATCCCAAGCAAGTTCAGGTCCAAATTGTTGGGTGATCTTCATGACCAGCACCTGGGAATGTGCTTGACCAAGAGTTTTGCATACAGTTACTTATGGTGGCCGGGTTTAGATAAAGATATAGAGTACAGCATTAGTCAGTGTACAACATGTCAATCGTTAAGCAAGAAACCACCATCGTACCATTACAGCTATGGAAATGACTTCCCAGGGTGTGGCAAAGGTTACATGTAGATTTTTCTGAGCTAGAAGGGCAACAATTGTTCATTGTGATTGATAGTCATTCAAAGTGGGTAGAGGTGTTTCTGATGCATAAAATAACAAGAAGTCCAAGAGAAAGTCAGAATTTAAGTCTGAGTCTGACTCAATCAGAGAAACAGTCTGAAGTTGTAGAAATTACGAATGTAGATCAAGAATTGCCCTTGGAGAAAAACTTTCCTCAGGCTCAGCGTCGAATGAGTCTAAGAACTAAAACAAGTTTGGAAAGTTCTGTTCGAGAGCAAAGGTATCTTCTTCAAAACAGAAAACCAGTGGTTAAGTTTGATTTGTAAATATGGAAAAATAAGTCCATATCTTTTGTTGTGTATACCATGCATGTTTAATGATTATTTTGTTAGGATTACTTCTTCAATAAGGATGGAGAAGTGTAATAGAGCTCCCCCTAGTGGACTACTGCTCCACCTAGTGGACTACTATGGTAATGCAACTACTGATGTAAATAATAAAAGGGTCATGTGGCAAAGTCACATGAGGACAGTTTTCTGTTAAGAGCCATCTTGTGCTTGTTAGTGGTGATGTAAAGATATATCACAGGCAGCACAACTACTGACCGAGTTGGCTGAGTTCTGAAGGACATAGCTGCTGGACTGGGCCTGCAGCAGGTGGTGAGAGAACCAACATGAAGGAAAAACCTATTTGACCTCTTCCTCACCAATGTACCTGTTGCAGATGCAGCTCTCCATGGCAGCATTGGTAGTAGAGATCACTGCACTCACTGTCCTTGTGCAGACGAAGTCCCATCTTCACACTGATGTACATCGTGTTGTGTGGCAGTACCATTATGCTAAATGGGAAAGATTCAGAACAGATCTAGCAGCTCAAAGCTGGGCATCCATGAGGTGCTGTGGGCCATCAGCAGCAGCAGAATTATATTCCATCACAATCTGTAACCTCATGGCCCGACATATCCCTCACTCTACCATTACCATCAAGCCAAGGGAGCAGCCCTGGTTCATTGAAGAGTGCAGAAGTGCATGCCACGAGCAGCACCAGGCATACCTAAAAATGAGGTACCAACCTCTGGAAGCTGCACCACAGAACTACATGCATGCTAAACAGTGGAAGCAACATGCTTTAAACAGGGCTAAGCGATCCCACAATCAACGAAACAGATCAGAGCTCTGCAGTCCTGCCACACCATGTTGTGAATGTTGGTGGACTATTAAACAATTAACGGGAGGAGGAGGTTCCATGAATATCCCCATTCTCAATGATGGCGGAGCCCAGCACGCAAGTGCCAAAGACAAGGCTGAAACCTTTGCAAACATCTTCAGCGAGAAGTGCCACGTGGATAATCCATATCGGCCTGCTCCTGATGTCCCTACCATCACAGAAGCCAGTCTTCAGCCAATTCGATTCATCCATGTGATATCAAGAAATGGCTGAGCACACTGGATAGAGCAAAGGCTATGGGACCTGACAAAATCCCGGCTGTCGTGCTGAAGACTTGTGTTCTAGAATTAGCTGCACCACTAGCCCAGCTGTTCTAGTACAGCTACAACACTGGCATCTACCCGACAATGTGGAAAACTGCCCAGGTATGTCCTGTCCACAAAAAGCAGAACAAATTCAATCCAGCCAAATACCGCCCCATCAGTCCACTCTCAATCATCAGCAAAGTGATGGAAGGTGTCATCGATAGTGCTATCAAGCGGCACTTACCCACCAATAACCTGCTCACCGATGCTCAGTTTGGATTCCGCCAGGACCTCACAGCTCCGAACCTCATTATAGCCTTAGTCCAAACATCTACAAAAGAGCTGAATTCCAGAGGTGAACTGAGAGTGACCGCCCTGGACATCAAGGCAGCATTTGACCAAGTGTGACATCAAGGAGCCCTAGTAAAATTGGAGTCAATGGGAATCAGGGGGAAAACTCTTCACTGGCTGGAGTCATACCTAGCACAAAGAAAGATGGTTGTGGTTGTTGGAGTTCAATCATTCCAGCTCCAGGACATCGTTGCAGGAGTTCCTCAGGACAGTGCCCAAGACCCAACCTTCTGCAGCTGCTTCATCAATGACCTTCCCTTCATCACAAGGTCAGAAGTGGGGATGTTCGCAGATGATTGCACAGTGTTCAGGTCCATGCACAATTCCTCAGAAAATGAAGCCATCCATGCCCACATGCAGCAAGACCTGGGTGACTTTCAGACTTGGACTGATAAGAGGCAACTAACATTTGCGCCACACAAGTGCCAGGCAATGACCATCTACAACAAGCGAGAATATAACCAGCTCCCCTTTTACATTCAATGGCATTACCATCGCCGAATCCCCCACCATTAACATCCCGGGGGTCACCATTGACCAGAAACTTAACTGATCCAGCCATATGAATATTGTGGCAACAAATGTGGGTCAGAGGCTGGCTATTCTGTGGCGAGTGCCTCACCTCCTGACTCCCCAAAGCCTTTCCACCATCTACAAGACAGAAGTCAAGAGTGTGATAGAATACTCTCCACGTGCCTGGATGAGTGCAGCTCCAACAACACTCAAGAAACTCAACCATCCAAGACAAAGCAGCCTGCTTGATTGGCACCCCATCCACCACCTTAAACATTCACTCCCTTCACGAACGGCACACCATGGCTGCAGTTTGTACCATGTATAAGATGCACAGCAGCAATTCACCATGGCTTCTTTGGCAGCACCTCTCAATCCTGCGACCTCTACCACCTAGAAGGACAAGGGCAGCAGGCACATGGGAGCACCATCACCTGCATGTTCCCCTCCAGATTACACACCATTCTGACTTGGAAATATATTGCTGTTCCTTCATCGTAGCTAGATAAAAATCCTGGAACTCCCTCCCTATCAGCACTGTGGGAGTACCTTCATCACACGGACTGCAGCATTCATAAAGGCGGCTCCCCACCACCTTCTTAAGGGCAATTATGGATGGGAAATAAATGCTGGCCTTGCCAGCGATGCCCACATCCTGTAATGAATAATTTTAACAAATTGATGACCCACCAGCCACTTTCCACCATATACTTCATGAATATAGCCTTTCAACCCAACTCTGAGGTATCAGATGGCTGCTTTAGCAGTTGTTGATGCAACCTAATGTCCGATATAGTTAAAGTGCCTCTTAACTCTAAGTGTGACTGTGGAGGTTCTGTGCAGTGACTTATCATCCCACAGCTCTATTCCAGTTCGACTGTAGACTTTGTAAACACCAAGTCAATAGTGGAAATATTTACATTTGATTTTTTTTTTGTAAATAATATCTTTTTTGATCTAAAGTTGTTTTTGGCGTACGTTCTTAATATGACATTTAAGTTACTATTTTTGATTGCTGATGAATTTTGAAAAGGGCTTCTTTAATGGGGATTAGGCTCATAATTTATATATTCGAGGGCTATAATGTTTGTTTTAGGCATCCTCCTGTAATGCCTAGAAAAAAAGTCCCACGATTTTAGCAGTTGGGACCAATGCCTGCGCAGGTTGAGAGCACTGTTAAATTGGTAAGCTTTGTGCACATTTTGTGCCTGATAAATGGGCACAATGCACATCAATTTTTACCCTATAGTGCTTTGAGGTTAGACTTTCCATTGTTATCGCTATCGCTCAAAAATGGGCAATATTTCCGTCGTTAGTGGTTGTCTCACTTTTCAGAACCGCTGGAGTATTGCCCATTTTAAAAACCATTAATTTTGCCTTTTTAATTTGAGCGATAGCGGTAACGATGTGAAATGGGTGATAGCGATGTATTCAGTCATGCAAGGCCGGCGTCCATAGCAATGGCCATTCTGTGCGCATGCTTTTTTTTCCCAGGCAATTAACTTTTCCCATGATTTGGGAGGTCAGTGGTCATCTGCCCATGCTCAGAAGACAAAGGGAGGGGGAGAGAGACCGCATTTGTCTTTGGAGCTGAGCAGGAAGGTTGCATCGTGGCTACAGATAAAAAAAAAGTTGGATACTTAATTTTTAATAAATGGAGATGGATTACGAGGAGTTGGGAATGAGTGATGTTGGTGAGGTGGTAGATGTGGGTGAGGAAGAGAGTGATTTGGCGGAGGTTGGAGGGAGAAGGAAGGTGAAACTCTTCACCGATGAGGCGAATGCAGCTCTGGTCCATGAGATGGAGACTCGGTGGGGCCAATTAACTCGGGGAGGGTGTGGGAAATCCCTCCTCCCACCCCCCTCCTTGTGTATCACAGAGAATATGGGTGGAGATCGCCGAAGTGGTTTCATCGGCGGCACATGACGTGAGAGAGCCAAGCCAGTGCCGCAAGCGCTGGAAGACCTGGTTGAGTCTACAAGAGTAAGTATTCAATTATTACATTTATAATTGTAATGATGCACTGACTCATTAATTAAAATGTAAATCTGCCGGATTGTAACTAAGCTGGGTAATCTTAGTGTCACGCATTAGTTCCTAATCATGATTTTATCAAATTTCTTCTTTGAACGTAGATATTATAACCATGCATCAATTGCATACAAACCGTTTTAGCATATAATGTTAACGATGAATAGCAGGGGTAATAACTAATTGTGGATTATAATATCTGTGTGTTTCCGTAATAGTACCTAAGCAATTAGCTTGCCATGCTCTTGTCACATTTGCAGAAGAAGATATCTAAGAATCGGGCCGAGCGCAGGCGGACCGGGGGAGGGCCTGCTGATCTTTATCAACTTACTGACCTGGAGGAGCGTGCCTCAGCCCTTGTTGGGGTGCTTAATCGTTCGGCCACCCGTGGTGGTGCAGATCCCGTTATTGCGCCACGTGAGTAATATATAAACCAGTGGTAATTTAATGTAATTTAATGCCATTTGAGTATAATATATGAATTATGTAATGTTATGTAATTAATGCTAGGATCATGAAATCTTATTGTAATGCCATGCAGCTTCTGTACTCTCATGTTAATTATATGTAAAATCTGTTGTTAATATTTATTGCAGTAGTGTTGCACCTTGTACATATGCCCGAGCAGCATAAGCATTTTCATGTCACCCTGGCCTCCCCTTCTCTTCTATTAACCTCAATTATGTTTTCTAGCTGCCCAGGCTCCCCAGGCGCAACGCAGGAATGTGGAGGTCCCTGGAGCGTCACCTCTTCTGCTACAGGTCTTACTGACCACAGGAGAAGAGACAACAGAGAGGATGATGAGCCTCAACCGTGCTGCTCAGCGCAGGTTGAGGTGTCAACTCAAGGGTTTGCTGTACCTGCGGCCACATCCTCATCAACGGATGAAGAAGCAGGGCCAAGCGACTTGCAGCAGGGCGCTCTGAGTGGTCCAGCACCTACGCCGACCACGCCGAGGTTAGTTTGGTGAGGTAGGCATGCGCAGCGACAGGCGGATGTAAACCTGGACATGGTGTCACTGTCGAGGGAAAGCGTCGACATTGGTCGAGAGCTCCTCCAAGCAATTGGTGGGTTGATCGGCATCAATGCCGCACTATCTGCACACATCTCGGAGGACATGGGGTAGATGGTTGCGGCAATGCGGCGAACGGCCGACTCCATCGATGCCATGTGGCAGGTGATTGTCTCGGGACACGGCATTGTGCCCTAAGGTGCCGTACCACCTATGCCGACAAATCCGAGTCAGGAGGAAGCAGTTGCTTCCAACTCCGAAGACATTTCTTTGGAAATCTCTTCTCTAGGGTCCCAAGAATTGACTCTGCCAATGTCACCCCCGCCCCCCACCCTCCCCCACAGCAGCAGCGCTCGAGGTGCTCTGTTGCAAGACGACTTGGCGTTAATGTGGGCAGAAGGGGGAGCTTAAGGGGGTTTCAAATGAGGGGGATAGAGGTAGAGGGAAGTGTGGCCGCAGGTAGGGGGATATTTGCATGGTTGGGGGGGTGTCCTTATTCTTGTTATTATTTTTGTTATTTAAATTGTTGACTGTTGGGGGTGGTTGTTATTGTTGTTATTATTGTTATTATTGTTATTAAAATGTGTTGACTGTTGTGGGGCTAGGGGAGAGATGGGTGTTTCTATTCAATTATTTATTTAATGTAAGTTTGTTTTTTCACATAGTTTGTTTACATTTTTTTTTACTTCAATTGTTCCTTAAAGATTTTTATTTAACCTTACAATTGTTGTGCAGTGTCTTCTAATAACAGAAGGTTAAACATCAATACAAGGGTTGCAAACAATGGCCAGGCCAGGCCAGGCAAGGATGAAACGTAACATACCGCAACTGTAACTGTCACCAACGTAACTTCAAGCAAAGCGTTCATTAATGAGCTGCTGACACAACAGTCTTGCAGCTGTGTAACTACCACGGGGCTTTTCCCGTTGTGTGAGGGGGGGCGGTGGTGGCATGGGTTCATTGCCAGGCTGATTGACCTCACTGAGGTCCTCATCCTCCACCTCCTCCTCCTCCTCTTCTACCTCCCCTCTCTCCTGAGGTGGACCAGCAGTACCATCTGGCAATTATTGTCCCCTCCTGATAGCTAATTTATGCAACATGTATCACACCACAATGAACTCAGTGACTTGCTCAGGGTGGTATTGGAGATTGCCTCCTGAGTGGTCCAGGCATCTGAAGTGCTGCTTCAGCAGTCCAATTGTCTTTTCAACGATATTGCATGTGGCTATATGGTTTTCGTTGTAGCGCTTCTCGGCTTCTGTCTGAGTCTTTCACAGGGGGGTCATGAGCTGGCAAGGCCATATCCTTTATCCCCCAGCATTCAACAGTGACATTGTGGCTGACTCTTAAACAGGTCAGAGACTGCTTTCACACAAGATGTGCGCATCATGAATGCTACCTGGAAAATTTGCATTTACTGCCATGGTTATTTGCTTGTGGTCAACAACGAGCTGCACATTCAGGGAGTGAAATCCCTTTCCATTACAGTAAACCTCTGACTCCTCTAAAGGTGCTCGCAGGAAGATGTGCATACAGTCTATTGCACCCTGCACCTTGGGGAAGTTTGCTATTTTCAAGAACCCCAAAGCCCTCTCACTTTGTGCCTCCCTGGTCATAGGGAAGTCCATCCTACGTGTGTAAAGGGCTTCAGTCACATGTTGAACGTGCTGAGAGATGCAGCAAATGTCACCAGCTGAGGCCTGAAAGGAGCCCGATGCATAGAAGGAAAGTGCCGCAGTAACCTTAACCTCAATGGGCAGTGCAGTCCTGATGGTGCTGGTAGGTTGCAGATCTCCCTTAATTAGCTGGCATAGCTCATTGATGACCTCCTTTTGGAAGCGCAGCCTTCTAACGCACGTGTTATCGAACAAGTCCAGGTATGATCGCTTATCCCTGTAAATGCGTTGGGTGTGAGGTCTCCTCCTCCTCGGCAGTCTGCCACCTCTTTGGGCATATAATGCTCTTCAATGAATCTTTTCCCATCTCGATTCTGCAGCATGTGAGTAGTCATCAATATTGGCTGAGAAATTACAGGCCCCATTACTATAAATGCCCTAATCTGTCTTCAAAATTCTTAAATTGTCCTCAAGAAATACAATATAAACTCAAAATTGACCACTCACAAATTACTTCAATGCTCCCATCAACTTGAAGCAGCTTTTTATTAAACTTCCTCCAGTTTACAAAATGGCGTCCATACCGTTGGGTTAAGGTCAGGTGAATGCAGCTTTTCTTGAGCATCTTTTTGGCCGGGCGATCATTTGGGCGGTATATGTGCGAAATGGCGAAAGTAGCGATCAGCGATAATCTGGGCGGTATTTGGGTGTTAGTTTCTATTATAAACAACCTTCTTGGCGGTGCACAAATGATGACGTCAAATTTTATTTTTTTTAAATGGGCGGGCGGTTCAGCTCATTCCCGGCAGTAATTGTCTGCCGAAAGTTCCGCCGGCAATAAATGCGCGATAATCGATTGGGCCATACTTTCCATTTATAATCAAATATGGACGGTAAACAGAATCTCGGCAGTTATATGGGTGCTAAATGGGTGGTAAATGGGCGGATATATGCCGAAAGTCTTGGGGTTAGACTTTCCACATTTTTTGCATGCTTAACGCCCACATAACGTCCATTTTACCACTGAAATGATGTATAACGCCCATATATCGTCCATTTAGCCACAAAATGGAAACTGAAGAACATTTTTTGAAAACTTATCGCCGAGCGGTACTTTCCCCATGTGCTAATGCCAGGAAAAAATAATACCGTCCGCCCACTTTTTTTGGGCGGAATCATCAGAATGAGCGAAATATCGTCCAGCGTTACTTTCCGCACAAAATCAATGCCGAGATTCTATAATACTGCCAGCCCATTTTTTTTGTCGTAAAGACCTCATTTGGTGAAGCTAATGTCCAGGAGATTGCCCACCTTCACTTTCACCATCTCGCACACATCGCCCACAATATCGCTCGCCCCAAAAACTGCCCAGAAAAAGTGGAACTGTTCTGAACTGTTCTGAATCGCAGGTCGCTTCATTCAAAAGGCTGCTTCAACTTCAGGAGAGTTTGCATTGACTCTGGAGTTCTTCTCAGGTGAAGTGACCATCTCAACAGATATATTTTCAGACTCTAGATCATTGGGGGTTTACTCTAGGTGTATTTTAGTGAGGAGATTATTGCTTCTGATCAATCGCTATTATACTTTCATTGCAATGGGGCCAGCCATTTCTCAGCCTGCATCGATTAAAACACAGATGCTACAGAGTGCAGATAGCTCAATGTGTGATGCACATCATTATGTCCCCAATTTAAGACGTGCAAGAATGAGGAGGCGGCCAGACCATACACACCCCGCATGTACAGGGAAAAGATGTCTTACCTCGACGTCTCCGACCACACCTGCCTTCGGAGACTGCGCTTCCCCAAGGTGGTGATCAAACAAATATGTGAGCTCATCAGGCCATATATGCAGCCTGTCATCAGGACATCAGTGTCGGTCAAGGTCAAAGTCACCGTGGCACTGTCTTTCTATGCGTCCGGTTCCTTTCGGGCCTCCGCGGTCGAGATTTGCCCGTTGTCTCACCATGCAACCCGTCACTGTATTAGACAGGTCATGGAGGCCCTGTACGTGAGAAGGATGGACTTTATCAGCTTCCCCATGACCACGGAGGCTCAGACTGACAGGGCTGGAGCATTCTACTGCATTGCTAAGTTCTTCAGGGTGCAGGGAGCTATACAGTGCACTCACATCGTTATGCGGCCACCTTCTCAGAACCTGGAGCGTTTTTGTAACAGAAAAGGATTTCACTCTCTGAAAGTCCAACTAGTTATCGACCACAACCAGATCATCATGGCAGTGAATACCAAATGCCTTCAATGAGGCTCACATCCTGTGTGAGAGCGCTATCTCTGACATCTTTAAGAGTCAGCCACAAGGCCAATGCTGGATGCTTGGTGATAACCGATATGGCCTAGCCACCTGGCTGAGAACCCCCTTGCGTGACACCCACACTGAGGCCAAGAAGCGATACAACCGGAGCCACAGAGACGCACGCAGTGTGGTCCAGAAAACAATAACTGTGCTTAAGCAGCGCTTCAGATGTCTGCACCACTCAGGAGGGGAGCTACAACACAACCCTGAGCAAGTAGGTAAATTCGTGGTCGTGTGCTCCATGCTGCACAATCTGGCTATCATGAGGGGCCAAGAATTGCCAGAAGGGACTGATACTCCACCTCAGGAGAGAGAGGAAGAGGACAACGAGGGGCTGGATGCTGACCTAGGGCCAGACAATCAGGCTGGCTATAGAACCATGCCCATGACCCCCTCCAGACCGCAGGAAAGGGCCCGTGGTGGCTACATAACTGCAAGACATTTATGTGAGGAGCTGATATCTGAACAATTTGCCTGAAAGAACATTACTGTGAGTGACAACGCTGACGCACTGCTGTGTGTGTGCAGCTCAGACATCAATGGTGCCCATCACCTTGGTGCCAGTTAAAGTTTACGTTGATTGAAGTTAAGTTTTATTTTACACTTTCATGTTAAGGAATCACCAGTGTGTAACGGTCCAGCTATCTGAGACAATGTGCAACAAGGTTATGTTCAATAAAAAAAAATGTTATATCAATATTGGTCTGGAATCATAAGTATCACAGGCAATAACATCCAATGCCCGCCCACACCCCACTTTTTCCACCATTGACATCAATCAAATGTTCAACATGTCCAGCAACACAGAATACAAATGCAAAGCAGGGGGGTGGCCCCCCTCCCCCCATACAGTACAACAAATTGCACACACCCAGATGGAGATATAACACAGCCATCACCTGTGGACATGCACCTCACTTTCCTTCCCCCCTTCTTCTCCCCACCTCTACCCCTTCCCCTTCTCGCTCCACGGTGCCTGGCCGAGGAGCTCCTCAGGCAGTGACTCATTGGGGGGGGGATGAACACAGAGGTGGTGGTTGCACAGGTATGGGAGCGGGGGTTGCCAAGGGGGTAATATTCCCCAATGCAGAAGCAGAATCTTTGTCCTTGCTCTCATCTGTCATTCGCAGAGGTGGTGTGGAACCTAGGGGTTGAGTACCACGCTCGGGGACCACTGGGAGGCCTGTGCCAGCAGTGTTCCTGGCTATCGCATCCAGGTCCTCCACTATCCACAGAATGTACTCAGTCATCGTGGCCAGCTGTCGGTATATACCCCCCAATGCTTCGATGAGCTGGTCACCAATGTCTACAATCCTCCTGGACAACTGTACCATTTCTCCGCTCTCATGTGGTGCTCGTGGACCAGGCCTGCCGCGTCCACGAGGCCTCCGCGGGGTCGGCGCTGTCCTGGGGACAAATGGGGTACCCTGTGGAGAGGTGCTTGTGGTCGGTACCTCCAGAGTGGAGGCGGCAATGACCGGAGGACCACTGGATGGCCTTGGAGTGGAATGGCTTCTGGAGCATGGTGATGCAGGTTCCTCAAAGTCAGTGCTCTCATCCACGGAGAACAGACCAGCGGACTGATGGGCGAGAATCGAAGCTTCTCAGCACCAGATGTAGGATCGTCCGGAGAGTCAGGCCCCGCACTCCCACCTTCTGGCTTCTGTGGTCTTGCCTGGGGCTGCGCTGCAGGCTGAGCTGCAAAACACAAATGAGGTTATTGGAGGAGAAGGGGGTGCTAGGGTCACAAGGTGAGTCCAGGACGGCGCCGACTCCACGGAGGCCTCGTGGACGCTACACACAGCATATGCACGACAAAAGCACCACCGCTATCAAAATCATCACAGACATTACATTTCATGAGCATCAACACATTTGCATTGCAATGATTATCATTAGGCCAGCATTATTTCTATGACAATTTTAAAAATCATCTATCATATATGATTGTTTGGATATGAGTGGGTGTGGCATCTATAGACTTTACATCACGCAATGGTGTAAACTTTACTCACGTGGCATCACTTCAGGGTCTGCATATGCTTCCGTGGCTGTCCGGTGGTGCTTCCCCATGAGTGTGAGCACCCGCTCTTCCGTCTCAGTGATGTCGCTGACAACTGGTGGCTCCCCACCCGTTCGCCTCTGCACGGACCTCATCGTCGATAGCTTCTTCTGTAAAAGATGACAGGACGACATGGTCTGAGATCATTGCATGATATTATTGCTAGGTACTGTCACAGAGACTGATACAACACATAACCGACAGATGTAATCATGCTTATTATGATCATTATCATTCTTTACCTAAAGACGTGCAGCGTGACCGCAAGCTTTGAGTAAAACAATCCTGGTAAAAGTGGAAAACCTCACATTGGCTGTTACAAATCACATTATATAAATTCATAAGTACATGTAAATAAATGTAATACTTACTCTTGCGGATCCCACAAGGTCGTTCCATCGTTTGCGGCATTGATTGCCCTCACGCACCTTGTTGGTCGCCGACGAGACCACCTCTGCTATCTCGGCCCATATCTTCTGGTAGGCCTTTGGGGTGGGCTTCCCATGCACTCCCTGTGTCAAATCACCCAAGCATAATCCTGCAGGAGGGAGGCATTTGCCTCGACCGAGAATCTCCTCATTCTTTTGCGCCCTCCAATGTGCTCCTCTCCCACCTCACTGCTCTCTCTAGCATCAGTCTCCACAGCATGCTGTGATGCCTCCTCCTCTCCCTCCATTATAGGTCAAATTCGGGCAAATATGTGGCTGGTAACAGCTAATTTTTGTTTCCCTGTTTGCTGTGAAACTCTAAAGTCTCCCTCCTTCCTCTCAAAGCAGCTACACCACACCCACACATGCCCTCAGTCCCTCTTGGCTCCCTCTCTCTGTGTCTCCTCTTCTGCACATGTCATGATGACCCTTGACCTCCTGAATCGTGGGAATCAAGCGTTGCCATGCCGTTGCTGAGGATGGCGACACTTTCCGACAGAAGGTCAGCGAGATTTAACGCTACCCCCCGTTTGATATCGCTCGCGGTAACGCCCAATTTAAAAAATGGAGACTAGGTGCTTTGAGAATGGGCGAGAAGCCGGCGATCTGAAAATCCATTTTTACCGCCCACGCTGGAAATAACACCCATTTTTGGGCGATAACTTTAACTTTAAACCAGTGTGAGGAAAAATTATATGAGGGAGGTTTGCCCCCATCATCCAGCCTCTTAATTATTGATTTAATTGGTTCTTAATGACTCCACCACTAACCATTACTGCTGGCTGTTAATATAGTATGGAAAATGTAAACTGGCAGTACGACCCCTTCCCCCGAAAAAAGAATCACCGCTGGAGCTAAATCTACTCAAGTGCTAATGCTAATAGGAATACCTAGCTCAAGGTCAGGAAACCGTTTGCATAAGGATATTTTTAGAAAACTAATGAAAAACAAAGAATGAGTTGAGATTAATTTGGTGATTAGAATCACAGGTGATGAACATGAAATATTTTTTAAAAACTAATTAATGCGCTTAATTTTCTCTTTGAGAATAATTCCCTCAATTTACCATGTTTCACATAATCTATTTGAGAGCAGCTTACTTGTGCATATTCGCTGGGAGAGAGAAGCAATGAGTTTCAGATCACTTCACAGTTCCAATGTCACAATTGCTCTGTTGTTCAGCTGTCAGACAGTGCATGTTTTATAGAAGTACAGCGTAAGTTGTCAGCAACTGGTAGGATTTTAATATTTGCTGTTATGTTTGAGTGTTTTGAATGTCAGCCACTGCTTGGTGTAGCACTATTTGATTACTGAAGTGTGAAATAACTACCTGAATTTTTATGGTATTATATCTTGGAAATCATTTTAATCCTATAATTTTCAGTGTCTTTTGAGATTGAATCACTGTAGTATTTAGTTACACTGAAATATTAATTGTATCTATAGTCCATCTATAAGAACCATTCCATAAACAGACAGAGTTAAATATTTGAAACCTTAATTTAAAAAAATCCTTTTAAATACATGTGTAATTTTTGCATCACAGTTAGAATTTCTACTTTTTAACTATCACAAAAAAGTACTTCTAGAATTATACTTTGAGCTAAGCCGTATTTAAAAATGGCCTTTATTTTTATGCTGATTTAGCGGCATTTGGGAACTGGTAAACCTGAAATTAATCTTAAAATTGATAATTTTTACACTGGTTTGTAGTTTCAAGTTTCACACAGATAAAATTGTTTAACACCCTGTATTGTTATTATTGGAGAAGATATGGGATCTAATGAAGTTTACAAATACTGCAGTTTCTGAATAGTTATTTGAAGTACGAATCTGGAGCTTTAAACCAGGACCAGGACTAAACTATATGCTGGTGGTAAAAAAGTAACAACATTTGATAAAAATGAAAAAGAATGGCCATAGAAAGATAGGATTGCAGTATTCACCTAATTTTTTAAATCAGAAATTACATTTTCTGCTTGGACGTTAACTGAAGGCACTTGGCATGATTTTGGTCTATGTGTAAAGTTAAAGACAATTCTTTTACTAGACTGCCATTAGTTTGAACATAAGAACATAAGAATTAGGAACAGGCGTAGGCCATCTAGCCCCTCGAGCCTGCTCCGCCATTCAACAAGATCATGGCTGATCTGGCCGTGGACTCAGCTCCACTTACCCGCCCTCTCCCCGTAACCCTTAATTCCCTTATTGGTTAAAAATCGATCGATCTGTGACTTGAATACATTCAATGAGCTAGCCTCAACTGCTTCCTTGGGCAGAGAATTCCACAGATTCACAACCCTCTGGGAGAAGAAATTCCTTCTCAACTGGGTTTTAAATTGGCTCCCCCGTATTTTGAGGCTGTGCCCCCTAGTTCTAGTCTCCCCTACCTGTGGAAACAACCTTTCTGCCTCTATCTTGTCTATCCCTTTCATGATTTTAAATGTTTCTATAAGATCACCCCTCATCCTTCTGAATTCCAACGAGTAAAGACCCAGTCTACTCAATCTATCATCATAAGGTAACCCCCTCATCTCCGGAATCAGCCTAGTGAATCGTCTCTGTACCCCCTCCAAAGCTAGTATATCCTTCCTTAAGTAAGGTGACCAAAACTGCATGCAGTACTCCAGGTGCGGCCTTACCAATACCCTATACAGTTGCAGCAGGACCTCCCTGCTTTTGTACTCCATCCCTCTCGAAATGAAGGCCAACATTCCATTCGCCTTCCTGATTACCTGCTGCACCTGCAAACTAATTTTTTGGGATTCATGCACAAAGACCCCTAGGGTCCCTCTGCATCTCAGCATGTAGTAATTTCTCCCCATTCAAATAATATTCCCTTTTACTGTTTTTTTTTCCCCAAGGTGGATGACCTCACATATTCTGACATTGTATTCCATCTGCCAAACCTTAGCCCATTCGCTTAACCTATCCAAATCTCTTTGCAGCCTCTCTGTGTCCTCTACACAACCCGCTTTCCCACTAATCTTTGTGTCATCTGAAAATTTGGAGTATTGTGTACAGTTTTGGTCTCCTAACTTGAGGAAGGACATTCTTGCTATTGAGGGAGTGCAGCGAAGGTTCACCAGACTGATTCCCGGGATGGCGGGACTGACCTATCAAGAAAGATTGGATCAATTGGGCTTGTATTCACTGGAGTTCAGAAGAATGAGAGGGGACCTCATAGAAACGTTTAAAATTCTGACGGGTTTAGACAGGTTAGATGCAGAAAGAATGTTCCCAATGTTGGGGAGGTCCAGAACCAGGGGTCACAGTCTGAGGATAAGGGGTAAGCCATTTAGGACCGAGATGAGGAGAAACTTCTTCACCCAGAGAGTGGTGAACCTGTGGAATTCTCTACCACAGAAAGTAGTTGAGGCCAATTCACTAAATATATTCAAAAGGGAGTTAGATGAAGTCCTTACTACTCGGGGGATCAAGGGTTATGGCGAGAAAGCAGGAAGGGGGTACTGAAGTTTCATGTTCAGCCATGAACTCATTGAATGGCGGTGCAGGCTAGAAGGGCTGAATGGCCTGCTCCTGCACCTATTTTCTATGTTTCTATGTTTCTATGTCTCGAACCCGGCAGGCACTGTCCACAGGATAGCGCCCACCACGGACAAAACTGCAGTACGTGGCTCTGCCCGGGGCAGAGAGCACGGACCTCGGGATCCTGGAACTCAGAGTCTGTTGAGGGGGCCAATCAAGCAGCACCATGCTGGCGTTGTGGAGGAAGCCATGGGGCTCACCGGTGCAGGTTTGCGGAGTACACGTGCATTATCTGCCTCGTTAAAGGCCACCTTCAGCGTATGTGTAAAAGAAATCAGACTCACCATGTGGCTGAGGAGATGGGGGATGATCCACTGTTCAGTGAGGAGCAGGTAGAAGAAGATGAGGTGTTTGGACTGTATACGTGCACCGACGATTCGCCCCCAGTGATAAGGGAAGTAAAAATCAATGGAGTCCCAGTGTGTATGGAAGTGGACACGGATTCAGGTCCGTTGTTGATGAGTCGGAGAACTTTTGATAAACTGTGGATTAACCCAGCTGCACGACCCAAGCTGGTCCCGGTCACGGTGAAGCTGCGTACCTACACCAGGGAACTAATACCTGTTCTTGGCAGAGCGGAGGTGCAGGTATCCCACGGGGACGAGACGCACGCTTTACCTTTGTGGGTCATTGCAGGCGATGGGCCGACGCTCCTCGGCCGGAGTTGGATGGGGACGTTCCGTGGGAGCTGGGAAGACTTCATCACTCCACAGGCTGCTGCTCCCCGGGGTGCTGCCGTGCCCCAGGTCCCCAGAGAGCAGCGCTGACCGAGCTGGAGCTGCAGCCTCAATCCCCCCACAGGCAAGTCCCAGGCCTGGACCTCACACCGAGATCCTGCAGCCCCAGCCCCCACAGGCAAGCAGCCCTGCACAGAGGGGCCTAGTGAGGGCTGGAGCCGACAGGTTGCGAGGGATCCAGGATGGCCGGCGGTTCGGAAGAGCCCCGCCGAGGAGCTGCTAGCGTCGGGCGGCGGCAGCAGCTGGAGGTCGGGGGCTACGGAGGCCGCGGGGGACGCGGCAAGTGCGGCCACTGGAAAGGCCATGACGGCCGCAGGAGAGGCGGCAAGTCAGATGGCAGCGGAGGGGAGCGAAGGCTGCGACGGCGGAGGGCATCCGGAGCGGCGGAGAAGTAGATGGCGGTGACATCGTGTCGGAGCAGCAGAGCATCAAAGATGGCGGCGCCCAAGGAGAAGCCTCGTGGAATCCTCCTGCATCAAAGATGGCGCCTTAAAAAGGAAATGCACCCGGGAGTCTTAAAAGAGCCTTACCAAGAAGTGGTCCCCACAAAGGACTTCTGTAAGGCAGAGCGAGTCTAAAATGAGCTATGTTAATGTGAGATAGTGAATTTATAATAAGAATTACTTTTTTAATGCTGAATGGCCACTGTATTTGTGTAAAATAATGGAGGAAGTACAATTAATGATAACGGCTAACAAGGAAATCAAGGATCCGTTACCAGTCAATAACCAGTTAATGTACCAGATAATATGTACCATACTAACGCTAACTGTCTATGCCCACCTGCCTTCCGTTGGACAAGTGTGATGTTATGTAATGATGGGTGTATCGTTGTCCTGCGTCCTGGTGGGGGGGAAGGTGATGTTATGTAATGATGTGTGTATCGTCCCGGTACCTTAAATGTAATGTAAGCACTATGCTACACCACAGAGGGCGCTGTGGTGGGAAACCCTGGTAGTACCTGCAACAGGTGCTATATAAGGCTGACCACCACACCTGAGGGGCTCTCTGGAGCTGAACAATAAAGGACGAAGGTCACAGCAGTTAGATTTACACCAGACCGTGTGGAGTCAGTGATTTGTGTGCTACATACACCACACCTTCAGTTTTATTAAAATACGACAGTATATATGAACTGACTTTCCAGAAAATAACAGCCGAAGAGATCATTCTCCATTGTAGTCTTCAGTA
The DNA here is from genome assembly GCF_044704955.1 of Pristiophorus japonicus. Taxonomy (NCBI): domain Eukaryota; kingdom Metazoa; phylum Chordata; class Chondrichthyes; family Pristiophoridae; genus Pristiophorus; species Pristiophorus japonicus. The sequence continues at coordinate 269,266,816 of NC_091980.1, forward strand.
ATTTTGTTATGATTAAAGTAAAAAAGGGCTCTTACAAAACACTGCTTATATTAAACAGTTACAGTTGACTCTTAATTCAAAGCCGAATTAATAGACCATTTAAAAAACTGCTACTAACATTGCTATTTTAATTACATCAGTTAATTTGTAATACTGGATAATTTAAATACTTGTGCAATAAACAACTGCATTATCAAGAATATACTGTAAATAAAGTAATATGAAACGTATATTAATGAAAACACACAAATATTAAGATCACATAAAACATGCAAACCTTATTTGTGTTTTTAAAGTCTGCTGCATCTTTAATTTAAATAAATGGATGGATGATTTACAGGTTATTCACATTTACTGGATAACAGGTGGCAATACCATAATCCAATTAAGTTCAAAACAAATCACAAATAGCTGACTAGATTAATAGAAGGCAGAATCCTTTACTTCTGGATCTAACCATTTCATCAGTGTATTAGGATGCTTTATTCTAGAGCCACAATGACAATTCACAAAACTCAACTTTAGTACTGCAAAGGCTGCAGGGTCAAATAGCTCACCAGAAAAGAGCATCAAACCCTGCTCAAATGGGCAAGGTACAGGGTCAGGGAAGCAACACGCCATGAGGCGATTTCTCAGCAAGTTGTTCACATCAGAATCACTGTAAGTGATGTGTCTGGAAGCAGAGCAGCAGAGCTGAGAACAACCTGGGTGTGAGTCACAGAGTATTAGGGCAAGGTCCCTCCACCAGGAATGAGGACTTTGATTGCTTTTGACTCATGTCATCTCTTGTGCCATCAAATACAAAAGACAACCAAGAAGCAAACAACTGTACTATAAATGAGCTCTTTAGCCATATGAATTCATTGAGAACTATCTTTTATGAGTTTATTTTGCCAGTTCTCTATATTAAATATTTATTTGGAATTTAATTTAATTGTTAGGGTATGCTTGGAAATTGCTAAAATTCAATATAATTTTCATTGTCTATCATTTTAATACAGCAGTATACTTTTTCTCTTTGTAATTCAACTCATGTAAATGAATGAACTGATTCATAGTTATCTCAATAAAACACCTTGTAGAAGTAAATTTCATATCTCTGCCTATTTTCATTCTGGTGGGTACTGGGTAGCTTAGACAATTTCACAGCAGTAACTGCAAATAGTTATCATTCTAGCTCCACTGCGCCTCCCAATAAACTATAATTTTCATGGCGTTTGCTCATGCAAATAAGCCACATGATCTGAGTAAATTACATGACTTATTTTGATGATTACAGTAAACTTAAAAAAGGGTGGATGATAAACAGCAGGAGATAGATAAACTTTATACACTCATCAATAAATATAAAAAATATTTTTTCTCTATAGCTACCAAAGCCTTATGGACATCATAAGGTATGTTCCATCATGGTTAAAAGAGCGACTTATTACTCTAAAGTATGCAGACATGTGTATGGTTGCTGCAAGAGAATCAGTGATATTAAAAGTACAGGTGTAAATTGGAAGACACCTATCAAAAACTATACCATCTGGTTTCAAAGGGCAACCTAAAAAAAACACTGACAAGGCTACAGAAAATTATTCCAGCTTTTTCAATGGAAATATGATAATGGTAACTGGGGCCAAATTTGTTGTGCCTCACCCCCTTCCCAAATTACACAGATTGGGCAGGTGGCATTACCATTAACAGTACCACTGGGGCGAATGCCTTAGGTTGGAAAGAGAAACTAAGGCTGTCATGCTGAAGGTATTTAATGAAATAATGTTTTTTGATAGGTTTAGTTAGCTCTGCAAACAATTGCAGTCGGGAAATCCAGGCCTTTTAATTTTTAAGTTCCTCCACACCCTTGGCAACAAGGATGCCAGGGACCTACACATATCCCTTGTGCCCAGCAATGCTAAGGGTGCAAAGGTATAAGTTCCATTGTATGACATTATTCCTACATTTTCATATACTCCCCATTTTTGGGATGGCATTTTATGCTCCTGTCCCCAAATTAATGAGAAAGCCTGACTGGCGGAAAAAGGTGCTTGACCTGTTGTAATGAAGTTCCCCCCCTCCCCCACCCCCCAATATCTGATCCTGCATGCCCAAAATATGGCATTTTTAAGTCAAAAACGTGCAATTTCAACCACCTCCTCTTGTGCTCAGTACTCTGATAAGTGATAGAATAATGTCCATATTGTTTGTAATTGTAAATACATATTCTTATTGAACTCTGGTGAGATCATTGAACTCCTTGCAGCATTGCAGCCATGTCCCGCGTGCAATGTTCTCTGCCACCTCTTGCCACTGCCACCTGTCTGGAGACTCTTTGCCACTCTCCATGCCCCCTCCTTAATTTGGTGCTTGAAAGCTGGCGGGGAGCAATTTTTACCCCAGGGTGTCTGCCTGAGCTCTTTTCTCTTTTCTAGAATATTTTGTTTAAGAGTTTTTGTGGTTTTAGCCTTTTAACGATAGTTATGTACTAATTTTGCTATTTTTCAATTCAAAAGTGCAAAGACTGTGTGATCTTCATTACCCTCGTACTACAAAATTCTGCTGCTCATAATCTGAATACAGCAGATTATCCTCTGAGACTTGTTTTGAGATTGTAATATTCTTTGCTTTACCACTTCTCTTCAATAAACTATTCATATTACAGAGCAGAATGTGCTTTCCTCAATTTAAACTAATTATTAATTTGGCTAACAAAGCTTCTCCCAAGGTGCAGTTCACTTTTTCTTGACAATTGAGTATGTCTGAGCAACAAAAGCATTTCATTTTCAGTTTGTTTCTTAGCAGTTGCTTTGTGAAAGGTTGGCTTACTAATACAATATCATCCCCATGGTACTGACAGCAAATCCAATCACCTACGTAAACCCATTAGTGCATTTCCCAGCCAAATGAGTCACTCATTTACAGTATAATGAAAACCCTAATCTTCTTTTTATACAGATGGGTGAAGAGGATTAACTAGTGCTCAGTACGACTAAAATCATCCTACAGATTGCTTCAGGCAAAAGGATATCCACTAACATTTCGTTGTTTTACAATGTAAGTGTACGAAAACAAATAGGGGTCGAAATTTGCCGTTTTTGTGACAATGTCACTGCCTGACTGCTGATTTTACCGCCAGGCGTTATGTGCAGGCTTTTACACATAAAGATGAGAGAGCAGCGCTTAAAAGTGGCGTTGCACACTCATCCTCGGCGCCAACAGAGCGGGAGCCCAGGAACCGACTGAATTTCGCAACAGGAAGCTGCCGGCATGTTGGATGAAAAAACGGGAAGAAAAAAAAACCTAAAACTTCTCTGACTCAGGCACACACTTACCCAATGTTACAACTAATGAAAACATGCAGAAATAAATAAAGAAAAAAAACTTACCTTGCTCTCTGGGTGATTCTGCCCGAGATCTGCTATGTACTCACCATTTTTTCAGGCTGTAAGAAAGCCTGCCGGGAAGGCCGCCGTGGAGACCAAATATCGTGAGAGCGGCGCCAAGGGGGCGTTGCATGTTAGTTGATGTCACCACATGGGTGGCATTGGAGGGCACAGCATTACCTCTTGGCTTCTCTACCAAAGACCCTACTGAATTTCTCTGGAGGCATGGACAAGGTTAGGACTTTGCCACCCGTTAGCCGCCTCTCGCTGGTGGTAACAGGTGGCGTTAAAAACGGAATTTCGACACCATACTTTTCTATCACTGAGGAAATCTTATGCAATCTTAATATTTTTATTACTTTCATATACATTTTGCAGTTCATATTCAAAATCAATGATCTTATTTTAACTATCTTAAATGATTAATTTCCATTGATATTCTTACTGCTTAGCCCATTTTAATAGATTTTATAGAATATCCAGCAACTTGATGTATACTAAGTAATAAAAATTCTTCCCCTCTCCCGAAAGTGCCTCTCTGTGACTTCATTAGCTGAATTATAGTTATTAAAATGTATATATTCTATTGGGACAAAACAGGTTTTAGATGGCTACTACCATGCAGCAAAGACTGCAAATACTTCTATTCAAAGTATTGTAACACAGTTTATACTGAATGCAGACAGGGCACTTGGGGAGGGACGGGAAATTGCATAGTGCCCTGTTTGGGGGGGTGGTAACAGCCGTGAGGCAGGATTTCCAGGAGTGGAAGTCCTGCCCGCGAACTAAATTCGGGGTACCACTTCCGGTGCAAGTGGAGCTCAAACTATCACGCTCCACTTGCTCTGTGGGGCGCAAGTGGGGTAGAAGGGATCGGTGATGAGTGCAGCGATACGCAGTGGGTCGCAAAGCGCTGCCACGTAGACAAGGCCCTCCCATTCATGAAAGGGGGAGAAACAGGTACCTACCTGGACCACTTGGAAGCGGGGTGCCGGGGCATTAGCCCGGCACACAAGCTGAGTGCTGAGCTGGAAGATCGAGGCAAGGACCCCGCGATTCAACATCCAGCATTCTGTGACCAGTGAGTCGGCCAATTATTTTATTTTGAAATCGCCACCTCTCCTTTAAATTTCACCTGCAAGCTGCCTACGGCATGGTACCTGCCCCCTGAAGCTGTCGCTGGCATCGCCTGGTGCAGCTTTAGGGGGCACTACCGAATTTTTGCTCTGGGGCGAAAACGGGTCGCTGCACAGATGTAGAGGCTTGGGGTCGTTAGTGGCATCGTTAGTGGCATCGCACTCGAGCGAAAAGTCATTTGCGCCCCATTCGGGGGTGCTAACTGGAGGTGCAAATACCCTGAATTTTCCCCCTTAATCTAAGTTGTTGCTGTGTAACTATTCTAAAGTATTACTTGTCATATGGCACGGTTATACTGTCCCCAAAATCCCACACTAGTTTCAGTGTATAATTGGGGCAGCTAATTTTAACTTGGCAGCCAAATGAAACGGAAATAGTTTCTGCTGGTTTTCCAGCCCAAAATCGATTGAATTACCATGTGATTTTGGGCTCTTGCGATCTGTCCACCAAATTTTGAGTGAACTCATTTACATATATTCTAATGGAGGCTAATCTCGATAGCCCGCGAAAATGGGTGCAGGAATCACGATGTGCAATTAACTTGCGCGCTCACAATCTATTGCAGGTAGCACACTAACTTTGTGCTCATTTCAATGATTTCGGTGTCCAGCCAGTGCTGACCGTGCTGTTGATTGGCTGAATGCCAATATCGTGAGAGGCTAGCACCAGTTAAAGCTAGCTTGCACTGCTTAAAACTAGCCTGCATCTCTTAAAGGGGAGGTGCATTACAAGAAAATAAGAATTAGGAGCAGGATTAGGCCAATCGGCCCCTCGAGCCTGCTCCATCATTCAATAAGATCATGGCTAATCTTAGGAACATAAGAACATAAGAAATAGGAACAGGAGTAGACCATATGGACTCTCGAGCCTGCTTCATCATTCAATAAGATCATGGCTGATCTGATCATTAACTCAGCTCCACTTCCCCGCCCGCTCCCCATAACCCCATATCATTCAAGAAACTGTCTATTTCTGTCTTAAATTTATTCAATGTCCCAGCTTCCACATCTCTCTGAGGCAGCGAATTCCACAGATTTACAACCCTCTGAGAGAAGAAATTTCTCCTCATCTCTGTTGGTGGTCCCTTATTCTAAGATCATGCCCTCTAGTTCTAGTCTCCCCCATCAGTGGAAATATCCTCTCTGCATCCACCTTGTTAAGCCCCCTCATAATCTTATACGTTTCGATAAGATCACCTCTCATTCTTCTGAATTCCAATGAGTAGGGGCCCAACCTATTCAGCCTTTCCTCATAAGTCAACCCCTTCATCTCCGGGATCAACCTAGTGAACCTTCTCTGAACTATCTCCAAAGCAAGTATATCCTTTCATAGATATGGAAACCAAAACTGCACGCAGTATTCCAGGTGTGGCCTCACCAATATCTTATATAGCTGTAGCAAGACTTCCCTGCTTTTGTACTCCGTCCCCTTTGCAATAAAGGCCAAGATACCATTGGCCTTCCTGATCACTTGCTGTACCTGCATACTATCCTTTTGTGTTTCATAGAAACATAGCAAATAGGTGCAGGAGTAGGCCATTCGGCCCTTCGAGCCTGCACCGCCATTCAATAAGATCATGGCTGATCATTCCTTCAGTACCCCTTTCCTACTTTCTCTCCATACCCCTTGATCCCCTTAACCATAAGGGCCATATCTAACTCCCTCTTGAATATATCCAGTGAACTGGCATCAACAACTCTCTGCGGCAGGGAATTCCAAAGATTCACCACCTTCTGAGTGAAGAAGTTTCTTCTCATCTCAGTCCTAAATGGTGCACCCCTTATTCTGAGACTGTGATCCCTGATTCTAGACTCCCCAGTCAGAGGAAACATCCTCCCTGCATCTACACTGTCAAGCACTGTAAGAATTTTGTATGTTTCAATGAGATCACCTTTCATTTTTCTAAACTGTAAAGAATATAGGCCTAGTCTACTCAATCTCCCTTCATTGGACAATACCCCCCATCCCAGGAATCAGTCTGGTGAACCTTCGTTGCACTCCCTCTATGGCAAATATATCCTTCCTTAGGTAAGGAGACCAAAACTGTACACAATATTCCAGGTGCGGTCTCACCAGGGCCCTATATAATTGCAATAAGATGTCTTTACTCTTATACTTAATTTCTCTTGTAATAAAGGCCAATAAACCATTTATTTTCTTAATTGCTTGCTGTACCTGCATGTTAACTTTCAGTAATTCGTGTACAAGGACACATAGGTCCCTCTGAACACCAACATTTCCCAATCTCTCACGATTTAAAAAATACTCTACTTTTCTATTTTTCCTACCAAAGTGGATAATTTCACTTTTCTCCACATTATGGGTCAAATTTCCCCAGGAGTTGCCCCATTTATTTTGGAGTAAGTAGCTTTTTTTGGAGTAACTTAAAAATTGTAAATTTCCCCATTTAACTTGCTCCAGTGTAAGTCAGTTAGTTAGGTTTTTTTCTAGTTTCGTTTTTTTCTTTCCAAAAGGGGGCGTGACTAGCCACTTACGCCTCTTTTGGCCATAGAAATTTGGCCAGCTAAAAGTTACTCCAAACTAACTTAGGCCAGTGTATGTGGCCACTTTTGTAGGCACAGAAAAACCTTACCTGCATTTAAGAAATCAGCGCAGGTAGCCAGAGATTGGAGGGGCAGGGAGAAGGTGGGTTAGAGGATTCTAAAGCACTAAACATCAGCACAACATCACAGCATCTTCAGCACAACAGCTGCACAACATCATCAAAAATAAATGAAAGATAAATCAGCTACTGAAAATAGAGCAGTTCCACCTTGCCGACTGCAGAACGCACCGGCTAGCCCTCCCACCAGGGCTAGGGCCGGCAGGCATGCATGACTGTAGGGGTGAGAGATTTTTACTTTTTACAGATGTCCCTAAATGTTGTGCGGTCCTAATGGAACATGATTCAGTCTTGATGTAAAATATCTTTTATTGGATATTTTACAATGCACTTCACCAACAACAATAGCAACAACAAAGCAAAGAAAGGCTGCACCCATCCCTCACCTCGGGGAAAGTGCACTTCCTCATAGGGTCGGTGATGGTGGTGGGGGGTGGGGGGTTGGGGGCCCGGCTTGGGTCTCACCAGTGGCTGGTGCGTGGATTGAAGTGGGAGTGGCATTTGAGTATCTGACCTTTGTGCCCTGATTGCAGAAGCTAGCTTGCTCATGGCATCTGCCATCGTTTGCACACCCTCTGAAATGCCCGCCCTCAGTTCCCGTTTCATGCTGATATTTCTCCCGACAGTGTCGCTACCTCATCACGCACCCCACTGACGGTCGCCACGAGTAATCTTGTTAGGGTATTGGTCTCCTCACCCAATGACAGAACCTGATTAACATGTGCTGAAGGCTGCATCTCAGGAGAGACTGGTCGGCTTCTCCTTCCCCTCGCCATGGGTCTGCCTAGTGGCACCCCTCCAGTGCGAGGCGCAGGTTGGGATGGTGAGGCACTGGGTGTTCCAACAAGCATTTCACCACCACCACTGGGACCCGCACCCTTGGAAGGTGTGAAACCATGGAATGTCGCCGAGGAACTCATGGAGCTTTCTGGCAGTGTGATGCCCTGTACTATGGCCTGATCCATATTGTGATCAGCATTCTCCCATCTGGAGTGCATGCATCTGGATCTTCTGGTGGATCATCAGGATGTTGAGGGGTGTCTTCTTGTTCTGCAAAATACAACAGAACAGTCAAATGGTTAGCAGCACAGGAGGGGGCAGGATGGGTGGCATGAGTAGTCTGACGCGTAGCAGGTCAGTTAGCAGGTTGACTTGAAGGGTGATGATGCATTTTAATGACTCACCCTCATCCTGTGGGTCCAGCTTGTGCAGAGCTGATTCTTTTTCTGCAGGTGCAACTCAGCAAGGCAGCAACCCTCTGTTCCAGGGGTGATAGTTGGTGCAGATTTGGCGGCCCTCCTCCTGTTCTAAGTCTTTCCCTTTTGTTGTGGGCCAATTTCTTCTGCAAAAATGAAAATACAACTTTTCACACATGGTGCGCTTCTGATGGGTGGGACATATACAGATGGTTACATTTTCAATTGCAATTCCATTTAAAGATGATGATATTACTTACACTTACTACTTGACCAACGTCCTGCCATTTCTTTTTGCACTGGCTTCCAGATCTTGCGGTATTCACCCCTGCAGAGTATTCTTCTGCAACTAGGTTCCATCTTCTTTTCATTTCCTTGTGTGAAACTTTTGTGGGACCACTCTTACTGATATCCAGCTCCAGCCATTTCTCCTCAATGACAGTGACTAGTTTCTCCACTTCCTCATGAGGAAATCTTTGTTCCTGTTGCACGCTCTTGCGTCATTTGTGTATTGGACTTACACTCAGGTAATGTTCAAAAATCACAGTTCGTACACTTTCTTCCACCTATCCAGCACTCCTTTCCACTCCCTCAGTCACCCAAAAATCACTATTCACACCTTACTTTTATATATGGTCCATTGCCAATGATGCTGAGGCACTGAGAATGCTCTCCCTTTAATTGGCCGGTTGCCAAGCTTCCTGCTCCACTGCGCATGCGCACAGGCTGAAACGCACGCTCAAACGGACGTGCGTCCCCCTGCCGGCACTCCATGAGACGCTGAGCCCAATCCCCGCCATCCTGCCGGCTGTGCTGAGCAAGCGCGGCTGAAGCTCTGCCCCCCGCAAGCTCTGCAGCACCACACCACCGGAACCGGACGACGAGAGAGATAAATTTCCAAAGTGGAAAATAAATTTTCGCCGCTTTTTTTGGCTCACAAAGTCGGCGTGCCAGCCCTAACTACGCCGCTCTATGCGGCTGGGGAAATTTGGGCCCTATATTCCATTTGCCATGCTCTTGCCCATTCATTTAGCTTGTCTATATCCCCTTGAAGCCTCTTTGCATCTTCCTCATGACTTACATTCCCAGCTAGCTTTGTATCATCAGAAAACTTGGATATATTACATTTGGTCCCCTCACCCAAATCATTGATATAGATTGTGAATAGCTGGGGCCCAAGCGGCACCCCATTAATTACAGCTTGCCAACCCAAAAATAACCCGTTTATTCCTATTCTCTGTATTCTCTCCGTTAACCAATCCTCAATCCATGCTAGTATATTACCCCCAATCCCATGAGCCCTAATTTTGTTTAATAACCTCTTACGTGGCACCTTATCGAATGCCTTCTGAAAATCCAAATACACCACATCCACTGGTTTCATTTTATCTATTCTACCAGTTACAACCGCAAAAAACTCTAACAGATTTGTCAAATATGATTTCCTTTTCATAAATCCGTGTTGACTCTGCCCAATCCTATTATTATTTTCTAAGTGTCCTGTTATCACATCCTAATAATAGATTCTAGCATTTTCCGTACGACTTATGTCAGGCTAACTGGTCTGTAGTTCCCCGTTTTTTCTCTCTGTCCTTTCTTAAATAGCAGGGTTACATTAGCTACCTTCCAATCTGTGGGAACCGTTCTAGAATCTATGGCATTTTGGAAAATGACAACCAATGCATCCACTATCTCTATAGCCACCTCTTTCAAAAGCCCAGGATGTAAACCATCTGGTCCACAGAATTTATCGGCTTTCTGTCTCATTAATTTCCCCAGTACTATTTTTTTGCTAATACTAATTTCTTTCAATTTCTCATTCTTGCTAGACCCTTGGTTCTCCACTATTTCCGGGAGGTTTTTTGTGTCTTCTTCTGAGAAGACAGACACAAAGGGCTGGATTCTTGAGGAGTTTGCAACTATTTTAGCGCTTGGGCGAAGCGCTAAAACAAATTTGTTGGTGCTAAACGAGGCAAACAAAATTTAACGCCGGGGTGCAACTATTAGCAGTGATTTTGCGGCGGCGCTAAAACTTACTGCCCGCCCGATGTTTTGAGCGTTTGGATGACGTCAATCATCATGCAACGCTGCGCTAGCGTCCCGGGTGGAACTCTCGAGCATATTGCCCGATTTAGCGTGCGCCTGGGAACCCGCCAGCAAAAAGCAGTCGCAGCCAGGTCTGACCCTGGGCGCACCCGGCGCTAACAACGCCATCTTCAAAACCGAGGATAGATAAGTTTAATGCTGTTTTGTAAGGATTAAGGGCTAGAACCACCACTTTTGTGGTTATCGCCCAAAAATGGGCAATATTTCCGGCGTGGGCGGTAAAAAATGGTTTTCAGATCACCGGCTTCTCGCCCATTCTCAAAGCACCTAGCCTCCACTTTTGAAAATGAGCAGTACCGCGAGCGATACAAAATGGGCGGTAGCATTAAATATTTTGACCTTCTACAGTAAAGTGTGGCCGTCCTTAGCAAAGGCATGGCAATGCTTGATTCCCGCGATTCTGGAGGTCAAGGGCCATCATGACATGCACAGAAGAGGAGACGGAGAGAGAGTAAGCTCAGAGGGACTGAAGGCGAGGCTGGGTCTGGTGTCGCTGCTTTGGGAGAAAGGAGGGAGACTTTAGAGCTTCACAGCAAGTAGGCAAACAAAAAGTAGGTGTTACCAGCCACATATTTGACCAAATTTGACCTATAATGGAGAGCGAGGAGGAGGCATCACAACACGCTGTGGAGACTGATACTGGAGAGAGCAGTGAGGTGGCAGAGGAGTACATTGGCGGGCGCAAAAGAGTGAGGAGGTACTCAGACGAGGCAAATGCCTCTTTCCTGCAGGAGGTCAAGTTACGCTGGGGTGATTTGACACAGGGAGAGCATGGGAATCCCACCCCAAAGGCCTACCAGAGGATATGGACCGAGATAGCAGAGATGATCTTGTCAGCAACCAACAAGGTGCTTGAGGGCAACCAATGCCACAAATGATGGAACAACCTTGTGGGATCCGCAAGAGTAAGTATTACATTGAGTTATATGTACCTATGTATTTATATAATTTGATTTATAACAGTCATGCGTGACTATCAGCAGATGTGAGGTCTTGCACATTTACCGCCGGGAAAGTTTTACTCAAAGCCTGCGGTCACGGTGTACGTCTTTAGGTAAATAATGATTATAATCATAATAAGCATGATTACATCTGTCGGTTATGTGTTGTATCAGTGTCTGTGACATACCTAGCAATGATATCATGCAATGATCTCATGCCATGTTGTCCTGTCACTTTTTACAGAAGAAGTTATCGACGATGAGGTGCATGCAGAGGCAAACGGGTGGGGGGCACCAGTCCCCAGCGACATCACCGAGATGGAGGAGCGAGTGCTCGCACCCATGGGGAAGCATCCCTGGACAGCCACGGGCGCATCTGCAGACCCTGAAGTGATGCCACATGAGTAAAGCTTGCACCATTGCGTGATGTAAAGTCAATAGATGCCACACCCACTCATATCCGAACAATCATATATGATAGATGATTTCTAAAAATGTCATAGAAATAACGCTGGCCTAATGAAAATCATTGCAATGCACAATGTGTTGATGGTCATTGTTGAGGGGAGAGAGGGAAGGCTTCTTTTCCCACGAGCGGGCCCACTGATATAGAGGGTCGACGTTCGCCCCAGCCCACGTAGCAATTCTCGAAGTTAGCAGACAGAGACGGATGGCAAAGTATAACGATCTTTATTACAAACGTCCGGGAACACGCCTCATCACAACCGCCTGTGAGTGGAGATGCTCTTCGAACAGCACAATCATACAACTTTTATACATTTCAAAAACCCCTCTGTTCCCGGACAAGACCTCCCTAGATCTCTAATTGGACTACCTTATCAGTGCTATTTCTCTAATTGGTCTACCTTATCAGTGCTACTTCTCTAATTGGTCTACCTTATCAGTGCTACTTCTCTAATTGGACTACCTTATCAGTGCTACTTCTCTAATTGGTCTACCTTATCAGTGCTACTCTGGATTGACAGGTCATGAGCTCTGACTGACAGGCCATGATCTCGTGACCATCTTAGACCATTCCCAGAGTGGTATCATTAGGTTGGAATTTGTTATACATTTCCTTTGGTGCCATGAAGTCTATCTCGGGCCTCTTCTCACGGCCTTATCAGCAGTCTGTTTAGGTTCTCTCCTATCTGGCATCCCAACCCATAACAGTACCTTCTGGAGCCTTGGTGCTGGAATGTACAAGGTATGAGAAGAAAGGCCTTTACCTCCTTATGGGTCAGTGCAGGAACCAGCACTTTAACCCTTGTCCCGCTGGTACCCCTAATGCCAAATTTTCCTCTTACATATCCCCCCTTTTGGCCCTTGGCTATACGCCAAGCTGGCCATATTTCCGATAACTATCTCCCTGTAAGCGAGTTCCAGATAGGTTCGTTCACCTGGGTGGCCATCTCCCAAGCTTCGGGACCTCCTGAAACCTTCCCACAGAGTTATATAAGGTAAGTCCTTCCTGTAGGACTACTTAAATTTTCATCCCTTATGGCCTTAATCATAGCGCGTGCTCTACCGTGTCGTTTGGCCTGGTTAATTCGTGCACATGTTAATCCAATCATGACCATCAGAACCAAGCCCTGTATTACTACAAGTACATGTGATGTTATTCTTATGCATGGGTGAATTTGAATATTAAGTCCAATGTCCCACAGCTTTGAGTACCAGGGCTGATCAGCCAGCATTGCGTTAGTGTCTCTCTGTAAGTTGTCTATTTCTTCCATCAGCCGGATATACTGTCGTCTTTGATTCTGGATTCCTTGCACCAAATGTAATTGTTCCTCATTTAATTCCGGTATCTGTTTGCCTTGCGGTTCCCATACCGCCTCTTCATACCCCTCTCGGAGGGTATACGTGATTGTTCCGTGGATGATTTCCGTTGTCTCGGGATGTATGTGATATCCGGCGATGTCTATTTCTCCCTTGGGTCTGAAGCATAAGTTAGGACTAATGAGGACACAGGGGGTGACTCTTCCCCTGGTCTTAAGTTGGCTGCCCCCGTGCTCACGCACCACTCTCTGTTCCCTTGCTGGGCAGCGATGGTCTCAAGATCGTGTTCAAGAGGAGTGATACTCAGCATACATCCGTTTATCTGGTGGAATCCACAATCATCATTCGTCATTCGTGGCGTACCTCGACATAAAACCATTTGGTTATTTTTATAGCAGTCGGTTATGGCAATCCCTTTGGTACTATTGTTAACTTAAATCGTGGTGGTACTATAAAGAGTTGTAGTTCCCAGAGTGGTTGTTGGAGCAACGGTGGTGGATCTATTCTGGACCCGAATGTCCCAACATCTCTGATCTGTACCCACACACGGGGAGGCCGGGCATATTCTCCAACTGGTATCCCCTGGTTGAGGTCTCCCTGAGAATTGGGCAAAGACAGGCGTGCACCTTATTTGTGCCCCCTCCCTATAAGTACAACTTCCCCGTTTCTTCTCTAGCACGAAGCACACTGCGGTCTCGTTTACGACTACTGATATGCCCTGGTTATTGGTCCACCCCCAATGTCGATTGACATCCGTGTTGAGTTGAGTTATGCCTGTTAGTCTGATGCTACAATTTAAATCTACTGTTGTACCGGCTACCACCACTAAGGCTCTCGAATCACAGTTAATGGTTTCAGATGTTCTATAGTATAGGCCTTGGGGTCTGTAGCTTCCTTCGTCGGAGGACGTCCCGGCTCCAAAGAGGAATAGGGCACCCCATTTGTCCCCAGGATGGCGCTGACCCCGCGGAGGCCTCATGAACGTGGCAGGTCTGTTCCACGAGTGAGACATGACAGCGGGGAGATGGTACAGTTGTCCAGGACTGTAGACGTTGGTGACCAGTTCATCGAAGCATTGGGGGCATATCCCAACAACTGGCCACCATGACCGAGTACATTCCACGCATGACAGAGTCCCTGGATGCGATAGCCCGGAACACTGCTGCCACAGGCCTCCCAGTGGCCCACGAGCGTGGCACTCCACCCCGAGGTTCCGCACCACCATTGCGAACAAGGACCAAGATCTGCTTCTGTATCAGAGAATGTTGCCCTCCCCTTGGCACCCCCCGCTCCCATACCTGTGCAATGACCGCAGCTGCATTTATCCCCCCCAATGAGGCTCCGCCTGAGGAGCTCCTCGGCCAGGTGCCTTGGAGCGAGGAGTGGAAGGGGTAAAGGTGGGGAGAAGGAGAGGGGGGAAGGAAAGTGAGGTGCATGTGCGCAGGTGATAGCTGTGTTATATCTCCAACTGGGTGTATGCAATTTGTTGCAATGTATGGAGGCTGAGGACCACGCTCCTGCTTTGCCTTTGTATTCTCTGTTGCTGGACATGTTGAACATGTGATTTATGTCAATGGTGGAAAAAGTGGGGTGTTGGCGGACATTGGGTGTTATTGGCTGTGATACTTATGATTTCAGACCAATGTTGGTATTACATTTTTGTTATTGAACATAACCTTGTAGCGCATTGTTTCAGATAGCTGGACCGTTACACACTGATGATTCCTTACCATGAAATGGTTAAATACAACCAACATCAACCAACGTAAACTTTAACTGGCACCAAGGTGATGGGCACCATTGATGTCTGAGCTGCGCACACACAGCAGTGTGATAGCATTGTCACTCACATCAGCGCTCTTTCAGGCAAATCTTTCAGATATCAACTCCTCACATAAGAGTGGGATTTAACAAATGCCAGCCACACTGCTGGCGTTCGTTCCAGTTAGTTCCACTTTGTGTGGGCGGTTTTTTGAGCAAACGATATTGTGGCCGACATATGTGTGAGGTGGTGAAATTGACGATGGGCGATCTCCATCGCCGCTACTTTGGGTAAATATGCTCTTTACGACAAAAAACAGTGGGCGGGCTTTAATATTGAATTTCGGCGTTAAATTCGTGCAGAAAGTAATGCTAGGCGATATTATGGGCTTTGATTTCGTCCATTCTGCTGATTCCGCCTAAAAAAAGTGGGCATGCGGTAATATTTTTTCCCGGTGTTAAGCACATGGGGAAAGTAATGCTCGGCGATAAGTTTCCTAAAAATGCCCGTCGGTTTCCATTTTGTGTCAAAATGAGCGATATATGGGCGTTATACATCATTTCAGTGGTAAAATGGGCGTTAAGTGGGTGTAAGCATGCAAAAAAAGTGGAGATTCTAGCCCATAAAATTGTCAAAGTTAATAAAAATTTAGAACTTTACTACAGTGCTGATCTTTTTTTCTGTAACTCAAAACCTTGGCATTTGGCAGGAATAGATAATGTCACTTTTTACCTTGCTTTAGTGACTAATGATATGTTGTTAAATGTTCTATTCTGAGCAAACTTTTTCTTGTTTTTATGGATCACTCTGTCAAACAGATGTTGTTCACTTCATTGGCATTACTGGACTATTTTCTTCTCTTCAAAGCCAATAATGGCTCATCACTGTCCTGGCTGAGATCAGCAAACTTCGCGGAGGCAAGTAGGTTAATCCACCTTTATGATCTGCAGACCAGTTTTTAACGTTCGATTTTCTTCATGTAGTGATGGAGGGGTAGGGAAAGGGATGGACAGGTGCAGCCTATTCTGACTAATCATCCATCTGTGTGAAATTTCTAGATGGTTCACTAAACCATCTGTCATAGTCTTGGGACATAAGCCAATTATATATTGGCCATTGCTGTCAAAGGATTGGGAGAAGAAGGCTGATTTTTTCATAGTGAAGTGTTGTAAAGGACATTTAAGAACATTTAAAAAATGGGGGCTATATTATGTCAGCCATTATTCCTGGCTGCAATATTTATACAGCATCGAGCTGCAAGAAGGCTTATTGATGATCATGTTGAACATAATCAAAGAGGTCGCAGACATATGGGGAGGAGGGAACAGCGCTCATACCTGCAGCTCTCAGGCACAGTGCACTAGAAGGCTGCGCTTCTGAAAAGTGCTGACAGAAATAGGCCAGCTCATAAAGGCAGACATATAGTTTACCAGTGGCAACAGGACTGCACTGCCTGTCGAGGTGAAGGTGACTGCGGCACTTGCCTTCTATGCCTCCGGCTCTTTTCAGGCATCAGCAGGGGACATAGGCTCCATTTCCCAGCATGCTACACATTGCAGCATTTGCCAGATGACCACTGCACTGTACGTATGCAGGATGGACTTTATAAACTTCCCAATGACCAAGGAGGCCCAGAATGAGAGGGCTGTAGGTTTTGGACGATTTGTTCACTTCCACAAGGTTCCGGGTGCCATTGACTGTACACACATTGCCCTGCGAGCATCTGTACTCAATCCAGAGGTTTACCAAAACGGAAAGGGATTCCACTCCATGAACATTCAGATCATCTGCGACCATACTCAACGCATCATGGCAGTCAATGCCCAATATCCAGGGAGCATTCATGATGCTTTCATCTTGTGTGAGAGCACTGTCTCAGGCCTGTTTGAGTGTCAACCACAAGACAAGGGCTGGATGCTGGGGGACAAAGGTTATGGCTCATGACTCCCCTCTGGAACTCTCAGACAGAAGCCGAGCATCACTATAATGAGAGCCATGTAGCCACACACAACATCGTCGAACGGACAATTCGAGTGCTCAAGCAGCACTTCCGATGCCTGGACCACACTGGAAGCTGCCTACAATACTCCCCTCAGCAGGTCTCTGAGTTCATTGTGGTGTGCTACATGCTACACAACTTGGCTATCATGAGGGGATAGGAATTGCTAATGGGGATTGCAGAATCACCTGAGGAGAGAGGGGGGAAGGGAGGGAGGAAGAGGAGGAGGAGGAGGAAGAGGACAAGTAAGAGGAGCCTGGTGAGGAACCCATGCCACCACCACCCCCACCACAACTACAGGGGAGGTATGGTGTAAATTTCGCCACTGCAAAAGTCTTACATCAGCAGCTGATAATTGAACGCTTTGCTTGAAGAGTGAACGGCACGTTTGACCATTGCCTGGCCATTCTATCCCACCATGTTGACTATTCCCACTCTTATTCTGTAAATGAGACACTACACAGGAATGGTTAAGGTAAACAACAGATTTTTCTCAAAAATGTAAATTTTTCCAACTTTGTAAACGTTAGAGCAAACTTTAATAAACATTGAAAACTTTTATAACTTAACATTAACATAATTTGAAAACTGTTAAAAACTTTAATAAAATAACAACAACAACAGGAACAACAACAAGAACACAACAACCCATACCCCAATGTCTCCCTCCCCCCCATTACCCTTACCCCTAGCCCCCTCCCTCACCTGCTCCCCCTTCCTAAAGTGGCACCAGTTCGTGCAGCAAGGTGGCCAGATTCCTGCTGATATGGGGGGAGTGACCTTGGAGACACCATGTGGGGATCAACTGGAAAAGCTGGAGGTATGGAAGGCCCGGCTTCTGACTGGAGAGCCTCTTGCTCGGCATCGCCAGTCACAGATGGTGTGGGTCTGGGTGTGACACTCGGGACTCCAGTGTCACAGACGGAGGCCATCAGTAGCATGTGTTCATTGACCGCCTCGCTGGTTTCGCGGCTCGCACGGGCAATCTGCAACCCTACCTCCGTAATAGTCGCACTGAGTGTCGTGATGCTTGCGGGAATCCTACCCAGGCCCTCGAAGAGCTGTCAGGTGAACTGGACGCTCTCCCTCGACAGTGACACCATGTCCAGTTGGATGTTTGCCTGTCTCAGCAGACCGACTTTACCAACTCAGAGAGACGGTATATGGGATTCGACTCCAGAACTGCATTGCTGCACACCACTAGTAGTCCCAGGAGCCTCGGATATGTGAAAGCCTGAGATTGTTTGCTTATCCTCGGAAGACTTGTTTTCCAGTGCGAAAAGAGGTGTGGAGTGCATCTCCCCCTCCCCCCCGCCACCGCAGTCGGCTCATCAATCGTGTCTTCCTCTTCCTCTTCCTCCTCCTCCCCCCTACATAAAGGCCTGATGTGGAGGGGTCATAGGAGGCATGCGGCACCTGTGACTCTTTATCTGTAAGTAGAAAGCAACAGAATATGGTTAGCAGCAGGGGAGGGGAGAGGGTGACATGAGGAAAGTCACATAACACAGGCTCATTTGAAGGACCGCCGCTACTCCATTATATGTAGTCCACAAACACGGCATCACTTTGCCCCAACCCTACTCCACAGATACTGTATCACATTGCCCCAACCCTAGTCCACAGACACTGCATCACATTGCCCCAACTCTAATCCACAGACATTGCATCACATTGCCCCAAGCCTACTCCGCAGACACTGCATCACATTGCCCCAACTTTACTCCACAGACACTGCATCACATTGCCCCAATCCTACACCCAAGACACTGCATCACATTGCCCCAACCCAGCCCAGGGAGTGTGCAGAACTTTCCAGTCGGTGGTCAGCACACCCATGAGCAGTTGCCCGACCATCAGCTCTGATGAGGCCTGCCACTTGCTCCTCCACATGTGTGAGTGGCAGTGTACTAGCTCGACTACCGCCTGTGCGCAGCTGCTCACACCTATTGTGCTTCTTTTTTGCCTGTGAAGATGAAAATGGGAATGTTTACCAGAGGGTCCATCTGCTCTTGTGGCACACAGATAGCCACCGAAGCACTTATACCATACTATGTGAATGTAATACAGTCCTCTGTTTAATTGCCTTGGAAATTGCATGTGGTTCATCAGGAGGACATCAAAGTGCGGAAACATCTTAAGAGATCTCAGAAAGCAATCTTAATAATGTGTAAAGATCATTCATGGCAATAGGGTGTCAAACTAAGCCTACCTATGTGTCATGCATTTTAGGAGGCAACCCACAGAGAGCTGAGACCCAGCAACAGCATCAGAATAAATAGTGTCAGATTTATAATTTCAGTAATAAAGAAGTCCATGAATGAAAATGGTACTCACTCTGATGACCCTCGTAGATAGTTAGGTTTTTTCTACACTGGTCTGGCGTTCTTGCTACAGTTCTGGAGGAAGAGCCCTCCTCTGCAATCTCTGCCCAGATTTTTCTAAATATTGCTTGGAGGGGTCTACTTCCACCCCTCCTACATAGATCTCCCCATCTGCTCTCCACAGCATTAACCAGTGCACCGTTTGCCTTCATAGTGAATCTCCTGGCCCATTGCCTATCTCCCTCCATATCTCTGTGCTGCTCCATGGTCAAAATCAAAACTCAAATCGCTGATTCAGCCTCGGGTGTACTGTGCATGCACGGGCGCTCCCTGCGATCGGACAGTTGACCAGAAGCGCGGGAAGAAGAAAAAAAATTCCCCCCCCCCCACCCCCAAAATTTTGCGCATGCGCAGAAGGGCCAATTTTTTTTTCCATGGGGGAACTTTTGGCTCCAGCGCACAAAATCTGTTGTGCGGCATTGGAGTTAGCATTAATTTCTCTGCCATTTCCTTATTCCCCATTATACCTTCTCCTGATTCAGCCTGTAAGGGACCCACATTTACTTCCGCTAGTCTTTTCCTTTTTACATATCTATAGAAGCTTTTACCGTCTGTTTTTATGTCTCTCGCTAGTTTACTTTCAGATTCTATTTTCCCTTTCTTTATCAATTTCTTTGTCCTCCTTTTCTGAATTCTAAAATCCTCCCAATCCTCAGGCTGACTATTGTTTTTGGCAACATTATAAATCTCTTCCTTTGATCTAATACTATCTTTAACTTCTCTTCTTAGCCATGGTTCGACCACTTTTCCTGTGAGGCTTTTGTGCCTAAAAGGAATGTATGTTTGTTGTAAATTATGTATTAATTCTTTAAATGCTAGCCATTGCTTGTCTACTGTCATACCTTTTAATGTAGTTTCCCTATCTACCTTAGCCAACTCGCCCCCCATACTTATGTAGTTTGCTTTGTTTAGGTTTAAGACCCTAGTTTCAGATTTAACTTTATCACTTTCAAATTCAGTATAAAATTCTAACATATTATGGTCATTCTTCATTAAAGGCCCCTTTAATACAAGGTTATTAACCCTTTCTCATTGCACAATACTAGATCTAAAATAGCTTGATCCCAAGTTGGTTCCTCAAAATACTGATCTAGAAAACTATATTGTATACATTCCATGAATTCGTCTTCTACACTATTACATATTTGGTTTGCCCAGTATATGTGTAGATTAAAGTCCCCATGATTACTGTATTACACTTGTTACATGTATCTTTAATTTTCTGATTTATACTGTGCCACTACTTTTTGAGCGCCTATAAACAACTCCCACCAATGTGTTCTGCCCCTTGCTGTTTCTTAACTCGACCCAAATTGATTCTATTTCTTGATTTTCCGAGCTAAGATCCTTTCTCAATGCTGTCTTTATCCCATCCTTTATTATCAGGGCTATCCCTCCTTTTCCATTTTGTCTATCTCTTCAAATGTTAAATTTCCTGGAATATTTAACTCCCAATCATGGTCACTTTGCAACCACGTCTCCATAATGGCTGTTAGATCAAAGCTATTAATTTCTATTAAATCATCTATTTTGTTGTGAATGCTTCACGCATTCAGATATAGTACCTTTAACTTTGACTTTTTTCTATTTTTCCCTGATGCCATCTTAATCAGTGATGCCCTATTACCTTTGTTACTCTCTCTATCCCTTCTTGACCCACTCTGCTTATTTTTACCCAAAAATTTTCTCTGCTCTCGAGCTTTGACATTTCTCTAGCTGCTTTTAAATTTACTCTTTCCTGAATTGTCCCACTCCCCCTTCATTAGTTCAAATTCTTGTCTACTGCACTAGTTATTATTATGGCTGCAGAAGGTGCTGGATGTTGTTCAGGAAGAGATTCTGATCTGGGAAACAGTGAAGAATGGCACAACATCCAAGGTTTTCGGATGCTGCAGATCAGATGGTAAAGAAGGAGAGATGTCATGTATCTGCAGGGGCCCAGGAAGCCCTCCAGACACATGCTCAGAAGGCAGTGGGAGCAGATAGCCATGAAGGTCACTGCCAAGAGTCAAGCCCTGAGAACCTAGATGCAGTGCCGCAAGAAGTTCAATGACCTCACACGAGTGGTCAAGGTTAGTGAATGCATCTTCAAATGCCAGATTCTACCAACTGCACCACTAGCCTCTGACATTGCTCAAATCATTCACCTACCAACAATCTCTATCAATTAGGTCTCATAATTAACATTAATAGCTTCTCCTCACCCTCACACACTAATCACTGCTGCAAGCGGATAGCCCTTGTCGCCCAGTATCCATCCTTTGGTTTACCATAGTGGCTCAAATGCAGCTGGCACAGTGGATTGCTGCAAAATGAAGACATCATGACTGCTGATAGGATACCGGGCATTGACCTGCATGATGCACTGAGTATGGTCACACACCAGCTGGACATTTGGGAGTGGAATCACTTTCGGTTCTGGTGTAGGGCAGGGTTGACATGAAGTGCTCGCAAAGTGATGTGTGTGCAGTCAATGGCACCCTGCACCATGGGGAAGTCTGCAATCCTAGCGAAGTCGCATGCTCATTCCACCTACTGGCCTCTGGCAGGAGAGAAAGACATGTAGTCAGCTCTCTTTGAATAGAGAACCTCAGTGACCTTCTTTATGTAACAGTGGATGGCAAATTCTGAGATGTTGCAAATATCTCTAGCCTGGAAAGAGCCAGATGCATACAAGTTCATTGCTACGGTCACCTTCACAGCCACCGGCAATGCGGTCCTCGCCCTGCTCTGAGGTTGCAGCAGTTTGCAAATTTCAGTGAAGTCATCCTTACTGAAGCACAGCTGTTTCACACATTGCTCCTCGCTGAGGTTCAGGTAGGAGAATTGGTCCCTGAACACCCTGGGTGGATATGGCCTCCTGCTGAAAACCCTTCACCCCCTCCTCCTCCTCTGGTAGCATGTCCTGCTCTGCATGCCCTCTGTTCATTCTCCAAGTCATGCTGCATTCCAAGGAGAATTCCTACTTGTGCACCCATGTCTGGTAGCAAGTGGTTTGTGTAGAAGCCTTCAAGTCAGGAAAAAGTCTTTCAGCACCTGCCACACGACTCCCTGTAGACTTTAGCATCTTGAAACAACTATAGAAAGCACCAAACACTTGTCATCATCATCATCATCATCATAGGCAGTCCCTCGAAATCGAGGAAGACTTGCTTCCACTCTAAAAGTGAGTTCTCAGTCCAATACAGGAATTACAGTCTCTGTCACAGGTGGGACAGACAGTGGTTGAAGGAAAGGGTGGGTGGTTAGTCTGGTTTTCCGCACACTCCTTCCGCTGTCTGCATTTGGTTTCTGCGTGCTCTCGGCGATGAAACTCGAGGTGCTCAGCACCCTCCTGGATGCACTTCCTTCACTTAGGGTGGTTTTGAGCCAGGGATTTCCAGGGGCTGGTGGGGATATTGCACTTTATCAAGGAGGCTTTGAGGGTGTCCTTGAAACGTTTCCTTTGCCCACCTGGGGCTCGCTTGCCGTGTAGGAATTCCGAGTAGAGCGCTTGCTTTGGGAGTCTCGTGTCAAGCATATGGATGATGTGGCCTGCCCAACAGAGCTGGTCGAGTGTGGTCAGTGCTTTGGTGCTGGGGATGTTGGCCTGATCGAGAACATCTGACATTGGTGCGTCTATCCTCCCAGTGTATTTGATGAAACACTTGTAGAATCGTAGCAACAACCAGAAGATATCAACTATCAATTAACTTGAATGTAGTTGATGATCCCCTTAAATAACGCTGGTGGGGGGTCTTTCCTGCTACTGAATGCGTGATCAGCTGTGTGAGATTAGGAAAGGGCGAAAGAGTGTTGAGCTCCCAAATGGCACCACTAGCGCAAATTATTGTTGCATGCTAATTGACATCATGATCTACCTGCTCTTCATAATTCCGGTGGACATTCACTGTACACGCGCTAATGCCCTCATCAATATGGCATCCGGCATGATTTGCCACACAAGTGTGCATGCATCAGACACCATTTTGACACCCAAATGGCACCTGTAGTGCCCAAACAACAGGCGCTACCGAACCGAATTTTGCACCCAATATGTCCAGTGGCACTGCAGCCCTAAGTTTCCTGCCACTACACCCAAGGTGGATGACTTTCAGGCAATAGAAGATGTGTTGTGATGCACTGGCATTGCCAGATGATGAGCAGCCTGCTTGTTCTTCTTCCTGTAGCACACCAAGAGGGGGAGAAAAGGAACACAGCTCACATGTCGCTATCATTCAAAGGAGTGACATGATGGTTTTGTGATATGATTCACTGACAATTAATGAAGGGTGCAATAGGAGAAGAAGAATTTCCTGACAAACCCTCAGCTAACACATGCTTTCCAATTTCAATTACCAACACCCTCAGTGGCCTCCATCCATAGATGTGTTGCCTTTCCACCTTATAAGGAGTTAATGGTTTGCTGTTATAGGCTGCCATGTCCAAGAAAAGAAACCAAAAGAGTGAAATTATCTTCAGTTACTGTAACTTGGAGTAACACTTACGTGTCAACATGTAGCTGATATTAGGGCTTAGAGTTTCCACGACCTTATGCTGGTTTTACCATCGCAATTTGCCCAAAATCTGACAAATCTGTGGATGCTAAATCGTTGAGTATATTCAAGCTGAGATAAATAGATTTTTAGAGTCTAGGGGAATTAAGGGATATGGAGATCGGGTGGGAAAGTGGAGTTGAGGTTGAAGATCAGTCATGATCTTATTGAATGATGGATCAGGCTCGAGGGGCCATATGGCCTACTCCTGCTTGTAATTCTAATGTTCTTATGCTCTTAAATTAGCATAAAAGATCACGGAATTTTAAGTGCAAATTACGTTGAGCGCAAATCAAATTTCTGTGATTATTTATGCTGAAATTAAAAACTGTAATATATGTGGGTCGAACAAATGAAGGACAGCAACACGATGAGTTGCTAGTCCATGTGTTTGCTATATTAGGTCAGAGCGAACTGAGCATGCTCATACTAAACCATGTGACAAACCATGTGATAATTCATTACATTCTTTCCCCCTTAAAATGTTTTAAGGTATTCCCCTCAGTAGGAGGGCAAAATTCGTGGGAACCTCCCCCAATGTTTGGACTCATTGGAAAGGAAATTTAATTTGGAACTATCTACCAGAAAGTTTGAAGTCCTAAAATGCTCATGGAAGAAACTATGGACTTTAATAGAATTTGGGATTTTACAAAGCAGATTGAACCTGTGTGGGCAGGGCTAAGGAACTATCACTCAAAGAAGCCAGTTTGATTATTGAAACTGCCTGGGGCATTGAGACTAAAGTAAATTGTCTGGAACCTGAACCTGGAAAGCCATTTTCAGCCTAAGCATAAAAACAAAAGGCCCACTCCAGTCTGCATGCAAAAACCAAGCACAAAGAACATTGCGATTACCAAGCTAATATTTCCATCAAGAAACAGATTTAAAAGATCAGCCCACCCGAGACATATTAACTTTTAACGAGCCTGCCAAAATATGACAAAGAATTCTCGGGCTCGCATAAATTAAACAAAGAATTCTGGACTGATTTGGCGCAAAGATTAGGACAGCTCCTAGAGTATAACTGGCCCATGTTTTAACAAAAAGTATGCTTTGCTACTGCTTATGCTACTGCCCCGAGAGACACTGCTTGTGCTAGTGCTAGTGCCATACTACGCCTATGCCATCAAGAAGGGAGAAACCAACGCGACAGTTGTAAACTAACTTCTCCAGCCTCGACGTCCTGAAATCAAAAAGGAAGGAAGAACATCACCATTGCGGCAGCAACCGACCACAGCCAACGTGGTACCACTAAAACCAGCGCAATCGACCAACCTCGAAACAAAACTTCACAAGGAAGAAACCGAAGAATCGAAAGTTTCCACTCTACAATCTAGGCCTGACTACCAACAGGTGAAAATGTTATCTAAAAGGACTTTGAAACCTATTTCTAACGAAAGAAAATGGGTACTTACCCCACAAATCCAAAACGCGCCCTACCGCATCAGCGGACTCAACCCAAATGAAGGTTGCGCAGTAAGAAGTCCTCTCCGACGTTCGGGGTACGGCAAGCAGAACCTACAGAATCCAATGAACCCCGAAACCGCGAACTACTGTTAACTGACCAGAAAGGATTGGTAAGCATAGTCCCTGTCTGCCCTGGAGTCTAACCTAGCCAGTATTAGGTATTTGGAAGATGGGAGGTGTAATTTTCACTGCAACCCCTTTGAATGTGTGATGTACTGTTCTTTATTAGTGTAATTATAAGAGTGACATTGTATTTTCTTATCCTTAATAAAATCAAAGTTCTTTTGCATCAAGCCAGTGGTCTTTTGCACTTCATAACATCCCCCAAATAAATCCAGAGTCTAGAACCCAAGGGAATGGGAGCGATTCGAACCGCTCAAGTAGGTCAGAGGGGAACCTGACCCCCAAGACCACCCCTTACACCTCTCGAATACAACAAAGCTATGGTCCCATCTTTCCCAGCATTATATGTACCATATAACGAACCCCCCTTGAACTACAAATCCAGTTCAATAAAAGGTTTGTCGAGCCTTCCTGATCTCCTAACAGAAGGTTTTGATGTTGAACCAATCGTCGGGCTGTTTATTTTGGTTCCAAACTCAAAGATGATCCTGTTTCTATCACAGACTTGTTTGAATCTGGTGCTTCAGTTATTGAAGTCTGAACTGAATCAAACTCATGTATATGTTCATGATCAAATAGTTCACAATCATGTCTTGGTTCGTCTTTAGCAGAGATCATTTGATCCACATGAACACTTTGGATGTTGTCATCAAGTTCAACCAAATATCTCTTGGTTCCTCCAATCTCTGTTATGGTTCCTACATCGTACTTGTGTGAACTGACTTGCCAGGGAGACTGAGAACACGAATACACTCATTTTGTTTGAAACTGCATTCTTTCTGATTGGTGTCATAATAATCTTTGACAACTTTTTCTGCTCAACTTTTGAGGCCAAATTCGGTTGAACAAGACTCAATCGTGTTTTGATTCTCCTCTTCATCAAGAGTTCTGCTGGGGTATGTCCAGTTGTAGTGTGTGGAGTAGTTCTGTACTTCAACAAGAAATGTGAGAAACATTGCTTCATGATGAACCTTGCAACACTTGTTTTTTGAGAGCTTCTTTCACTTTTCTGACTGACCTTTTGGCTGCTCCATTTGAAGCTAGATGATATGGTGGAATGAGAGTGTGTTTGATACCATTCCGTTCATGAATGCTTGGAATAGAGCAGAATGGAACTGAGGATCATTTTCAGAAACAAGTTCTTCGGGTAAGCCATGACATGCAAAGATAGAACTCAACTCATCTATGGTATGTTCAGTTGTAGTATTTGAACCCATGGGCTAGAACCTCCACTTTTGAGCTTAGCACCCAAAAATGGGTGTTATTTCCAGCGTGGGTATTAAAAAATTGTTTTCAGATCGCCGGCTTCTCGCCCATTCTCAAAACACCTAGTTTACATTTTTGAAAATGGGCGTTACCATGAGCAATATCAAATGGGCAGTAGCGTTAAATTTTTCTGACCTTCTGCCGTAAAGTGTGGCCGTCCTTAGCAACAACATGGCAACACTCCATTCCCGTGATTCTGGAGGTCAAGGGTCACCATGACATGCGCAGAAGAGGAGATACAGAGAGAGTGAACTCAGAGGGATGGAAAGCATGTGTGGCTGTGGTGTGTGCTTGATTTGCTATTGTGGGAGGAACGACGGAGATTCACCAGCAGCAAAAAGCCCACTAAGCACCAAGAACATAGTTGGCAATGAGTTTTTGTCCAACAAATAACATATAAAAAGGAAGGGATGGAGGAAGCTCTGGAGCTGGTAGCCAAGAACACTGGTGGCAGAGAGCTCCCAGTGGTCCCGCAGCGCCGCACTGCACTCCAAGGTGATGCTCACCCCCATTGCCAACCACAACATCTTGCTTATGGCTCGGAGCACACTCCCACCTTGGGACCATCCTCTCCCGTATCCGTCCAAGCAGCGTTTTGGCCATCACCCACCCCCCACCCCCCGCCATGAAGCATCGCCTGAGGACCTCCTTGGCCAGGTGGCTTGGAGTCAGGAAGGGAAGGGGAAAGGGTAGAGGTGAGGAGAAGCGGGGGGGAGGGTTGGTTTGTACAGAAGTACTGATGATTTCAGACTAATGTTCATTTTAAATGTTTTTTATTTAACAAAACCTTGCAGCACATTGGCTCAGATAGCTGTACCATTACACGCTGGTGATTCTTTAACATCAAAGGGTATAATCACACTTAACTTCAATCAACTTAAACTTTAACTGTCACCAAGGTGATGCCCACCATTGATGTATGACCTGCACACCCAGCAGTGTGTCAGCCTTGTAAATAACACCAATGTTCTTTCAGGCAAAGCGATCATTGATGAGCTCCTGACGTAAGGCTCTTGCAGCTATCATGCCACCATGGGTCCTTTCATGCGGTCTACAGGGGGGCGGGGCATGGCTTCAGCATCAGCCTGATTGTCTGGCCCGAAGTCAGCATCCGCCTCCTCGTCCTCCTCTTCCTCTCTCTGGTAAGGTGGACCGTCAGGCTTATCAGGCAATTCTTGTCCCCTCCTGATAGCCAAGTTGTGTAGCATGGAGCAGACCACCATGAATTGAGCTACTTGCTCAGGGTGATTTTGGAGCTCGCCTCATGAGTGGCCCAGGCATCTGAAGCGCTGCTTCAGCACTCCAATGGTTTTCTCAACGATATTGCGAGCTGCTCTGTGGCTTTCGTTGTATCGCCTCTTGGCCTCGGTGTGGGTGTCAAGCAGGGGGGTCATCAGCCAGGTGGCGAGGCCACATCCTTTGTCCCCAAGCATCCAGCATTCACCTTGTGGCTCATTGTTAAACAAGTCAGATACAGTGCTCTCACGCAGGATGTGCGCATCATGGATGCTGTCCGGAAATTGAGCATTCACAGCCAGTATAATTTGCTGGTGGTCAACAACCAGCTGGACATTCAGGGAGTGGAATCACTTGTGGTTCCTGAAAACCTCAGCATCCTGAAAAGGTGCCTGTATCACGATGTGCATACAGTCTATCGATCCCTGCACCTTGGGGAAGTTTGCAATTCTGGAGAAACCTAGAGCCCTCTCAATCTGTGCCTCCCTGATCAAGTCCCTCCTGTGTGCGTACAGGGCTTCAGTGACCTGTCTAATGCAGCAATGTATGGCATGCTGAGAAAGTCCGCAAATGTCGCCAGTTGTGGCCTGAAAAGAACCTGAGGCATAGAACGACAGTGCTGCGGTGACTTTGACCTTGAAGCCCCCAGATAAGTCGTATGAGGATCTGTGTACACTGATTCAGGAGCATCTTAACCCGAGGGAGAGCGTGCTGATGGCGAGGTATCGGTTCGACATGTGCCAGCGATCTGAAGGTCAGGAAGTGGTGAGCTACGTCGCTGAGCTAAGGCGACTTGCAGGACAATGTGAGTTTGATGGCTACCTGGAGCAAATGCTCAGAGACTTTTTTGTACTGGGCATTGGCCATGAGACCATCCTACGAAAACTTTTGACTGCAGAGACACCGACCCTCAGTAAGGCCATTGCGATAGCACAGGTGTTTATGTCCACCAGTGATAACACCAAACAAATCTCTCAGCACACAAGTGCTAGCAATGTTCATAAATTAACTGGAACTGTGTTTGCGAGCAGAAATGTACAGGGCAGAAACCACGAGTCTGCAACTACCAGCAGGCCTCAGGTGACCCAGATGACTGAGTCCCCAATAAAGGATGAATGCAAGGCAATTCACACCTTGTTGGCGTTGTGGAGGCTTCCATTCAGCCTATTCATGCCGCTTCAAAGGGTATGTTTGCAAGAGCTGTGGAACAATGGGGCACCTCTAATGAGCTTGCAAATAAGCTGCAAGCTCTGCAAAACCTGCTAACCACCACGTGGCAGAGGAAGATCGGTCCATGGTGGATCAAAGCAATTTCGAGCCGCAGAGAGAGGAGGCAGATGCTGAAGTACACATTTTCGATGAAATGTCCACCTATAATGCTAAACGTAAAATTGAGTGGCTTACCCATAGCCATGGAACTGGACACTGGCGCTAGCCAATCCATCATGAGTAAAAAGATGTTTGAGAGACTGTGTTGCAACAAGGCATTCAGACCAGCCCTGAGCCTCATCCACATGAAACTGAGAATGTACACCAAAGAGCTTATCACTGTCCTGGGTAGCGCCATGGTTAAGGTCACCTATGAGGGCATGGTGAATGAACTGCCACTCTGGATTGACTGGGTGATGGATCCACACTGCTTGGAAGGAGCTGGCTGGGCAAAATCCACTGGAACTGGGATGACATCTGTCATGTACTTAACCATCTTGCAATGACATAATCATGTAACTGTAACTCATGTACACTGTACCTGTACCCTAGAAATGCACACCCTGACCACACGGAGTGAACTTGTGGGAGACACTCCTCACCTGGGTTTCCAGGTATAAAAGGGGAGGTCCCACCCAGGGTCCATACTCCTTGGTCCTGGCAATAAGGGTGAAGGTCACAGAGTGACCGTGTCTGATATATCCATGCCTCATGTGAGTTTGTAGTAAGGTGCAGGGACACTAGATTTGGCGACGAGAAACGGGAATCACCGAACCACGAGGATGGCCACCGGTGGCACAGAGGAACGTTACTGTGTGGGTCAGGACTGGGACGACTTTGTGGAAAGACTCCAGCAGAGTTTTGTCACAAAGGACTGGCTGGAAGAGACAGCGGCTGACAAGCGGAGGGCGCATCTACTGACCAGCTGCGGACCACAGACGTATGTGCTGATGAAAGACCTGCTCGCACCCCAAAAGCCGGCGGACAAGTCTTTTGAAGAGCTCAGCCAGCTGATCAGTGAGCAACTCAAGCCGGCGAGTAGCGTACACATGTCCCGGCACCGGTTCTACTCTCACCGGCGTCGGGAGGGACAAAACGTCTTGGACTTCGTGGCGGAACTGCGGCGATTGGCCAGTCTCTGTAAGTTCTCCGATGCCTGCAGGGGGGAGATGTTAAGGGACTTTTTCATCGAGGGCATTAATCATGCCGGCATTTTCAGGAAGCTCATAAAGACTAGGGACTTGACTTTAGAAGGGGCGACGTTGATAGCTCAGACCTTTATGGCAGGGGAAGAGGAGACCAAGCTAATTTACGCACGCAGCCCTGGTCCAAATGTGGCGATGGACCAGGGAGTTAACATGGTGAATGCAGCTCGGGATCACACAGGCAGGAAAGGGCATTTCGAAACCGCCCAGGCAGAAACAGGCTCTAGGGTGGGCCTGCAACAAGGAACAATGTGTCCCATGATGGGACCATTAACACCCACCATCAGAGTGCTTAGAAACAGCCAAATGGGCAATCAGAGAGGAATGCCTGGTAATAGTCCTTTTGTTAACAGCAATCTCAATCTCAGCTCATGTTGGAGGTGCGGGGGTAGACACACTGCGAGAAGCTGCAGGTTCCAGCAATATACCTGTAGGATTTGTAATGTCAGTGGACACTTGGCCAGGATGTGCAAAAAGGCAGTAGCAAGGCTAATCTGTGAGACAGAGGAACCAGACGAGGGGTCTGCAATGCAGGATGAGGCCTGGGGTAAAGCCATAGATGCTGAAGTTCAGCGGGTTCATGTGGCTGACGTCCACAGCTCATACACTAAAACGCCACCCATGATGATGAAAGTCTTATTGAATGGCATCCCGGTGCGCATGGAGCTGGATACGGGAGCTAGCCAGTCACTTATGAGCGCCCAACAATTTGAGAGACTATGGCCACACAGAGCTAGCAGACCCAAACTGGAACGCATTGACACGCAGCTACGGACGTACACCAAAGAGATCATCCCAGTGCTGGGCAGTGCAAACTTGGTGGTAACACATAATGGATTACAGAACCGGCTGCCACTCTGGATCGTTCCGGGAAATGGCCCCGCGCTTTTGGGGAGGAGTTGGCTAGCTGAGATGAATTGGAAATAGGGGGATGTGCATGCCATTTCATCCGTGGAGCAAAGTTCATGCTCATAGGTCCTGCAAAAATTCGGGTCACTGTTTCAACCTGGTGTCGGAACGTTCAAGGGCACGAAAGTAGTGATACGCATCACTCCGGACGCCAGACCAGTGCACCACAAAGCCAGAGTGGTGCCGTATGTGATGCGTGAAAAAATTGAATGTGAACTGGACAGGCTGCTCAGAGAGGGCATATTTTCGGCTGTTGAATTCAGTGACTGGGCAAGTCCCATCGTTCCCGTCCTCAAAGTAGATGGCTCGGTTAGGATTTGTGGCGACTACAAAGCCACCATCAACCGAATATCGCTGCATACCAATACCCGCTTCCGAGAGCGGAGGACCTTTTTGCCATGCTGGCAGGTGGCAAGCTATTCACGAAGTTGGACCTCACTTCGGCCTACATGACTCAGGAACTGGCTGAAGAATCCAAGCTTCTGACCACCATCATGACGCACAAGGGATTATTTGTCTACAACAGGTGTCCATTTGGCATTCGTTCGGCAGCAGCCATCTTTCAGAGAAACATGGAAAGCTAGCTCAAATCCATTCCTGGAACGATCGTATTCCAAGACGACATTCTCATAACGGGTCGAGACACCGAAAAACTACGCCGACTGGACCAGGTAGACTTGCGGCTGAAAAAGGCCAAGTATGTGTTTTTGGCCCCAGAGGTTGAGTTTTTGGGCAGGAGGGTTGCCGCAGACGGGATCCGGCCCACTGAATCAAAAACGGAGGCGATCTGCCAGGCACCCAGGCGCGGCAACACATCAGAGTTGCGATCATTCCTGGGATTTTTGAACTATTTCGGGAACTTTCTGCCGAACTTAAGAACATTGTTGGAACCATTATACATGCTCCTGCGTAAAGGTGGTGAATGGTTTTGGGGGGACTGTCACGAACGGGCTTTCAATAAGGCGAGGAATCTGCTGTTTTCCAACAAACTGTTGACTTTGTATGATTCCTGTAAAAAACTGCTCTTAACATGTGATGCGTCATCCTACGGGGTTGGATGTGTGTTGCAGCAGGGTAACAATGACAGCCGACTCCAACCGGTGGCTTATGCCTCCAGGTTGCTCTCCCAAGCAGAGCGTGGATACGGCATGGTCAAGAAGGAAGCACTCGCGTGTGTTTACGGTGTAAAAAAGATGCACCAGTACCTTTTTGGTAGACAGTTCGAGCGAGAGACGGACCACAAGCCTTTAACATCCTTGTTGTCCAACAGCAAGACTGTCAATGCCAATGCGTCAGCTCGCATACAGCGCTGGGCCCTCACGCTGGCTGCGTATGACTACACCATACGGCACCGGCCAGGCACCGAAAATTGCGCTGACGCGCTCAGCAGGCTCCCACTGGCCACCACCGAGGAGGTGTCGGAGCAGAGCGCCGAGATGGTCATGGCCGTTGAGGCTTTTGACACTGTGGGCTCCCCATCACAGCCCACCAGATCAAACTCTGGACCAACAGGGACCCCCTCCTATCCATGATAAAGAAATGTGTCCTGACTAGGGATTGGGCGCCCGCACACAGGGCGTGCCCCGAGGAAGTCAGACCGTTTCAGAGATAGATGGATGAGCTCTCCATCCAAGCCGACTGCCTGCTATGGGGCAGCCGGGTAGGCATGCCCCAGAAAGGAAGGGAAGCGTTCATCAGAGAACTCCACAGCGAGCACCCTGGCATCGTGTTAATGAAAGCCATTGCCCGGTAACATGTATGGTGGTCGGAGATTGACTCAGACCTGTAACACTGGGTTCGCAGGTGCACGACGTATGTCCAGCTGGGCAATGCCCCCAGGGAGGCCCCACTCAGCCCGTGGCTCTGGCCCACCAGACCATGGTCACGTATTCATGGGGAAATTGTTCCTGATCGTTGTTGATGCATACTCGACAGTGGATCGTATTGAACTCGTGCACGACATCCATCACCGTGGAGAGTCTGCGTACGGTTTTCGC
Organism: Pristiophorus japonicus; assembly: GCF_044704955.1. Lineage (NCBI taxonomy): Eukaryota > Metazoa > Chordata > Chondrichthyes > Pristiophoridae > Pristiophorus > Pristiophorus japonicus. Next base: position 269,300,058 of record NC_091980.1, read on the forward strand.
GATCCATGGCTTGCTGGACATCCTGGTCAGCGACAATGGCCCGTGTTGCACCAGCCATGAATTCCAGGAGTTTATGTCGGGCAATGGTATCAAACACGTCCGGACAGCGCCATTCAAGCCGGCTTCCAATGGCCAGGCGGAGCAGGTGGCCCAAGTCATAAAACAGGGCATGTACGCATCCAAGGACCCTCCCCTCAGTACCACCTATCGCGCCTCCTGCTGGCCTACAGGTCCCGCCCGCATTCGCTCACGGGAGTCCCACCAGCGGAACTCCTCATGAAATGCACGCTCAAGATGCGGCTGTCCCTCATTCACCCAGCCCTGGCAGACATTATTGAGGGCAAGCGCCAGTCGCAAACCGAGCTCCATGATCGAAACTCAAGGGTGAGGTGTATAGAAATAGATGACCCAGTATTTGTTCTTAACCATGCTTTGGGACCCAAGTGGCTTGAGGGCACCGTAATTGGCAAAGAAAGAAATAGAGTCATGATGGTCCGACTAAACAATGGGCAGATATGCCACAAACACTTGGACCAAGTAAAGAAAAGGTTCAGCATAGACACGGAGGAACCTGAAGAAGAGCATGAGATGGCATCCACACCACTGCCAGCGGATGAGCAACAAAGACAGTCCTCAGCATGCACAGTCCCTGCGGCCAGGCCGGAATCACTTCAAGTGATAGAGACGTGTGCCGAGGCTCAGCCACCAGAGCCACGACTGCGGCGCTGCACGAGAGAGCGTCGACCACCTGGTAGACTTAACCTCTGAAACAAAAAGTCTTAAGGGGGGAGGTGATGTCATGTATTTAACCATCTTGCAATGACGTAGCCATGTAACTGTAACTCATGTACACTGTACCTGTACCCTAGAAATGCACACCCTGACCACAGGGGATGAACTTGCGGGAGACACTCCTCACTTGGGTTTGCAGGTATAAAAGGAGAGGTCCCACCCAGGGTCCACACTCCTTGGTCCTGGCAATAAAGGTGAAGGTCACAGAGTGACCGTGTCTGATATATCCATGCCTCGTGTGAGTTTGTAGTAAGGTGCAGGGACACTACAACATCCAAGCGCTATCACATGTCGATGAGGCCTCACGTACCCAGGTTCTTAACAAATTTCCTTCCCTTTTTGAGCCAGGCATTGAAAACTTTTCTGGGGCGAAGGTGCGGATCCACTTGGTCCCAGAGGCACGACCCATTCACCACAAGGCACGAGCGGTACCTCACATGATGAGGGAGAGAGTGGAAATCGAGCTGGACAGGCTGTAACGCGAGGGCATCATCTCCCCAGTGGAATTCAGCGACTGGGGCAGCCCGATTGTCCCAGTACTGAAAAGTGATGGCACGGTCAGGATTTGCGGCATTATAAAGTAACTATTAATCGTTTCTCGCAACAGGACCAATACCCGCTACCTAAGGCAGATGACTTATTTGCGACGCTGGCAGGAGGCAAGACGTTCACCAAGCTCGACGTGACTTCGGCCTACATGACGCAGGAGCTGAAGGAGTCTTCGAAGGGCCTCACCTGCATCAACACGCACAAGGGACTGTTCATCTACAACAGATGCCCGTTTGGAATTCGGTCGGCTGCAGCGATCTTCCAGAGAAACATGGAGAGCCTACTCAAGTCGGTACCACACACGGTGGTCTTTCAGGACAACATATTGGTCACGGGTCGGGATACCGCCGAGCACCTACAAAACCTGGAGGAGGTCCTCCAGCGATTAGATCACGTAGGGCTGCGGCTGAAGAGATCGAAAGGCATCTTCATTGCAACAGAAGTGGAGTTTTTGGGGAGAAAGATCACAGCGGACGGCATTCGGCCCACAGACATCAAGACAGAGGCTATCAGGAATGCACCCAGGCCACAGAACGTCACAGAGCTGCGGTCGTTCCTGGGACTCCTCAACTATTTTGGTAACTTCCTACTGGGGTTAAGCACCCTCTTAGAGCTCCTACATGTGTTATTGCGCAAAGGTGAGAACTGGGTATGGGGAAAAAAAACAAGTAATTGCTTTTGAGAAAGCCAGAAACATTTTATGCTCCAACAAGCTGCTTGTATTGTATAACCCGTGTAAAAGACTTGTGCTAGCATGTTACGCGTCGTCGTACGGAGTCGGGTGTGTATTACAACAAGCTAACGTCGCGGGGAAGTTGCAACCTGTCGCCTATGCTTCCAGGAGCTTGTCTAAGGCCGAGAAGGCCTACAGCATGATTGAGAAAGAGGCATTAGTATGTGTGTTTGGGGTAGAAAAAATGCATGAGTACATGTTTGGCTTCAAATTTGAGCTGGAAACCGATCACAAGCCCCTCACATTCCTGTTCGCTGAAAACAAGGGGATAAATACTAATGCCTCATCCTGCATACAAAGGTGGGCACTCATGTTATTAGCGTATAACTATACCATCCGTCACAGGCCAGGCACTGAGAACTGTGCGGATACTCTCAGTCGGCTACCATTGCCCACCACGGGGGTGGAAATGGCGCAGCCTGCAAACTTGTTGATGGTGGCGCAGCCTGCAGACTTGTTGATGGTCATGGAAGCGTTTGAAAATGATAAATAACCTGTCACGGCCTGCCAGATTAGGACTTGGACCAGCCAAGATCCTCTGCTGTCCCTAGTAAAAAACTGTATACTGCATGGGAGCTGGGCCAGCATCCCCGTTGAAATGCAAGAGCTAATCAAGCCATTCCAACGGCGAAAGGATGAGCTGTCCATTCAGGCAGACTGCCAGTTGTGGCGTAACCGCGTAGTGCTACCAAAAAAGGGCAGGCAAACGTTCATCTTGGATCTCCACAACACATACCCGGGTATAGTAATGATAAAAGCGATAGCCAGATCCCACGTGTGGTGGCCCGGTATCGATTCTGACTTAGAGTCCTGTGTACGGCAATGCAGCGGATGTGCTCAGTTGAGCAACGCGCCCAGAGAGGACCCAGTAAGTTTGTGGTCCTGGCCCTCCAGACCATGGTCAAGGATCCATGTCGACTATGCTGGCCCGTTTCTCGGTAAAATGTTCCTGGTGGTGGTGGATGCCTTTTCAAAATGGATTGAATGTGAAATAATGTCGGGAAGGACTGCCACCGCCACCATTGAAAGCCTGAGGGCCAAGTTTGCCACCCACGACCTGCCTGACATACTGGTCAGTGACAACGGGCCATGTTTCACCAGTACCGAATTTAAAGAATTCATGACCCGCAATGGGATCAAACATGTCACCTCGGCCCCGTTTAAACCAGCCTCCAATGGGCAGGCAGAGCGGGAAGGACAAACCATTAAACAGAGCTTTAAACGAGTCACAGAAGGCTCACTCCAAACCCGCCTGTCCCGAGTACTGCTCAGCTACCGCACAAGACCCACTCGCTCACAGGGGTGCCCCCGGCTGAGCTACTCATGAAAAGGACACTTAAAACCAGACTCTAGCTGGTTCACCCCCAACCTGCATGATCAGGTAGAGAGCAGGCGGCAGCAACAAAATGTAAACGATGGTCGCGCCACGGTGTCACTGGAAATTGATCTGAATGACCCTGTGTATGTGCTAAACTATGGAAATGGTCCCAAGTGGATCGTGGGCACGGTGATCGCTAAAGAAGGGAATAGGGTGTTTATAGTCAAACTAGACAATAGACAAATTTGCAAAAAGCACCTGGACCAAACGAGGCTGCGGTTCACAGTCTGCCCTGAACAACCCACAGCAGACACCACCTTTATCGAGCCCACAACACACACCCAAAGGATCAACAACACCACGCCGAACCAGGAAATCGAACCATCACGCCCAACAGCCCAACAAGGCCAGGCTCACCTCGCAGCCCTGCAGGGCCAACAACACGCCAGCCCAGCAAGGGCACAGCCAACACACCAGAACAGGCATTTGTACCGAGGCGGTGCACCAGGGAAAGAAAGGCTCCCGACCGCCTCACCTTGGAAATAGTTTTCACTTTGACTTTGGCGGGGGAGTGATGTTGTGTTCCGCCACCAGGGAGCTCATCCCCTGAAGTCCCAAGGGATCCCAGCATCCCTTGGGAGCACTGTATATAAGCTGGCCCTTAAGGCCTGTTCCTCACTCTGGAAGTTAGGAAGGACATTAGCTTGGATGATGTGGAATCTATATGGGTAGAGCTGCAGAACACCAAAGGGCAAAAAACATTAGTGGGAGTTGTGTACAGACCTCCAAACAGTAGTAGTGATGTTGGGGAGGGCATCAAACAGGAAATTAGGGGTGCATGCAATAAAGGTGCAGCAGTTATAATGGGTGACTTTAATATGCACATAGATTGGGCTAACCAAACTGGAAGCAATACGGTGGAGGAGGATTTCCTGGAGTGCATAAGGGATGGTTTTCTAGACCAATATGTCGAGGAACCAACTAGGGGGGAGGCCATCTTAGACTGGGTGTTGTGTAATGAGAGAGGATTAATTAGCAATCTCGTTGTGCAAGGCCCCTTGGGGAAGAGTGACCATAATATGGTGGAATTCTGCATTAGGATGGAGAATGAAACAGTTAATTCAGAGACCATGGTCCAGAACTTAAAGAAGAGTAACTTTGAAGGCATGAGGCGTGAATTGGCTGGGATAGATTGGCGAATGATACTTAAGGGGTTGACTGTGGATGGGCAATGGCAGACATTTAGAGACCGCATGGATGAACTACAACAATTGTACATTCCTGTCTGGCGTAAAAATAAAAAAGGGAAGGTGGCTCAACCGTGGCTATCAAGGGAAATCAGGGATAGTATTAAAGCCAAGGAAGTGGCATACAAATTGGCCAGAAATAGCAGCGAACCCGGGGACTGGGAGAAATTTAGAACTCAGCAGAGGAGGACAAAGGGTTTGATTAGGGCAGGGAAAATGGAGTATGAGAAGAAGCTTGTAGGGAACATTAAGACGGATTGCAAAAGTTTCTATAGATATGTAAAGAGAAAAAGGTTAGTAAAGACAAACGTAGGTCCCCTGCAGTCAGAATCAGGGGAAGTCATAATGGGGAACAAAGAAATGGCAGACCAATTGAACAAGTACTTTGGTTCGGTATTCACTAAGGAGGACACAAACAACCTTCCGGATATAAAAGGGGTCAGAGGGTCTAGTAAGGAGGAGGAACTGAGGGAAATCCTTATTAGTCGGGAAATTATGTTGGGGAAATTGATGGGATTGAAGGCCAATAAATCCCCAGGGCCTGATGGACTGCATCCCAGAGTACTTAAGGAGGTGGCCTTGGAAATAGCGGATGCATTGACAGTCATTTTCAAACATTCCATTGACTCTGGATCAGTTCCTATCGAGTGGAGGGTAGCCAATGTAACCGCACTTTTTAAAAAAGGAGGGAGAGAGAAAACAGGGAATTATAGACCGGTCAGCCTGACCTCAGTAGTGGGTAAAATGATGGAATCAATTATTAAGGATGTCATAGCAGCGCATTTGGAAAGAGGTGACATGATAGGTCCAAGTCAGCATGAATTTGTGAAAGGGAAATCATGCTTGACAAATCTTCTGGAATTTTTTGAGGATGTTTCCAGTAGAGTGGACAAGGGAGAACCAGTTGATGTGGTATATTTGGACTTCCAGAAGGTTTTCGACAAGGTCCCACACAAGAGATTAATGTGCAAAGTTAAAGCACATGGGATTGGGGGTAGTGTGCTGACATGGATTGAGAACTGGTTGTCAGACAGGAAGCAAAGAGTAGGAGTAAATGGGGACTTTTCAGAATGGCTGGCAGTGACTAGTGGAGTACCGCAAGGTTCTGTGCTGGGGCCCCAGCTGTTTACACTGTACATTAATGATTTAGACGAGGGGATTAAATGTAGTATCTCCAAATTTGCGGATGACACTAAGTTGGGTGGCAGTGTGAGCTGCGAGGAGGATGCTATGAGGCTGCAGAGTGACTTGGATAGGTTAGGTGAGTGGGCAAATGCATGGCAGATGAAGTATAATGTGGATAAATGTGAGGTTATCCACTTTGGTGGTAAAAACAGAGAGACAGACTATTATCTGAATGGTGACAGATTAGGAAAAGGGGAGGTGCAAAGAGACCTGGGTGTCATGGTACATCAGTCATTGAAGGTTGGCATGCAGGTACAGCAGGCGGTTAAGAAAGCAAATGGCATGTTGGCCTTCATAGCGAGGGGATTTGAGTACAGGAGCAGGGAGGTGTTGCTACAGTTGTACAGGGCCTTGGTGAGGCCACACCTGGAGTATTGTGTACAGTTTTGATCTCCTAACCTGAGGAAGGACATTCTTGCTGTTGAGGGAGTGTAGCGAAGGTTCACCAGACTGATTCCCGGGATGGCGGGACTGACATATCAAGAAAGACTGGATCAACTGGGCTTGTATTCACTGGAGTTCAGTAGAATGAGAGGGGACCTCATAGAAACGTTTAAAATTCTGATGGGTTCAGACAGGTTAGATGCAGGAAGAATGTTCCCAATGTTGGGGAAGTCCAGAACCAAGGGTCACAGCCTAAGGATAAGGAGTAAGCCACTTAGGACTGAGATGAGGAGAATCTTCTTCACCCAGAGAGTGGTGAACCTGTGGAATTCTCTACCACAGAAAGTTGTTGAGGCCAATTCACTAAATATATTCAAAAAGGAGTTAGATGAAGTCCTTACTACTAGGGGGATCAAGGGGTATGGCGAGAAAGCAGGAATGGGGTACTGAAGTTGCATGTTCAGCCATGAACTCATTGAATGGCGGTGCAGGCTCGAAGAGCCGAATGGCCTACTCCTGCACCTATTTTCTATGTTTCTATGTTTCTATGTATGGAGTATCTTATTAAAGACTGAGGTCACTGTTACTTTAACCTCCCTGTGTGCAGCCTCACCTGTGTTAGGAACACAATACAAGGGGCGCAGACTTGAATGGATGTGGCGGACAACTGGTTTAGCCATTCACCGCCAGATCTGGCTCGACCACATAAAACATTATCGGGTCCTACTCTTGTCTGTCAAAACTGCTCTCTATTCCAGGATCATTCTGGAATGCAAAGATAATACCCGGCTACTATTCTCTACTGCTAACCATCTTCTTAAACCCCTCTCCCCTATCTCCACCACACTCACCTCCAACAACAAGTGCGAGGAGCTCATGGACCATCCAATCAGCTGCCTCTGCCACTTCCTTTCCTACCCCTAGCCCACCAGACCAAACTTCCTCTGAGGTCCCCCCCTGCCCTAGCCCTGAACTCGCATCTCTCTCCAGTTTAACTCTGATCTCCCCTCTTAACCTCTCCACACTCTTCTTGTCTATGCGACCCATTTCCTGCTCCCTTGACCCTATTCCCACTAAACTGCTGACCACCCAACTTACTTTTCTGGCTCCCATGTTAGCTGACATTGTTGACAGTTCTCTCTCCTCAGGTACTGTTCCCCTCTCCTTCAAATCTGCTGTCATCACCCCCTCACCTCAAAAAAACAACCCTTGACCCCACTGTTCTTGCAAACTACTGCCCCATCTCCGACCTCCCTTTCCTCTCCAAAGTCCTTGAATATTTTGTCGCCTCCCAAATCCATGCCCATCTTTTCCTGGAACTCCATGTTTGAACCCCTTCAATCTGGTTTCTGACCCTGCCACAGTACCGAAACGGCTCGCATCAAAGTCATTGTGACTGTGACAAAGATAAACTATCCTTCCTCGTCATTCCCGACTTGTCTTCAGCCTTTGACATGGTTGATCATTCCATCCATCTCCAACACCTCTCCACCACCATTCAGCTGGGTGGGACTGCACTCGCCTGGTTCCATTCTTATCTATCTAATCGTAGCCAGAAAATCAACAGGAATAGCTTCTCTTCACACTCCCACATCGTTGCCTCTGGTGTCCCCCATGGATCTATCCTTGGCCCCCTCCTATTTCTCATCTATCTGCTGCCCCTTGGCGACATCATCCAAAAATACAGCATCAGTTTCCACTGGCTGATGACACCCAGCTCTACCTCACCCCTCCAAGTGCGACATCTCGTACTGGATGAGCAGAAATTTTCTCCAATTAAATATTGGGAAGATCGAAGCCATTGTTTTTGGTCCCCGCCACAAACTGCGTTCCCTATCCACCGGCTCCATCTCTCTCCCTAGCATCTCTCTGAGTCTGAACCAGACTATTCACAACCTGGGTGTCATGTTTGACCCTGAAATGAGCTTCCGGTCACATATATGCGGCATAACTAAAACTGTCTATTTCCACCTCCGTAACATTGCCCATCTCCGCCCCTGCCTCAGCTCAACTGTTGCTGAAACCCTCATCCATGCCTTTGTTACCTCTAGACTTGACTACTCCAACACAATCCTGGCTGACCTCCCACATTCTAACCTACATAAACTTGAGGTCATCCAAAACTTGGCAGTCTGTGTCATAACGTGCACCAAGTCCCGCTCCCCCATCACCCCTGTGCTCGTTGACATACATTGGCTCCTGGTTAAGCAACGCCTCGTCAAAATCGAGATCGGGACCTGCGGCTGGAGATAACAGGCGCGAGACAGCCAACCCAGCAGGACATCCAAAAGGATTACCTGCAGCAGCTCCAACAGACCTGGTAGGATAAGAAGTAAAAAGATTGAAAGTGTGACATCACACGAAAGCAGGGAAGTGATTGATTGATCAGATTTTTTCCTCTTTTCTTGGGCATTGCTTTACATTAAGAACTGGGATTAAAAACTAAACATTCAAAAACTTCAAAACTTAATTAATTGAATACATTAAAGATGGCAGGGCAGGCAATGTGTTACTGCTGATGCATGTGGGGGTAGGTTGACCTCATTGAGATCCATCATCATCATAGGCAGTCCCTCGGAATCGAGGAAGACTTGCTTCCACTCTTAAAATGAGTCCTTAGGTGGCTGAACAGTCCAATACGAGAGCCACAGTCCGTGTCACAGGTGGGACAGATAGTCGTTGAGGGTAAGGGAGGGTGGGACAGATTTGCCGCACGTTCTTTCCGTTGCCTGCGCTTGATTTCTGCATGCTCTCGGTGATGAGACTCGAGATGCTCAGCGCCCTCCCGGATGCACTTCCTCCACTTTGGGCGGTCTTTGGCAGGGACTCCCAGGTGTTGGTGGGACTGTTGCACTTTATCAGGAAGGCTTTGAGAGCGTCCTTGTACCGTTTCCTCTGCCCACCTTTGGCTCGTTTGCCTTGAAGGAGTTCCGAGTAGAGCGCTTGCTGTGGGAGCCTCGTGTCTGGCATGCGAACAATATGGTCTGCCCAGTGGAGCTGATCAAGTGTGGTCAGTTCTTCAATGCTGGGGATGTTGGCCTGGTTGAGGATGATAATGTTGGTGCGTCTGTCCTCCCAGGAGATTTGTAGGATCTTGCAGAGACATTGTTGGTGGTATTTCTCCAGTGACTTGAGGTGTCTACTGTACATGGTCTATTGAGGTCCACGACGACCACATCTGCAGCAAGTGTCTGCAGCTCGAGGAACTTTGGCTCCGTGTTGATGAACTGGATTCTGAGCTGCTGACACTGTGACATAAGAACATAAGAAATAGGAGCAAGAGTAGGCCATTTGGCCCCTTGAGCCTGCTCCGCCATTCAATAAGATCATGGCTGATCTGATCATGGACTCAGCTCCACTTCCCTGCCCGCTCCCCATAATCCTTTACCCCCTTATCGCTCAAATATCTGTCTATCTCCGCCTTAAATATATTCAATGACCCAGCCTCCACAGCTCCTATTCAAAGACTATGTCCCCTAGTTTTAGTTTCCTCTCTGAGTGGAACTATCCTCTCTGCATCCTCATTATCTTATGTTTCAATACGATCACCTCTCATTCTTCTGAATTCCAATAAGTATAGGCCCAACCTACTCAACCTATCCTCATAAGTCAACCCCCTCATAAGATCATAAGAACATAAGAAATAGGAACAGGAGTAGGCCATACGGCCCCTCGAGCCTGCTTCGCCATTCAATAAGATCATGGCTGATCTGATCATGGACTCAGCTCCACTTCCCCGCCCGCTCCGCATAACCCCTTATCCCCTTATCGTTTAAGAAACTGTCTATTTCTGTCTTAAATTTATTCAATGTCCCAGCTTCCACAGCTCTCTGAGGCAGCGAATTCCACAGATTTACAACCCTTTGAAAGAAGAAATTTCTCATCTCGATTTTAAAGGGCGGCCCCTTATTCTAAGATTATGCCCTCTAGTCTCCCCCATCAATGGAAACATCCTCTCGGCATCCACCTCATAATCTTATACATTTCGATAAGATCACCTCTCATTCTTCTGAATTCCAATGAGTAGAGGCCCAACCTACTCAATCTTTCCGCATAAGTCAACTCCCTCATCCCCGGAATTAACCTAGTGAACCTTCTCTGAACTGCCTCCAAAGCAAGTATATCCTTTCGTAAATATGGAAACCAATACTTCACGCAGTATTCCAGGTGTGGCCTCACCAATACCTTATATAGCTGTAATAAGACTTCCCTGCTTTTATACTCCCTCCCCTTTGCAATAAAGGCTAAGATACCATTGGCCTTCCTGATCACTTTCTGTACTTGCATACTATCCTTTTGCGTTTCCTGCACAAGCACCCCCGGGTCCCGCTGTACTGCGGTACTTTGCAATCTTTCTCCATTTAAATAATAACTTACTCTTTTGATTTTTTTCTGCCAAAGTGCATGACCTCAAAGTTTGCAATATTATACTCCATCTGCCAAATTTTTGCCCACTCACTTAGCCTGTCTATGTCCTTTACAGATTTTTTGTGTCCTCCTCACACATTGCTTTTCCTCCCATCTTTGTATTGTCAGCAAACTTGGCTACGTTACACTCAGACCCTTCTTTCAAGTCGTTAGTATAGATTGTAAATAGTTGGGGTCCCAGCACTGATCCCTGCGGCACCCCACTAATTACTGGTTGCCAACCAGAGAATTAACCATTTATCCCGACTCTCTGTTCTCTGTTAGTTAGCCAATCCTCTATTCATGCTAAAATATTACCCCCACCCCGTGAACTTTTACCTTGTGCAGTAACCTTGTATGTGGCATCTTGTCAAATGCCCTCTGGAAGTCCAAATACACCACATCCACTTTATCTTTATTCCTCTTTATCCACCCTGTTCATTACATCCTCAAAGAACTCCAGCTATGGGCTGCAATGACGGGAGTCCCTTCTGTCGAGTAGAGAAAACAGTGCAGCTCACAGGGGAAACCCCACAGGCATTCGCCGACTGACTGTGGCCTGTGTACCAAAGCAACTGTAGTGGGGACATAGACAGAGAAAACCTAAGCCTGGACGAATTAGCACACTGGCTCCGAAGCCTAGTAGCTAACAGTTTACCCAGAATAAGAACTAAGGCTGAGGCCTGCTTCGACCCAAGAGATCCCCAAGCCACAAAACAGGGAATGCTTAGGCAACTGACCCTAGCTTACAGAAACTGCAGAGGGACAGAAGAGCACCCACAAAAGGAAAGGGTTCACGAAATCCGACCTAGAATCCAGGGAATTTTGGTAAATTACAACCAATTATCTCCGGAATCAATCTAATGAACCTTCTCTGAATAGCTTCTAATGTAAGTATATCCTTCCTTAAATACGGAGACCAAAACTGTACGCAGCACTCCAGGTGTGGCCTCACCAATACCCTCACCAATACCCTGTACAGTTGTAGCAGGACTTCTCTGCTTTTATACTCTATCCCCCTTGCAATAAAGGCCAACATTCCATTTGCCTTCCTGAATACTTGCTCTACCTGCATACTACCTTTTTGTGTTTCATGCACAGAGGTCTCTCTGTACTGCAGCACTTTGCAATTTTTCTCCATTTAAATTATAATTTGCTTTTCTATTATTTCTGCCAAAGTGGATAACCTCACATTTTCCCACATTATACTCCATCTGCCAAATTTTTGCCCACTCACTTAACCTGTCTATATCCCTTTGCAGATTTTTAGTGTCCGCTTCACAATTTGTCTTCCCACCCATCTTTGTATCATCAGCAGACTTGGCTACACATTAGGGAGTGGAAGAATTATCTGGACACTGTGTTCCAGGAGGCAGTCACACCCCTGAGATTAATTAATTCAAATTTGGTCCGTGGTCAGGGACTAGAGGGCTTGACTACGAGCGAGGCGGATATGGGGGCCCAGGATGTAGCAATAGAGGAGACTCAGCCCTTGCTCTTGTCCAACAGGTACAAGATTCTTGCTCCCTGTGTGGACTAGGATAGGGACTGAAGGGAAGATGAACAAACTGATCACAGCACCATGGTACAGGGGGTCATTCAAGTCGGGAGAGTAAAAGGAAATGTTGTCTTGGTAGGGGACAGTATAGTTAGGGGGATAGATATTGTTCTCTGCAGCCGAGAGCGTGAGTTCCGACGGCTGTGTTTCCTGCCTGGTACCAGGGTTACTGGTTCTCTGGGCTGGAGAGGAACTTGGAGTTGGACGGGAAAGATCCAGTTGTCGTGGTTCACGTAGATATCAATAACAAAATAGGACAAAGAAAAGGTTCTGCTGAGGGATTATGAACAGCTAGGGGCTAAATTAAAAGGACGCGTTTATTTGTACTGTAAAAATGGCTGCTCTTGTCTCTGATTGGTCCCCTTGGAGGATAAGCCACATCCTGGAGTTTCTCTGGAATGTGTAACTGGAACAGCCCAGCCCAAGTTCTCACTGACGTCGCAAATTATAACTCGATCCACTTTGATTTCCAGAAGCCGCAGAGAATAGTGTCATATATCTTACATGGCTACTGTTGGTACCATATCAAGATGTGCCACCAGAGGGCACAGCAGTGAGAGACTTGGAGGTTACTTGTAAAGTTGTGCCTGGCCTAGTATGAAAGGCAGGCTACCATGTGTGATCCTCACTCTGGAGTTAACTAATAAAGGACTAAGGTCACTACAGTTCAGGAACAACACACTGCCTCGTGGAATCATTGTTAGAGCATCTAAGGGCACAACAACTGGCGACGAGGATGAGATCTTTCACGCGGAAATGGCTACCCTCAGTACATTGCAGCAGTTCGCTGATGGTGATGATTGGGATGCCTTTGTGGAAAGGCTAGAGCACTTTTTCACAGCAAACGAAATGGCAGGAGATGACCCAGCTGCACTGTCTGATAAGCGCCGTGCTATCCTCCTAACCAGTTGTGGGCCCAATGTCTATGGCCTCGTCAGGGACTTGCTGGCACCAGCGACGACAATGACCAAGTAGTACAAGGAGCTTGTAACCCTGATCCAGGAGCAACTCAAGCCCAAGGAGAGCATCCTCACAGCCAGACACCGGTTCTATATCCACCGATGGCCCGAAGGCCAGGAAGTCGCGAAGTACGCCTGAAGGGGGTGCAAAATTCACAAGAACTTCCCAGTGTTTGGGCTCATTCAAAAGGAAATTTAATTTGAGACTATCGACCGAAAAGTTTGGAACCTTAAAGTGCTTATGGAAGAAACTACAAACTTTAATCGAATTTTGGATTTTAAAGGCTGTGGGCAGGCCTAAAGAACTAACTGGAGACAACTTGATTATTGAAATTGTCTGGGTGTTGAGGACTAAAGTAACCTCTTTGGAGAAATGGATATTCAAGAATCCTTCTCCACAAGAGACATTAACATTACAACATGACCCAGAGATAGCTAACCATCAACTTGAAACTGGAAAACCATTTCAGCATATACATCACAAAGAGGTCCAATCCAGCCTGTATGTGAAAAACTAAGCACAAAAGGACATTGCAATTACCAAGCTAATATTTCCATCAGGAAGCAGTTTTCGAACATCAACCCACCCAAAACATATCAACTTTTAACGAGCCCACCAAAATATTACAATGAAAGAGCCAAACCCGCTAAATTTAAACAAAGAACTCTGAACAGATTTGGCGCCAAGATTAGAACCACTCATAGAAACATAGAAAATAGGTGCAGGAGTAGGCTATTCGGCCCTTCGAGCCTGCACCACCATTCAATGAGTTCATGGCTGAACATGCAACTTCAGTACTCCATTCCTGCTTTCTCGCCATACCCCTTGATCCCCCTAGTAGTAAGGACTACATCTAACTCCTTTTTGAATATATTTAGTGAATTGGCCTCAACAACTTTCTGTGGTAGAGAATTCCACAGGATCACCACTCTCTGGTTGAAGAAGTTTCTCCTCATCTCGGTCCTAAATGGCTTACCCCTTATCCTTAGACTGTGACCCCTGGTTCTGGACTTCCCCAACATTGGGAACATTCTTCCTGCATCTAACCTGTCTAAACCCATCAGAATTTTAAACGTTTCTATGAGATCCCCTCTCATTCTTCTGAACTCCAGTGAATACAAGCCCAGTTGATCCAGTCTTTCTTGATATGTCAGTTCCGCCATCCCGGGAATCAGTCTGGTAAACCTTCGCTGCACTCCCTCAATAGCAAGAATGTCCTTCCTCAAGTTAGGAGACAAAAACTGTACACAATACTCCAGGTGTGGCTTCACCAAGGCCCTGTACAACTGTAGTAACACCTCCCTGCCCCTGTACTCAAATCCCCTCACTATGAAGGCCAACATGCCATTTGCTTTCTTAACCGCCTGCTGTACCTGCATGCCAACTTTCAATGACTGATGTACCATGACACCCAGGTCTCGTTGCACCTCCCCTTTTCCTAATCTGTCACCATTCAGATAATAGTCTGTCTCTCTGTTTTTACCACCAAAGTGGATAACCTCACATTTATCCACATTATACTTCATCTGCCATGCATTTGTCCACTCACCTAACTTATCCAAGTCACTCTGCAGCCTCATAGCATCCTCCTCGCAGCTCACACTGCCACCCAACTTAGTGCCATCCGCAAATTTGGAGATACTACATTTAATCCCCTCGTCTAAATCATTAATGTACAATGTAAACAGCTGGGGCCCCAGCACAGAACCTTGCGGTACCCCACTAGTCACTGCCTGCCATTCTGAAAAGTACCCATTTACTCCTACACTTTGCTTCCTGTCTGCCAACCAGTTCTCAATCCACGTCAGCACACTACCCCCAATCCCATGTGCTTTAACTTTCACATTAATCTCTTGTGTGGGACCTTGTCGAAAGCCTTCTGAAAGTCCAAATACACCACATCAACTGGTTCTCCCTTGTCCACTCTACTGGAAACATCGTCAAAAAATTCCAGAAGATTTGTCAAGCATGATTTCCCTTTCACAAATCCATGCTGACTTGGACCTATCATGTCACCTCTTTCCAAATGCGCTGCTATGACATCCTTAATAATTGATTCCATTGACATCCTTAATAATTGATTCCACTGACATCCTTAATAATTGATTCCATCATATAACAGGCCCCCTGTTTCAACAGAGGGTATGACTGACAGACTGGTACCACACTACGCTGGTGTCATCAAGACAAGGAGAGAAACCAACGCGACAGTTGTAAACTAACTTCCCCAGCCTCGAAGTCCTGAAGTCCTGAAGGAAGGAAGAACATCACCATTGCGGTAGCAACCGACCACAACCAACATGGCATCAATGAAAAACTACCGTGATCGACCAAACTTGAAACAAAACTCCAACCAGGAAAAACCGAAGAATCAAAAAGTTTCCACTCTACAATCGAATCCTGATCTACCAACGGGTAAAACATTACCTAAAAAACTGTAGAAACCTATTTCTAACGAAGAAAACCGGGTACTTACCCCATAGACCCTAGCTTACAGAAACGGCAGAGGGACAGAAGAGCACCCACAAAAGGGAAGGATTCACGAAATCCGACCTAGGCAAGATAAGAGGGAATGGCGCCTCCAGGGGGGCAACCCCTCCGATACAAAGCCTCCTTCGGGTGTGGAAAAAGTGGGCACTGGAGAAAGGATTGTAGAAATCCATGGAAGAGTAGCACAGGAAAGAATTCTCCAGTCCTTGCCCAAAAGACCAAGACAGATAAGCCAGTCCCTCCCCTCTCCTTCGATACTTTTCTAACCGCACTCTCAGCCATGTTAGATGGCCCTGGGAAGGTAGCCACCGCCACTGGTACCGAGATCCTATCTGCCCCCTCCCAACCAAAACCGTGACTTGGACAGGCACAGCCTATCCATCTGTGTGCCCTCGAGTATGATGCGTGGGGAAGACCGACCGTCCAGATGGAGGTGGAAAAGGTGAAAGAACTTATCTGCTGGACACCGGTGCCTCAAGCACCCTTATCTATGCAGCTCACCTCTGTCTAAGGGGTCCCCTACAGCTTGGTGGGTTTCACAGGCACTGAACAGACTGACTCATTCTCCATTCCGCTCTCCATTCATTTAGATACACTCCACACTAAGTGGACTTGTGTCCTGATGAAGTGGGAGCAGGAAGGGAGAGGGATGCTGGGGGCTGACTTCATCCTAGACCACAGGATCCTAGTGGATTTAAGAAACCACTGACTTTGGGGATCAGTCTGTACGGGACAAGAGAGTGAGGTGATGGTTATCCCGGGAAAACAGGGAAAAGGGACGGTGTGCACCATGAAACCAAAGGAGGGTTATGACCTTGAATCATTGGTCAGTAACACCCCTGTAGAATACCAAGAATATATGAGGAAAAACCTTGCAGCTTTTGCCACTCACAAACACGACTGTGGGAGAATAAATGGGGTTGAGGTTAGCATATATGGGGACCCCATGACCCGACCACAGAAACAGTACAACTTCCCCAGGGAAGCGGAGGCAGACATGGAAACAGCCTTGGGTTCGCTGGTTAAACAGGGGGTATTGAGACCAATAGCTACCCATGTGAACTCTCCATTGTGGCCGGTTAAGAAACCGGACAACTCCTGGAGAGCTATGGTGGACTATTGAGTACTCAACCGTAACATCCCTGCCTGTGCACCCACCGTTGCTGCTGTCACCGACCTCATTGGAAGTATCCCAGCCTCCGCGACCACCTTCGCGGTGTTGGATATTTCCAATGGGTCCTGGTCCATGACTTTAAGAAGGGAAGATCAGTACAAGTTTGCTTTTACCTTTAAAGGACAGCAATACACTTGGAATTGTCTCCCTCAGGGCTTCCACAACAGCCCCAGTATTTTCTATCAGTGTATGGCTAACTGTTTAAAGAATTTCAGCAGACCCCAGCAGCTAGTACAGTATGTGGATGACCTGCTCCTGTTCACCGATGAGGGGGAGAAGCATGGCCCACTGCTGGCTGAACTGCTGGAGCTGCTGAAAGAAGAAGGATTGAAAGTAAACCCCAAGAAGGCACAGATCGGCCTGAAGGAAGTAAAATTCCTGGGACTGGCTGTGCGCTCTGGGGAAAGAGCCATTGACAAAGCTAGAAGGAAATCAGTGCAGAAGTTACCCGCCCCCAACACAGTAACAAGAGTAAGATCTTTTCCAGGGCTAACCGGGCACTACAGATATTTCATTGAGGATTATGCAGCCACCGCAGCCCCTCTGGTCCGACTCCTACACAAGGGAGTGGAGTGGGAATGGGACAAAGGTTGCGAGGCAGCATTTATCCAACTCAAGAAAGACCTGCAGACCTCACCAGCTCTAGGGGCAATCGCTGGGGGTAAAGAGTTTTTCCTGGAGGTAGCAGCCAGTGGGGACAGCCTGAGCGCAGTACTGCTCCAAGAGCGGCACGGCTGGCTGAGACCAGTGGTCTACTCCTGCAGGATACTCACGGACGTGGAGAAGGGGTACTCCAACTATGAGCGGCACCTCCTAGTCACTCACTGGGCTGTGAAAAGATCACTGATCTTCACAAGGGGGTCTCCTATCACACTCCTTACCCACCATACGCCCACCCAAATGCTCCTGGATGGGAGAATTAAGGATGGGACAGTGAGCAGGGCCCGCATTGCTCACTGGACCCTGCTCCTCTCCTAAATGGACCCAAGGGTAAAGGGTCTCTGCAAGCCAAAATTCGCAGCTAACATGATTTATCCAGGGATAGCTCACCGGTGTTCCATAGAAAGGGTATGGGAAATTGACATAGGCTTTCGGGCTGGGTTACACCCCACAGGCCAAGAGATCTATGTGGATGGTTCAAGCAAGGTATGTGTGGGTGAACGACTCACAGGCTGCGGAGTTTATGACCCCGAGGCAGGCATTGTCCTGGCGATTAAACTCCCCAATACTATGAGCGCCCAGCATGCTGAACTGTCTGCGGTGGTGTACGTAGTCACACACCCTGAAGAATTCCCTACCCCATACACGATTTGCTCGGACAGTATGTTCACATGTAATTCGTGTATGGAATACCTGGCTATCTGGTCCCGCCGCGGATACACTTCCGCAGACGGGAGACCCCTGGCAATTAAGCCCCTACAAGAAAAGATCATAAAAGCCGTAGGAGAGGAAGGGAATATCTACATACATAAGGTGGAGGCACATTCCACCACTGAACCCCGTAGCGAGGGAAACCAGCAGGCTGACATGTTGGCCAAGCAGGGAGCCTGCACGGGCAAGCTCTGGGATCCATAAAACCCAGGACCCATCGCAGCAGTCAGGGACAGGATAGGGATGGCAGCAAAGGCAGGGATAGCTTTGACCCCGGACCTAAAAACAGCCCAGACCCAAGACCCCGTCCTCAAAACTGCCCTGAACGCGCTAGAAGGGAAAAGGATAGATGGCCCGTACGGCACCACAGCAATTGCCATTAAAGAAGGCATGCTGTTCAGGGGGGCAGCAATGGGTAGTATCGCAGCAACACCAGAGAGAATTCCTCCAGCTGGCCCACGAGGGTCCAGGAGCAGGACACCCCGGACCTGAGACCACTTGGCAACGAGTGGAACAGGCAGGGTGGTGGCCAGGACTCTGGGAAGACGCCCGCGAGTTCTGTGCTAGCTGTCTGGTGTGCGCGGCCAACAACCCCGACCCCCAGAAAATAAATGTGTCTATGGGACATATCAGGAGGGTAGAGGGACCCTGGCAGTTGATCCAAATCGATTACATCGGACCCCTACCCACTGCCCAAGGAGGTTACAAGTACTGCCTAGTATTGGTGGATGTATTCATCAAATGGGTGGAAGCCTACCCATGCCGAACAACCTCTGCCCTGGGAACAGCCAGGATCCTGGTCAGAGAAGTGTTGTCTCGATGGGGACTACCACAATACGTGGAGTCCGACCAAGGGAGTCACTTCACCGGGCAGGTGATGCAGGAGAACCTTAGGTATTCGGCATCAAATGGAAATGGCACGTCGCCCACAACCCGCAGTCATCCGGGCCTGTGGAGCGTTTAAACCGCACTATCAAAGAAAGGCTGCGCACAGAGACAGGGGACTCACCCAAAGGGTGGGTAGAGGTCCTACCACTGGTCCTCATGGGGATCCAGGCCAGCCAGTCAAAGAGCACGGGGTACTCCCAGTGCAAGCTCATGACCGGCAGAGCCATGTGAACCCCCACCCATCTGTTAGCCCCGGTACTCATGGAAGGTCAGCTTAGGGAAGCGAACCGGGACAGCTTTGTCAGGAATCTGTTTGAACACCTTAAACAGGTTCGCTGGCAGGCTGCTAACAACATGGAAAACAGCATCGGAGCAACCGACTGCTGCTTGAACCCCGCAAGCACCACGAATGGGAGATAGGGGACTAGGTTATGGTGAGGAACTACGCTAGAGTAGGGGTCTTTGAGGCACTGTACATGGGACCATACCATATTGCTGACAAGGCATGCCCCATGGTCTATGCCATAAAATTGCACCGCTGACAAAGTGGTTCCACATAAATCAGTGCAAATTTTTCAACCCAGGGCAGCAGCTAAACGTAAGGGACAGCCAAAAACTGTAAACCGTACTAAACATAGGGACCCCCAGCCAACAGCCCCCGACTGTGGAAATCCCACAGGGGACGTGGCAGACCCACAGACTGCACCTAGAGGGGCGATGGACTGTGTTACTGGAGGAGCTGTCCCCCCAATCATTTGGGACTCGGACGCACCCCCAGCAACCGGAGCCTTAAGAAGGACTCCCCGCACACCAGGGCCAAAGACACCGTGGTCATCAGCGCCCCAATTTAAATGGTTCTGCCCCAGGAAAGGGACCAGCCGCAAAAGGGCACCTAAGGTCAGAGACCAGCCCGCGAGCAGGGACACCCAGCCGGCAGCCCCAAGCAATGAGGGACCCTCAGAAGAGATAGCGTTGGATCAGCCACCAAGTGAGAGTCCCCAGCCCATAGCCCTCAACCAGGCAGAACTCCCAGGGGAAGAAACGAACCAGGCAGCCACCCCCAAAGGAACGGTGTGCTGCAGCATCGGAGGGGACGTTCTCCTGATAGTGTGGGACTCGAACCCACCTCCAGTCAGGACACTCCGGGTCCGGTGGTGCAGACCGACCTATTACTGACCTTGCTGGACACCCAGCGGAAGAAGAAGAAAGAAAGAAGGCAGGAATTAACCTGGCCACCCGGAGACGGGTGGCAGATGTACATATATAGTACGATATGAATTTAAGTATGTTTAGTAATTTAGAGTAGTGTAAGATTATCTGTGTAATGATAAGTATATATGTATTAGAAACTGGAGTAAGGAAAGGAATCTACCTGTGCAGCTATTAAAAGAGGCACAGGCCGGGTAATCCCCGGGAGTAAGAAGAATCTACCAGTATGGCTATTAAGGAAGCATCGGTAAGATAAGAACCAAACTGCTGTGAGATAAAAGTTAGCAGCAGACATCAGTCCACAAGGAACTGAATAAGACAGCCAGTCAATTAAAGACTACTATGTCTGAAAGGAAGAGAGCCCAATTTGGAACTCGATCACCTTTGTCAAGCCAGAGAACTTTCTCAGGGCTAGACAATCTGTTTTATGTGCCCCTACAGGAAAGAGAGCAGCATGAGAAGGGTCCTATTCCTGCTCGCCCTGATAGGGATGAGCAGCAGCGACCGAGGAGACGTGAAAGAATCCCTCATTTACGGGCATTCAGGAGGAAGAGCACCGATCGTAACCACCAGGGGTGGCACCCCAGGCGTGGAAGAACTCACCGTTTACGCCTACGAGGGAAGGTGGCCAGGGTGGCTGGGATCTAATTCTACTCGCTACTCCAGCCAGGAAGGTTTTACCTACGTGGAGGCTGCAGTTCCATACCCCCGGATACGGATCATCGCTGCCCGAGTCAGTGATACAGAGGGAAAGCATGTATGTTTGAATTGCAAAGGAAACATTTCCCTGGGAAGATGGTGGTGGCTCAGAAAACTCAGCAAGGACGCATGGGACCAGGAATCGGACTGGGAAGGACTCGGTAATGATATGTACCGCACCATCACGGGTACATGGGGAGGAGTAAAAGTGTGTTGGGACAAATGGTGGGAATCCGAACAAGGAATTTATGTTTGCATGTGGGGTTGAGAGAGTATTTGTCCCGCAGGCATATCGATCGCCTTCACCAGGCAATGGCAAGATGAAGGGGAAGGGATGGGGTGGGATTCTAGCCTACACAGGTGCGCGGTCCCACAATCCCCACTCCCAAGTAACGCCACCGAACTAAGAGCACACATTAAGAAACCCCTGCCCACAACCCCGTCAATATGCACAATAATAGAAAGGTGTCCTACCACCACCAAGCGACCTGGGAACGGATTAGTGTCGGTACCGACCTAAAAGGTGTTATACCAGGGGGTACATTATGCAGTAGTTTCAGTAATTTTAAACCTTACCGAGGTACACCTACCTGCATGGTGCCCGAAGGAAACAGAGCTGCTGTACCAGGCCCTACTTAGAGACATGTTCAAGAAATTTTATGAGTTAGAAATGTAGACGAAGCAGACCTATACACCCTAAACGCTAGGGACACCATGGGCTCGGGAAGACCTAGAAGGGGAATCATAAACAATGTTTTCACTACCTACAATACAGCATCCTCTGTAATAAATAGCCTAGATGACATAGAACTGCAAACACAGATAAACAGTTTAAAGAACCAATTGAGAAAAATCCTAAAACAGGAGAACACAGTAGTAGGCTCAGAACTACATGAGGACCAGGTTATGACTGTCCATTTAAAAGAAATAGTGGCTGAGCTGGAAAAACATGCACAGACAGTGAATGCACTCATACGGGAGGATAGGAACGCTTCAGACCAGGCTGCACAGAATGAGGTGTGCGTACTGTATGGGGCATGGTTGTTGGGCGAGGGCCGCAACAACCTGGAGGATTTAAAACAAGGTGTAGTCCCCTCTTGGATGCAGCCCTCTAACCGTACATCAATTCACTAAGCCCGTGCCAGCTCTGCCTAGCCTCTGAAGCCTACCCTGTCCCAGTAGACTGTGGGAAATCTAACCACACCGTTATGGGAATCGTACTAAGGATGCCGGTCATGGGTGGGACAGCCTGACTCGCACCGGTATACCGGGTGGAGAACATTGGAGTTATTCAGGGAGGTGCACATATTCATTTCGCAGCGGTCCCACCCTATGTTATAAAGTGAGAGCACGCTGTAACGGGTACTGACCTCTCCGGGTGCCGGAGCCGGGGTGCGCACGTAATACTGTGTCCCCAGTACTTGAATGCCCATTCAAAGTCACAGTGTGGGTTTAAAGCTGCTGGCGCACAGCCTATTAACTGCACCATGGAGATAATGACACAAGACCATGTCCCTCCACAGGTAGCATACATAGAGGGTGGGATATATTGTGTCACCACCAGTGCGCCCCACTATCAACATGGACACTTCTGGTGTCCTGTAAGTGACAGAAGTTTTTGCTTCATAGAAACATAGAAACATAGAAACATAGAAAATAGGTGCAGGAGTAGGCCATTCGGCCCTTCTAGCCTGCACCGCCATTCAATGAGTTCATGGCTGAACATGCAACTTCAGTACCCCATTCCTGCTTTCTCACCATACCCCTTGATTCCCCGAGTAGTAAGGACTTCATCTAACTCCTTTTTAAATATATTCAGTGAACTGGCCTCAACAACTTTCTGTGGTAGAGAATTCCACAGGTTCACCACTCTCTGGGTGAAGAAATTCCTCCTCATCTCGGTCCTAAATGGCTTACCCCTTATCCTTAGACTGTGTCCCCTGGTTCTGGACATCCCCAACATTGGGAACATTCTTCCTGCATCTAACCTGTCTAACTCCATCAGAATTTTAAACGTTTTTATGAGGTCCCCTCTCATTCTTCTGAACTCCAGTGAATACAAGCCCAGTTGATCCAGTCTTTCTTGATAGGTCAGTCCCGCCATCCCGGGAATCAGTCTGGTGAACCTTCGCTGCACTCCCTCAATAGCAAGAATGTCCCTCCTCAGGTTAGGAGACCAAAACTGTACACAATACTCCAGGTGTGGCCTCACCAAGGCCCTGTACAACTGTAGCAACACCTCCCTGCCCCTGTACTCAAATCCCCTCGCTATGAAGGCCAACATGCCATTTGCTTTCTTAACCGCCTGCTGTACCTGCATGCCAACCTTCAATGACTGATGTACCATGACACCCAGGTCTCTTTGCACCTCCCCTTTTCCTAATCTGTCACCATTCAGATAATAGTCTGTTTCTCTGTTTTTACCACCAAAGTGGATAACCTCACATTTATCCACATTATACTTCATCTGCCATGCATTTGCCCACTCACCTAACCTATCCAAGTCACTCTGCAGTCTCATAGCATCCTCCTCGCAGCTCACACTGCCACCCAACTTAGTGTCATCCGCAAATTTGGAGATACTACATTTAATCCCCTCATCTAAATCATTAATGTACAGTGTAAACAGCTGGGGCCCCAGCACAGAACCTTGTGGTACTCCACTAGTCACTGCCTGCCATTCTGAAAAGTCCCCATTTACTCCTACTCTTTGCTTCCTGTCTGAAAACCAGTTCTCAATCCATGTCAGCACACTACCCCCAATCCCATGTGCTTTAACTTTGCACATTAATCTCTTGTGTGGGACCTTGTCGAAAGCCTTCTGGAAGTCCAAATATACCACATCAACTGGTTCTCCCTTGTCCACTCTACTGGAAACATCCTCAAAAAATTCCAGAAGATTTGTCAAGCATGATTTCCCTTTCACAAATCCATGCTGACTTGGACCTATCATATCACCTCTTTCCAAATGCACTGCTATGACATCCTTAATAATTGATTCCATCATTTTACCCACTACCGATGTCAGGCTGACCGGTCTATAATTCCCTGTTTTCTCTCTCCCTCCTTTTTTAAAAAGTGGGGTTACATTGGCTACCCTCCACTCCATAGGAACTGATCCAGAGTCAATGGAATGTTTGAAAATGACTGTCAATGCATCCACTATTTCCAAGGCCACTTCCTTAAGTACTCTGGGATGCAGTCCATCAGGCCCTGGGGATTTATCGGCCTTCAATCCCATCAGTTTCCCCAATACAATTTCCCGACTAATAAGGATTTCCCTCAGTTCCTCCTCCTTACTAGACCCTCCGACCCCTTTTATATCCGGAAGGTTGTTTGTGTCCTCCTCAGTGAATACCGAACCAAAGTACTTGTTCAACTGGTCCGCCATTTCTTTGTTCCCCGTTATGGCTTCCCCTGATTCTGACTGCAGGGGACCTACGTTTGTCTTTACTAACCTTTTTCTCTTTACATATCTATAGAAACTTTTGCAATCCGTCTTAATGTTCCCTGCAAGCTTCTTCTCGTACTCCATTTTCCCTGCCCTAATCAAACCCTTTGTCCTCCTCTGCTGAGTTCTAAATTTCTCCCAGTCCCCGGGTTCGCTGCTATTTCTGGCCAATTTGTATGCCACTTCCTTGGTTTTAATACTATCCCTGATTTCCCTTGATAGCCACGGTTGAGCCACCTTCCCTTTTTTATTTTTACGCCAGACAGGAATGTACAATTGTTGTAGTTCATCCATGCGGTCTCTAAATGTCTGCCATTGCCCATCCACAGTCAACCCCTTAAGTATCATTCGCCAATCTATCCTAGCCAATTCACGCCTCATACCTTCAAAGTTTCCCTTCTTTAAGTTCTGGACCATGGTCTCCGAATTAACTGTTTCATTCTCCATCCTAATGCAGAATTCCACCATATTATGGTCACTCTTCCCCAAGGGGCCTCGCACAACGAGATTGCTAATTAATCCTCTCTCATTACACAACACCCAGTCTAAGATGGCCTCCCCCCTAGTTGGTTCCTCGACATATTGGTCTAAAAAACCATCCCTTATGCACTCCAGGAAATCCTCCTCCACCGTATTGCTTCCAGTTTGGTTAACTCAATCGATGTGCAAATTAAAGTCACCCATTATAACTGCTGCACCTTTATTGCACGCACCCCTAATTTCCTGTTTGATGCCCTCCCAAACATCACTACTACTGTTTGGAGGTCTGTACACAACTCCCACTAACGTTTTTTGCCCTTTGGTATTCTGCAGCTCTACCCATATAGATTCCACATCGTCCAAGCTAATGTCCTTCTGAACTATTGCCTTAATTTCCTCCTTAACCAGCAATGCTACCCCACCTCATTTTCTTTTTATTCTATCTTTCCTGAATGTTGAATACCCCTGGATGTTGAGTTCCCAGCCCTGATCATCCTGGAGCCACGTCTCCGTAATCCCAATCACATCATATTTGTTAACATCTATTTGCACAGTTAATTTATCCACCTTATTGCGGATACTCTTGCATTAAGACACAAAGCCTTCAGGCTTGTTTTTTTAACACCCTTTGTCCTTTTAGAATTTTGAAACCTGAGGCATCAGTTCAAGTGGCCCAGGAATGGATTGTCCCCATTCCTGAACCCTCCACTGTCCACCTCACTGTGAAGGAAAACATCACAAACTTGCAGGATTATGTTGTACATTTTGATTATGCAATTCCCCCTCTACCCGAACATCTTAACGCTCTGCTAAAAGCTGTAATTTATCTCACAAAAACACTTCTACAATCTAGAACGGAAAACAATTGAGATAGGGAAAAAGATTCTCGAGATCACCATTCCGCCTTGGTGGGACCTGTTTAGAAATATAGAAGTCCCAGTCTGGATCCGAATCGCTTCCCACACTTTAGTTATCTGTCAACTCGCATCTATTCTTTACTTATGGTGTCTCACGTGCCGAGTGAAACGCCGAGGCCATCAGGTCAGGCACCAAAGGGTGCTGTACGCTCCTTGGCCCGAACTTGGGAATAGCGCAGGGAGGGGTGACACCTTTGTGTTTGATTTTACCTGCTGCAAACCGCAAAATATCGAGTGTTGTAAGAGTGTTACTTAAAAGAGTGTTGACTATGTACCTTTATTTTACTGAACTTTAAAATGTGTTTAACTAAGGACCTTTATGTTACTTGAGAATGTGTTACCATGTGCTTCCATTGTATTTTACTTAAAATTGCGTTTGACTGTATACCGTTACTTTACTGTGAAAACTGAGTAAAAGAGGGACATCATATCCCTTCTATGCTATAACCGAATTGTAATGATTGTATTCGCCTGTAAATTACATTGCATTTCAACGGGGGTAATGTTTTGATTAGTATAAATGCAGGGAAGTTTGACTCTCGGGAGCAGGAATTTTGCTTACCTTGATTGACACATGAGAGTGTGGAGTGTCAACAGGGGGGACTGAAGGAAGGTGCAAAATTCATAAGAACCCCCCAGTGTTTGGGCTCATTCGAAAGGAAATTTAATTTGGGACTATCTACTGAAATGTTTGGAACCTTAAAGTGCTTATGGAAGAAACTACAAACTTGAATTGAATTTTGGATTTTAAAGGACAAATTCAAGGCTGTGGACGGGCCTAAAGAACTAACAAGAGACAACTTGATTATTGGAATTGTCTAGGTGTTGAGGACTAAAGTAACCTGTTTGGAGAAATGGGTATTCGAGAATCCTTCTCCACAAGAGACATTAACATTACAACATGACCCAGAGATAGTTAACCATCAACTTGAAACTGGAAAACCATTTCAGCATATACATCACAAAGAGGCCCAATCCAGCCTGTATGCGAAAAACTAAGCACAAAAGGACATTGCGATTACCAAGCTAATATTTCCATCAGGAAACAGTTTTCGAACATTAACCCACCCAAAACATATCAACTTTTAATGAGCCCGCTAAAATATTACAAAGAAGAGCCAAGCCCGCCAAATTCAAACAAAGAACTCTGAACAGATTTGGCGCCAAGATTAGAACCACTCAAACCGTATAACTGGCCCCCTGTTTCAACAGAGGGTATGACTAACAGACTAGTACCACACTACGCTGGTGTCATCAAGACAAGGAGAGAAATCAACGCGACAGTTGTAAACTAACTTCTCCAGGCTCGAAGTCCTGAAGTCCTGAAGGAAGGAAGAACATCACCATCGCGGCAGCAACCGACCACAACCAACGTGGTATCAACGAAAAACCACCACGGTAGACCAAACTCGAAACAAAACTCCAACAAGGAAAAACCGAAGAATCAAAAAGTTTCCACTCTATGATCTAATCCTAACCTACCAATGGGTAAAACATTACCTAAAAAACTGTAGAAACCTATTTCTAATGAAGAAAACCGGGTACTTATCCCATCGATCCAAAACGCACCTTACTGCATTAGCGGACTCAACCCAACTGAAGATTGCGCAGCAAGAAGTCTTCTCCGACGTTCGGGGTATGGCAAGCAGACCCTACCGCATCCAGCGAACGCTGAAACCGCGATAAGAACAGAAGAATTAGGAACAGGAATAAGCCATCTAGCCCCTCGAGCCTGCTCCGCCATTCAACAAGATCATGGCTGATCTGGCCGTGGACTCAGCTCCACTTACCCGCCCGCTCCCCATAACCCTTAATTCCCTTATTGGTTAAAAATCTATCTATCTGTGGCTTGAATACATTCAATGAGCTAGCCTCAACTGCTTCCTTGGGCAGAGAATTCCACAGATTCACAACCCTCTGGGAGAAGAAATTCCTTCTCAACTCGGTTTTAAATTGGCACCCCTGTATTTTGAGGCTGTGCCCCCTAGTTCTCGTCTCCCTGACCAGTGGAAACAACCTCTCTGCCTTTATCTTGTCTATCCCTTTCATTATTTTAAATGTTTCTATAAGATCACCCCTCATCCTTCTGAACTCCAACGATTAAAGACCCAGTCTACTCAATCTATCATCATAAGGTAACCACTCATCTCCAGAATCAGCCTAGTGAATCGTCTCTGTACCCCCTCCAAAGCTAGTATATCCTTCCTTAAGTAAGGTGACCAAAACTGCATGCAGTACTCCAGATGCAGCCTCACCAATACCCTATACAGTTGCAGAAGGACCTCCCTGCTTTTGTACTCCATCCCTCTCACAATGAAGGCCAACATTCCATTCGCCTTCCTGATTACCTGTTGCACCTGCAAACTAACTATTTGGGATTCATGCACAAGGACCCCCAGGTCCCTCTGCACCAGAGCATGTTGTAATTTCTCCCCATTCAAATAATATTCCCTTTTACTGTTTTTTTTCCCAAGGTGGATGACCTCACACTTTCCGACATTGTATTCCATCTGCCAAACCTTAGCCCATTCGCTTAACCTATCTAAATCTCTTTGCAGCCTCTCTGTGTCCTCTGCACAACCCGCTTTCCCACTAATCTTTTTGTCATCTGCAAATTTTGTTACACTATACTCTGTCCCCTCTTCCAGGTCATCTATGTATATTGTAAACAGTTGTGGTCCCAGCACCGATCCCTGTGGCACACCACTAACCACCGATTTCCAGGCTCTCTCTCTCCCCCACTGACTGTCATGTTTGTAACCTTCACATAACTGAAACCTTTATGTAACAACACTGTACACTGTATACACCTGAGTAATGCACACCTTGACAACAGGAGGTGAACTTGTGGGAGACACTCCTCACCCAGTCATCCAGGTATATAAAGGGAGGTCCCACGCAGGGTCAGCACTTCTTGGTCCTGGGAATAAAGGTTCAGGTCACATAGTGACTTTGTCTGCAGTACATGCCTCGTGTGATTCTATGGTAAGGTGTAAGGACACCACATTTGCCCTGCTGAGGTCGTTTGCTTAGCAGCTCGTGTGTGTTGGCTGCTTGCAGCCACACTTCGTGGTGCATGACTCTGGTCCCAGCAGATAGATCCCCCCAGAATCCACCAAGTGCCAGCCAAAGTCCCTTACCCCAGCGTAAGTGCTGCCTCCCCCAGCCAAAGTCCCTTAAACGGCGCAAGTACTGCCTCCCCAGCCAAAGTCTTTTGCCCCTGGCACAAGTGCTGCCTCCCCCAGCCAAAGTCCCTTGCTCCCAGCGCAAGTGGTGCCTCCCCCAGCCAAAGTCCCTTGCCCCAGTGCAAGTGCATGATCCTCCTTCCCCTGTCATAGACGGGGCATTGTGTGCGGATTGTTAACAGGTTTATTGGGTATGAAGTAAATAGTGACAGTCATGATTTCTGGATTGGAAGAACCTCTCTCCCCTCTGATCCCCCTGTGTCTCTCTCTTCCCTGCCACCCCATCTCTCTCTACACTTCCCCCCCCGCCACCCCCCCCGTGTCTCTCTCCCCCCCGCGGCTCTCTTTCCCCTCCAGACTCTTTCTCCCCCTCCCCCGCAAGCTCTCTCTCCCCCCACCG
Source organism: Pristiophorus japonicus (assembly GCF_044704955.1). Taxonomy (NCBI): domain Eukaryota; kingdom Metazoa; phylum Chordata; class Chondrichthyes; family Pristiophoridae; genus Pristiophorus; species Pristiophorus japonicus. The sequence continues at coordinate 269,329,455 of NC_091980.1, forward strand.
TCGCAAGCTCTCTCTCTCCCCCAGTTTCTCTCCCCTCCAAATCTCTCTCTCTCTCCCCCCCCCCCCCCCCCGCAAACACTTTCTCCCCCCCCCCCCCCCCCCCAAGCTCTCTCTCTCCCCCAGTCTCCACCCCCTCCTTCCAGGCTCTCTCTCTCCCCCACTGATTGTCATGTTTGTAACCTTCACATAACTGAAACCTTTATGTAACAACACTGTACACTGTATACACCTGAGTAATGCACACCTTGACAACAGGGGGTGAACTTGTGGGAGACACTCCTCACCCAGTCATCCAGGTATATAAAGGGAGGTCCCACGCAGGGTCAGCACTTCTTGGTCCTGGGAATAAAGGTTCAGGTCACGTAGTGACTTTGTCTGCAGTACATGCCTCGTGTGATTCTATGGTAAGGTGTAAGGACACCACATTTGTCGACGAGAAATGGGAATCAACGACCCACGAGGATGGCCACCAGTAGCACAGATGAACGGTACTGTGTTGGTGAGGACTGGGACGATTTTGTTGAGAGGCTCCAGCAGAGCTTTGTCACGAAGGACTGGCTGGGAGAGGAAGCGGCTGGCAAGTGGAGGGTGCATCTACTGACCAGTTGTGGATCCAAGGCGAATGCGCTGATGAAAGACCTGTTCGCACCCGAGAAGGCTGGCGGACAAGTCTTTTGAAGAGCTCAGCACTCTGATCGGTGAGCACCTCAAACCGCCGAGCAGTATACACATGGCCAGGCACCGGTTCTACACACACTGGCGTCGGGAGAGACAAAGCATATCGGACTTCGTTGCGGACCTTCGGTGTTTGGCCAGCCTCTGTAAGTTCACAGACACTTACAGTGGGGAGATGTTAAGGGATTTCTTCATTGAGAGCATTGGTCATGCCGGGATTTTCAGGAAGCTTATTGAGACCAAAGAACTTGACTTTGGAAAGGGCACCATTGATAGCTCAGACCTTCAAGGCAGGGGAAGAAGAGACCAAGATAGTTTACGCGCGCAGCCCTGGTTCCAACGTGGCGATGGACCAGGGAGTTAACATTGTAAACGAGATTCAGAACCCCGCAGGCAGGCAAGGGCAATTCAACACCGCCCAGGCAGCAACAGACTTTAGGGTGGGCCAGCAACAGAGACAATGGCAGGCGGATCGGCAAGTCATGCCATCACAAGGGACAATGCGTCCCGGGATGGGACCATTAACACTCAGCAACAGAGTGCTCAGGAGTAATCAAAGAGACAATCAGAGAGGAATGCTTGTTAACAGTTCCTTTGTTCACAACAATCTCAGCTCATGCTGGAGGTGCGGTGGCAGACATGCTGCGAAAACCTGTAGGTTTCAGCAATTTATCTGCAGAAACTGTAACTTCAGTGGACATCTGGCCAGAATGTGCAGAAAGCCCATAGCGAGGCTAGTTTACGAGGCAGAGGAACCAGACGAGGGGTCTGCAAGGCAGGGCGATGCTTGGGGCAAAGCTATGGATGCTGAAGTCCAGCGGGTTCATGTGGCAGACATCCACAGCTCGTGTACCAAAACGCCACCTATGATGATGAAGGTTCTATTAAATGGCATCCCGGTACACATGGAGCTGGAAGCAGGAGCCAGCCAGTCACTTATGAGTGCCCAACAATTTGAAAAACTATGGCCACTCAAAGCTAACAGGCCCAAACTGGAACGCATTGATACGCAGTTACGGATGTACACCAGAGAGATCATCCCAGTACTAGGCAGTGTAAACTTGGTGGTCACACACAATGGATCGGAGAACCGGCTGCCACTCTGGATTGTCCCGGGGAATGGTCCCGCGCTTTTGGGGAGGAACTGGTTAGCCGAGATGAACTGGAAATGGGGGGACGTGCATGCCATTTTATCTGTGGAGCGAAGTTCATGCTCACAGGTCCTACAGAAATTTGAGCCACTTTTTCAACCAGGTGTCGGGACCTTTAAGGGCACCAAAGTGGTGATACGCATCACCCTGGACGCCAGACCAGTGCACCACAAGGCAGAGCCGTGCTGTATGTGATGCGTGAGAGAATTGAGAGTGATTTGGACAGGCTGCTAAGAGAGGGCATAATTTCGCCTGTTAAATTCAGTGACTGGGCAAGCCCGATCGTTCCTGTCCTTAAAGCCGATGACTCGGTCAGGATTTGTGGCGACTACATGGCCACCATCAACCGAGTGTCACTACAGGATCAATACCCGCTTCCGAGAACAGAGGATCTTTTTGCCACGCTGGCAGGTGGCAAGCTGTTCACCAAGTTGGACCTCACTTCAGCCTACATGACTCAGGAACTGGCTGAAGAATCCAAGCTTCTGACCACCATCACTACGCACAAGGGGCTATTCGTTTACAACAGGTGTCCGTTTGGCATTCGTTCAGCGGCCGCTATCTTCCAGAGGAACATGGAAAGCTTGCTTAAATCCATCCCTGGAACAATCGCATTCCAGCGGTGGGCCCTCATGCTGGCTGCGTATGACTACACCATACGGCACCGGCCAGGCACTGAAAATTGCGCTGATGCGCTCAGCAGCCTCCCACTGGCGACCACCGATGGGGCGTTGGAGCAAAGCGCGGAGATGGGCATGGCCGTTGAGGCTTTCGACATCGCAGGCTCCTCCATCACAGCCCACCAGATCAAAATCTGGACCAATAGAGATCCCCTCCTATCCCTGATAAAGAAATGTGTCCTGACCGGGGATTAGGCGCCTGCACACAGAGCGTGCCCCGAGGAGGTCAGGCCGTTTCACAGACGGATGGACGAGCTCTCCATCCAAGCCGACTGCCTGCTATGGGGCAGCCGGGTAGTCATGCCCCAGAAAGAAAGGGAAGCATTCATCAGGGAACTCCACAGCGAGCACCCAGGCATCGTGCTAATGAAGGCCATTGCCCGGTCACATGTATGGTGGATGGGAATTGACTCGGACCTGGAACACTGGGTTCGCAGGTGCATGACGTGTGCTCAGCTGAGAAATGCCCCTAGGGAGGCCCCACTCAGCCCGTGGCCCTGGCCTACCAGGCCATGGTCACGTATTCACGTAGACTATGCGGGCCCGTTCATGGGAAAAATGTTCCTGATTGTTGTCGATGCATACTCGAAATGGATCGAGTGCATCATATTGAATTCGTGCACGACATCCACCACCGTGGAGAGTCTGCATATGGTCTTCGTGACCCACGGCTTGCCGGACATCCTGGTTAGAGACAACGGCCCGTGTTTCACTAGCTATGAATTCCAGGAGTTTATGTCGGGTAATGGTATCAAACACGTCAGGACAGCATCATTCAAGCCGGCTTCCAATGGCCAGGCGGAACGTGCGGTTCAAATCATAAAACAGGGCATGCTTCGGATTCAAGGACCCTCCCTTCAGTACCGCCTATCGCGCCTCCTGCTGGTCTATAGGTCCCGGCTGCATTCGCTCACGGGAGTCCCGCCCGCGGAATTACTCATGAAACGCACGCTTAAAACGCGGCTGTCCCTCATTCATCCAGCCCTGTCAGACATTGTTGAGGGCAAGCGCCAGTCCCAAATCGAGTGCCATGATCGCAACTCAGTGGGGAGATGCATAGAAATCAATGACCCTGTATTCGATCTCAATCATGCTTTGGGACCAAAGTGGCTTGAGGGTACTGTAATTGGCAAAGGGGGGAATAGGGTCATAGTGGTCAGACTTAACAATGGGCAGATATGCCACAAACATTTGGACCAAGTAAAGAAAAGTTTCAGCATGGACACTGAGGAACCTGAGGAAGATCATGAGATGTCACCCACACCACTACCAGAGAATGAGCAACAAGGGCATTCACCAGCATGCACAGCCCTTGCGGCCAGCCCAGACAGGCCGGAATCACCTCAGGCGACAGAGACGCATGCTAAGGCCCAACCACCAGAGCCCCAACTGCGGCGCTACACGAGAGAGCGTCGACCGCCTGAAAGACTCAATCTTTGACCAAAAGACATTGGGGGGAGGTGATGTCATGTTTGTAACCTTCACATAACTGTAACCTTTATGTAACAACACTGTACACTGTATACACCTGAGTAATGCACACCTTGACCACAGGGGGTGAACTTGTGGGAGACACTCCTCACCTGGTCAGCCAGGTATATAAAGGGAGGTCCCATGCAGGATCCTGGGAATAAAGGTTCAGGTCACGTAGTGACTTTGTCTGCAGTACATGCCTCGTGTGATTCTATAGTAAGGTGCAAGGACACCACACTGACGACCACCGCCACCACGACTCAGCGGCTTGGGGTTCAGCTCTCGCTCTCCCCCCAGGCTCTCTCTCTCTCGCTCTCTCCCCCCAGGCTCTCTCTCTCTCTCTCTCTCTCTCTCCCCAGGCTCTCTATCCCTCTCTCTCCCCCCAGGCTCTTTCTCTCTCTCTCGCTCTCCCCCCAGGCTCTCATTGTCTCTCTGCCCCCCCAGGCTCTCTTTCTTTCTCCCCCCAGACTCTCTTTCTTTCTCCCCCCAGACTCTCTATCTCTCTCTCTCTCTCTCTCTCTCTCCCTGCCCCCAGGCTCTCTCTCTCTCTCTCTCTCTCCCCCAAGGCTCTCTATCCCACTCTCTCCCCCCAGGCTCTCTCTCTCTCTCTCCCCCCCGAGGCTCCCTCTCTTTCTTCCCCCAGGCTCTCTCTCTCTCTCTCTCTCTCTCTCCCCCAAGGCTCTCTATCCCACTCTCTCCCCCCAGGCTCTCTCTCTCTCTCTCTCTCTCTCTCGCTCTCCCCCCAGGCTCTCATTCTCTCTCTCCCCCCCAGGCTCTCTCTCTTTCTTCCCCCAGGCTCTCTCTCTCCCCTCAGGCTCTCTATTCCTCTCTCTACTCCCAGGCTCTCTCTCTCTCTCTCTCTCTCCCCCCCCAGGCTCTCATTCTCTCTCTCCCCCCCCCCAGGCTCGTTCTCTCTCTCTCTCCCCCCAGGCTCTCTCTCTCTCTCTCCCCCTAAGCTCTCTCTCTCTCCCCAGGCTCTCACTCTCTCTCCCCACACGCGCGCCCCCCCCCCCCCACCAACCTCCAGGCTCTCTCTCTCTTTTTCCCCCAGGTTCTCTCTCTCTCCTCCGCCCCCGCCCCAGGCTCTCTCTCTCTCTCTCCACCCCCGACTTTCTTTCTCTGTCCACACCTCCAGCATTCTCTCTGTTCCCCCCTCCCTCAAGATCTCTCCCCCACAGTCTTTCTCCTTTCCAGGCTCTCTCTCTCTCTCCCCCAAACACTCTCTTCCCCCCGCCCCCTCGCAAGCTCTCTCTCGCTCCCCTCTGCAAGCTCTCTCTTGCCCCCAGTCTCTCTCCCCACCAGACTCTCCCTCCCCCCAGCCCCCCAAGCTCTCGCTCTCCCCCACCCACACCCCCCCCAAAAACTCTCCCTCTCCCCCAGTCTCGCTCCCCTCCAGGCTCTCTCTCCCCCCAAGCTCTCTCTCTCTCCCCCCGCACCCCCAGCTCTCTCATTCCCCCAGTCTCTCCCCCCTCCAGGCTCTCTCTCTCCGCGCCCCCCCTCCCCCGCTCCCCCTGCTCCCCCGCTGACCGCCGCCACCGTGGCTCAGCGCCTCAGCTCTCACTCTCTCCAGGCTCTCTCTCGCTCTCCCTCCCCTCAGGCTCTTTCTCTCTCTCTCTCTCTCCCCCCCCAGGCTCTCTCTCTCTCTCCCCCCAGGCTCTCTCTCTCTCTTCCCCCCTCAGGATCTCTCTCTCTCTCTCGCCCCAGGTGCTCTCTCTCTCTCTCTTTCCCCCCAGGCTCACTCTCCCCCACCCTCCTCAGGCTTTCTCTCCCTCTCTCTCTCTCTCTCGCTCCCCCCAGGCTCTCTCTCTCTCTCTCCCCCCCCCAGGCTCTCTCTCTCTCCCCCCTCAGGATCTCCCTCTCTCTCTCCCCCGAGGCACTCGCTCTTTCCCCCCAGGCTCGCTCTCCCCCACCCTCCCCAGGCTCTCTCTTCCTTTCTCTCTCTCTCTCTCCCCCAGTCTCTGTCCCCTCCAGATTCTCTCTCCCCCGACCCCCCAAGCTCTCTCTCTCTCTTCCCCCCCCCCCCCACCCCTCAAGCTCTCTCTCTCCAGGATCTCTCTCTCGCTCTACCCCAAGGCTCGCTCTCTCCCACCCTCCACAGGAGCTCTCACTCTCTCTCTCTCTCTCTCTCTCGCCCCAGACTCTGTCTCCCTCCTTCTCCCCCCAGGCTCTTACTCTCTCTCCCCCCAGGTGCTCTCTATCTCTCTCTCTCTCTCTCTCCAGGCTCTCTCTCTACCCCCAGGCTCTCTCTCTCTCTCTCCCCCCCCTCCCCCCGCCCCGCCCCAGGCTCTCTCTCTCTCTCTCTCCCCCAAACTCTCTCGCTCTCTCCCCCCAGGCTCTCTCTCTCTCTCTCCCCCCTCAGGATCTCTCTCTCTCTTGCTCCCCCCAGGCTCACTCTCTCCCGTCTCCCCAGGCTCTCTCACCCTCTCTCTCTCTCTCCGCCCAGACTCTCTCTCTCTTTCTCACCCACCAGATGCTCTCTCTCTCTCTCTTCCCCCACCCCCCACCCCAGGCTCTCACTCTCTCTTTCTCGCCCCAGGGTCTGTCTCTCTCTCTCTCTCTCTCTCCTCCCCGCCCCCCATGCTCTCTCTCTCTCTCTCTCTCTCTATCTCTCTCCTCCCCGCACCCCATGCTCTCTCTCTCTCTCTCTCTCTCTCTCCCCAGCCTCTCTCTCTCTCCCCTCAGGCTCTCTCTCTCTCTCCCCCCCCCCACCCCCAGCCTCTCTCCCTCTCCCAACGCCTCCCCCCCCCAACCCCCAGGCTCTCTCTCTCTCTCTCCCCAGGCTCTCTCTCTCTCTCTTTCTACCCCCAGGCTCTCTCTCTCTCTCTCTCCCCCCTCAGGATCTCTCTTGTCATGTGTCTCACACTACTGTATATAACTGTGTCTTACCATGCTATACATGACTGTAACTAGATATGACCTGTAACCACAAGCTGGACCACCAGGGGTGCACTTGCAGGAGACACTGCATACCTGTTCCACACAGGTATATAAAGGCAAGTCTCAGGCAAGTGTGGCACTCGAGAGCTGTGAAATAAAGGTGCAGGTCCAGAGTGACCTTGACTTCAGCATATGCCTCGTGTAAGTCTGTACTGCAGGGTCAGGACTTTACAGTGGCGACGAGTTATGGGATCACAGAATCCACGATGTCATGTATTCAACCAGCATTGCAACCCATGTATAATCTGACCTAAGTTGTACACTGAGAGAACAATGACCACAGGGGGCGAACTTGTGGGAGACACTCCTAACCGAGACCTTCAGATATAAAAGGGGAAGCTCCACCCACTTCCATCACTTGAGTGCTAAGGAATAAAGGACAGGTCACAGACTGACCTTCTCTCAAGCATGGGCCTCATGTGCATTTATACTGTATAGTAAGGACCTATCAATGGCGACAAGAAACTGGGATTTAAACCACGCGAGCATGGCCACTAGCAGAACAGACGAGAGGTACTGTATTAAGGAATGGTTGGGACAGAGATTCAACATTGTTAAAGCAGCACACAGTTCTCCAGGCAGACAAGGGCAGTCGGGCATGCCCCAACATGTAGTCAAACCCAGAGGGGGAGTTCGACAGAGACAATGGCAAGCTGAACAGCGATTCACACCATTGCAAGGGACAATGCGGCCTGTAATGGGGTCATCAACACCTGTTAATGGCGCACTCAAGGGCAATAACAGGGGCAGTCAGGGACAATCGATTGGCAAGAGACCTTTTGTTTCAAACAGCAGCTCATGCTGGAGGCGTGGAGGCACACACTCAGCCGGAGTTTGCAGAGGTGAGCAAAATACCTGCAGAAATTGCAGAAATGAACGCTGGGGGAAATCGCTTGAAGCTGAAGTTCAGCGAGTTCATGTGGAGCACGTATACAGTTCATATACCAGGACGCCACCGATAATGATGAAAGTGCTCCTCAATGGCATCCCAGTATCAATGGAGCTAGACACGGGGGCCAGCCAGTCCCTGATGGGTATCAAACAGTTCGAAAAGTTGTGGGCATCCAAGATCAGGAGGCCAAAATTATCGCCGATTGATGCACAGCTACGGACTTACACAAAGCAGATCATTCCGGTGCCAGGCAGCGCCATGGTAGTCGTGACCCACAAAGATTCGGAGAACAGGTTGCCACTCTGGATTGTCCCAGGGGACGGTCCCGCACTACTGGGGAGGAGTTGGCTTGCTGTCATGAACTGGAAATGGGGCGATGTCAATGCAATTTCCTCTGTGGAGCGAGTATCATGCTCACAGATCCTGGACAAATTTGACTCATTATTTCAACCCAGCATTGGCACTTTCATGGGGGCCAAGGTAGTGATTCACATAAACCCGGATGCCAGGCCAGTACACCACAAGGCCAGAGCGGTGCCGTACGTGATGCGGGAAAAGATAGAAGGCGAATTGGACCACCTGCTGAGGGAAGGCATCATCTTGGCAGTCGAATTCAGTGACTGGGCGAGCCCGATTGTGCCGGTGCTCAAGGCAGATGGGTCGGTCAGGATATGTGGCGATTACAAGGCCACCATCAATCGGGTGTCACTCCAAGACCTACCGAGAGCGGAGGACCTCTTTGCGACGCTATCCGGTGGCAAACTTTTTTCAAAATTGGACCTGACCTCAGCTTACATGACCCAGGAGCTGGCAAGTGAGTCAAAGAAGCTGACCACCATCATGACACACAAGGGATTGTTTGAGTACAACAGATGTCCGTTCGGGATTCGCTCGGCTGCCTCGATCCTCCAACGAAATATGGAAAGCCTCCTCAAGTCGATTTCAGGGACGGTGGTTTTTCAGGACGACATCCTCATTACGGGTTACAATACTGAAGAACACCTCCACAACCTGGAGGAGGTGCTACGCAGACTGGACCGGGTAGGGCTGCGACTGAAAAAGGCGAAGTGCGTCTTCCTAGCTCCAGAGGTAGAATTCCTGGGGATGAGGGTAGCAGCAGACGGGATCAGCCCTACTGCGTCCAAGACGGAAGCGATCCAGAGAGCACCCAGACCCCGTAACATGACGGAGCTGCGTTCATTCCTGGGGCTCCTGAACTATTTTGATAACTTTCTTCCCAAATTGAGCACGCTGCTAGAGCCGCTACACGTGCTCCTATGCAAAGATCGCGAATGGGTCTGGGGGGATAGCCAGGAAAGGGCTTTTAATAGAGCACGCAATTTGTTATGTTCCAACAATCTGTTAACGCTATATGACCCATGTAAGAAACTTGTGTTAACGTGCGATGCGTCGTCCTATGGTGTCGGGTGTGTGTTGCAGCATGTCAATGCCAAGGATCAGTTATGCCTCCAGAAGTCTGTCCCAGGCAGAAAGGGGCAACGGGATGGTAGAAAAGGAGGCGCTCGCATGTGTATATGCGGTAAAGAAAATGCACCAGTACCTGTTGGCAGGAAATTTGAGCTGGAGACAGATCACAAACCCCTAACGTCCCTTTTGGCCGACAACAAGGCCATAAATGCAAACGCATCGGCCCGCATACAGAGGTGGGCACTCACGTTAGCCGCCTATGACTACACAATTCGGCACAGACCGGGCACCGAAAACTGCGCCGATGCACTCAGCAGACTCCCACTAGCCACCACTGAGGGGGCTACCGAGCATACTGCTGAGATGGTCATGGCTATTGAAGCTCTCGGAAGCGAAGGCTCACCCGTAACAGCCCGTCAGATTAAAGTCTGGACAAATAGAGACCCGCTATTGTCTCTAGTCAAGAAATGTGTCCTGAATGAGGACTGGGCAGCCGTGTACAGGGCATGCCCTGAGAAATTTAAACCATTTCACAGACGCAAGGATGAACTCTCGATTCAGGCTGATTGCCTACTGTGGGGAAACCGCGTAGTCATGCCCCAGATGGGCAGAGAGGTGTTCATCAGAGAACTCCACAATGAGCACCCGGGCATTGTCACGATGAAGGAAATTGCCAGGTCACACGTTTGGTGGCCAGGGATAGACGCAGATCTGGAACTTTGTGTTCGCAGGTGCAACACGTGTGCCCAGCTGGGCAATGCGCCCAGGGAAGCCCCCCTTAGCCCCTGGCCATGGCCCGCCAAGCCTTGATCAGGCATCCATGTGGACTACGCAGGTCCTTTCATGGGAAAAATGTTTTTGGTTGTAGTAGATGCCTACTCCAAATGGATCGAGTGTGACATTTTAAATTCAAGCACATCCTCTGCCACGATAGAAAGTCTACGGGCAATGTTCGCCGCCCATGGTCTACCGGACATCTTGGTCAGCGACAATGGCCCGTGCTTCACAAGCACTGAATTCCAGGACTTCGTGGCAGGCAATGGAATTAACCATGTTAGAACGGCACCGTTCAAGCCGGCTTCAAACGGCCAGGCAGAACGAGCAGTGCAGATAATCAAATAGGGGATGCTCAGAATCCAAGAGGGTTCCCTACAATGCCACTTATCACGCCTCCTGTTGGCCTACAGATCCCGACCACACTCGCTCACAGGGGTTCCACCTGCAGAGCTGCTAATGAAAAGGACGCTCAAAACCCGGTTATCTCTTATACATCCCACCATGAAAGAAATTGTCGAGAGCAGGCGCCAGTCACAATATGACTACCATGACAGGAATGCGAGGGCGCGATGTATTGATGTAAATGACCCTGTTTTTGTCCTCAACTACGCTGCAGGGCCCAAATGGCTCGCAGGCACTGTGGTTGCCAAAGAGGGAAATAGGATTCTGGTAGTTAAACTTACCAATGGACAAATCTGCCGCAAACATGTGGATCAAACAAAAAGGAGGTTCAGCAACCCCATAGAAGAAGCAGAGGAAGAACACGATGTAGAGTTCACTCCAGCACAGGTGACCGAACACAGGAACCAAAGGGAGGAGAGCCCAGTCACTGTGGGCAGTCCAGACAGGTCTGAGGCACCGCAAACAGCAGACACTCAGACCAGCACCCAACAACCGGAGCCCCAACTCAGGCGCTCTACAAGGGAGCGTAAACCACCAGAGACTCAACGTGTGATCCCAATAAGGCTTTGGGGGGGAGGTGATGTCATGTATTCAACCAGCATTGTAACCCATGTATAATCTGACCTAAGTTGTACACTGTGAGAACAATGACCACAGGGAGCGAACTTGTGGGAGACACTCCTAACCTAGACCTTCAGATATAAAAGGGGAAGCTCCACCCACTTCCATCACTTGAGTGCTAAGGAATAAAGGACATGTCACAGATTGACCTTCTCTCAAGCATGGGCCTCGTGTGCATTTATACTGTATGGTAAGGACCTATCACACAGAATGGCTACCAATGTCTCAGATGAGAAATACAATGCTGGAGACAATTGGGAGGACTTTATAGAAAGGCTCCAGCAAAACTTTGTAACCAAAGACTGGTTGGGCGACGATAAGGCAGACAAGAGAAGAGCCCATCTCTTGACCAGTTGTGGCTCGAAAACATACAACTTAATGAAGGACCTGCTGGCACCCGAGAAACCAGCAAGCAAGTCGTTTGAGGAGTTGAGCACACTGGTGAGAGACCACCTGAAGCCAGCAAGCAGCCTACACATGGTCAGACACAGGTTCTACAACTACAGACGCTGTATGGGCCAGAGCATACCCAACTTTGTGGCGGAACTTCGGAGGCTGGCTAGTTTATGTGAGTTCTCCGATGAACTAAGGAAAGAAGTACTGAGAGACTTTTTTATTGAAGGAATAGGCCATGCAGGCATATTCCAAAAGCTTATAGAGACCAAGAACTTGACCCTAGAGGCAGCAGCACTGGTCGCTCAGACATTCTTGACAGGAGAAGAAGAAACGAGGTTGATCTATACTGCGGGTACGACAACTAACTAAACACCGGAACAAGGGGTTCACAGCGTGAAACAAGCCGCGACCCCCACACACAGACAAAGGCGGGAGAGCAGGCCTTCAACAGCAGGCAGTGGCGCCAGAAGCCATCAAGGGCCACATGAATGGCCGTTCACACCTCATCAACCCACAATGCAAGCAATCAACTACAGACTGAGAGAAGCTCAAGAGAGATCAGCCAGACGCAGCTCATCCTTCGGAAACAATGGAAGCGGTCTGTGCTGGAGATGTGGGGGAAGGCACTCAACAAGGGGGTGTCGATTTCAGCATGCTGTTTGCAGAAACTGCAACTATACAGGGCATCTGGCTCGCATGTGCAGAAAAACAGCAGCTCGGCTGGTATACGAATCGGAAGGGTCGGAAAGCGGACCAGAAGACGGTGGGGACAGTGCCCGGGACGCCGAGGTACAGCGGGTCAACACGATCAATGTCCACTGTTCTTACAACAAGACGCCTCCAATAATGATGAGGGTCCTACTCAACGGGATACCCGTCAACATGGAACTGGACACGGGAGCTAGTCAATCTCTCATGAGCGTCCAACAATTTGAACAGCTATGGCCGCACAAAAGCAACAGACCAAAACTCATAAGGATCGACACCAAACTAAGGACCTATACCAAAGAAATCGTCCCAGTCCTTGGCAGCGCCATACTCTCAGTCACACACAAAGAGACGGTGAACCGACTTCCCCTGTGGATTGCCCCCGGAGATCTCCCAGCACTGTTGGGGAGAAGCTGGCTGGCAAAATTAAATTGGAAATGGGATGATGTTCACGCCATGTTGTCAGAGGAACAGACCTCCTGCTCAACAGTTTTAAGTCGTTTTGAACATCTCTTTCAGCCAGGTATGGGCACCTTCAAAGGGGCTAAAGTTAAAATCTACATCACACAGGATGCCAGACCGGTCCATCACAAGGCCAGAGCTGTACCCTATGTGATGAGGGAAAAGATTGAACACGACTTGACAGGCATCTGCGGGAAGGCATTATCTCACCCGTGGAATTTAGCGACTGGGCAACTCCCATCGTCCCCGTCATGAAGCCTGATGGATCCGTATGAATCTGTGGGGATTACAAGTCTACCATAAACAGAGTCTCCCTACAGGACCAATACCCACTGCCCAGAGCGGAGGACCTATTTGCCACGTTGGCTGGAGGAAAACTTTTCTCGAAACTAGACCTCACATCTGCGTATATGACACAAGAACTGACCGAAAAGTCTAAGCTTCTCACTACCATCAACACACATCGAGGCCTTTTTATGTACAATCGATGCCCATTCGGCATCAGGTCGGCAGCTGCTATATTCCAGCGCAACATGGAGAGTCTGCTCAAGTCCATCCCGGGGACGGTTGTGTTTCAAGATGACATACTCATCATGGGCAGGGACACTGACTCCCATCTCCGCAATTTGGAGGAAGTACTAAGTCGATTGGATCGGGTAGGCCTAAGAGTTAAGAAATCCAAGTGTCTGTTTCTCGCGCCCGAGGTTGAATTTTTGGGCAGAAGAATTGCCGCTGACAGAATCTGCCCAACAGAATCCAAAACCGAAGCAATTCGTCTGCCACCCAGGCCCCGGAATGTCTCAGAACTGCGCGCCTTTCTCGGGCTACTCAATTACTTTGAGAACTTTATGCAGAACTTGAGCACGCTGCTGGAGCCTCTCCACGTGTTACTCAGAAAGGGGTGCGATTGGTTTTGGGGGGACGCCCAAGAACGCGCCTTCAATAAGGCATGCAACCTTCTATGTTTCAACAGTGTTTTAGCCTTTTTTGACCCAGGTAAAAAGCTAGTTCTTACATGTGATGCGTCAGCGTACGGGATCGAGTGTGTTTTACAGCATGTCAATGATGCGGGTAAATTACAACCCATTGCTTATGTCTCCAGGTCACTGTCGCGGGCGGAGCGCGGATACGGTATGGTTGAGAAGGAGGCGCTTGCGTGCGTGTACGGTGTCAAAAAGATGCACCAATACCTTTTCGGGGCCAGGTTCGCGTTAGAAACCGACCACAAACCCCTCACGTCCCTGCTATCCGAGTGCAAGGCAATAAACGCCAATGCCTTGGTGCGCATTCAGCGGTGGGCACTCATGCTGGCATCTTACGACTACACAATAAGGCACAGACCAGGCACAGACAACTGTGCCGACGCGCTTAGCAAGCTACCCCTGGTGACCACGGAAGGGTCCGACAAACAGGACTGTGAGATGGTCATGGCAATCAATGCCTTTGAATCCACAGGTTCACCCATGACGGCTCGCCAAATCAGAGCCTGGACGACCAGCGACCCCACGTTATCCTTAGTCAAAAGATATGTTTTAACTGGTGACTGGGCAGAGGCTCGCGATGCCTGCCCCAAGGAGATCAAACCTTTCCATAGGCGCATGCATGAACTATCACTATAGGCAGAGTGCCTGATGTGGGGCAGCCGAGTAGTTATGCCCTTGCGAGGCAGAGAGGCGTTTGTCCGGGAGCTCCACCGCGAGCACCTGGGGATCGTCCTTATGAAGGCCATAGCCAGATCCCACATCTGGTGGCCTGGCATTGACGCGGACTTGGAGCTCTGCGTCTGGTGGTGCACCATTTGTGCCCAACTCAGTAATGCCCCCAGGGAGGCCCCCCTAGGCCCCTGGCCCTGACCCACCAAACCGTGGTCGCGGGTGCATGTCGACTATGCGGGCCCATTCATGGGCAAAATGTTCCTCGTAGTCGTCGATGCATTTTCAAAGTGGATCGAGTGCACCATTTTAAACTCGAGCACCACCTCAATCACTGTGGAAAGCCTTAGAACCATGTTTGCAACGCACGGAATTCCTGACATATTGGTCAGTGATAAAGGTCCGTGCTTCACCAGTGCAGAATTTCAAGATTTTATAGTTGGCCACAGCATAAATCACGTTAAGACGGCACTGTTCAAGCCGGCCTCCAATGCCCAGGTGGAGCGTTAAACAAGGCATGCTAAAAATCCAAGGTCCCACGCTGCAGAGCCGCCTGTCGCGACTGCTGCTGGCATACAGATCTCGTCCGCATTCGTTGACTGGGGATCCCCCTGCACAACTATTGATGAAACGGACCTTAAAGACTAGGCTCTCGTTAATCCTCCCAGACATGCATGAAATTGTTGAGGCAAAGCGCCGGAAGCTAACTGAGTACCATGACCGAAATTCGAGGGGGAGGTGGAATGAGATAGGGGACAAAGTGTTTGTGCTAAACTATGGCAGGGGTCCCAAATGGCTTGCAGCAACAGTAACAGGCAAGGAAGGAAACAGGTTACTGGTTGTACAAATGGACAATGGCCAAACCTGCTGGAGGCATGTAGACCAAGTAAAAAGTAGATTCACCAACAACACTGCAGAACCAGAGGCAGACTACAATGTGGAACTCACACCACACCTGGTGGACAGACAGAGGGAACAACCTGAGGAAAGGGCAGTCTCAACAGACAGCCCAGGCGAAATACCAGCAATCATACTGAACGAAACAGACAGCCCAGGCGAGATACCAGCAATCACACCGAAAGAAAAACAAGCACCAAGGCAAACAATTGAACCACGACTACGACGCTCCACGCGAGAGCGTAGACCACCTGAGACTGAATCTATAAAGACAATAAGACCTTGGGGGAGGGTGATGTCATGTATCTCACACTACTGTATATAACTGTATCTTACCATGCTATACATGACTGTAACTAGATATGACCTGTAACCACAAGCATACTTTACCACCAGGGGTGCACTTGCAGGAGACACTGCATACCTGTTCCACACAGGTATATAAAGGCAGGTCTCAGGCAAGTGTGGCACTTGAGAGCTGTGAAATAAAGGTGTAGGTCCAGAGTGACCTTGACTTCAGCATATGCCTCGTGTAAGTCTGTACTGCAGGGTCAGGACTTTACATCTCTCTTTCTCTCTCTTCCCCCAGGTTCGCTCCCTCCCACCCTCCCCAGGCTCTCTTTCCCTCTCTCTCTCTCTCACTCCCCCAGGCTCTCTCTCTCGCCCCCCCCGGATCTCTCTCTCTCACTCACCCCTCATGATCTCGCTCTCTCTCTCTCTCTCCCCGCAGGTGCTCTCCCTCTCTCTCTCTCTCCCTCTCCCAGGCTCGCTCCCTCCCATCCTTTCCAGGATCTCTCTCCCCCCAACTCTCTCTCTCTCTCTCTCTCTCTCTCCCCCAAGCTCGCTCTCTCTCCTCCCTCAGGCCCTCTCTCTCTCTCTCTCTCTCTCTCTCTCTCTCTCCCCAGGCTCTCTCTCGCCCTCTCCCTCCAGGCTCTCTCTCTCCTAACCGCCCCCCCCCGCCCACCCCCCCACCCAAAGCTCTCTCTCTCTCTCTCTCTCTCTCTCTCCAGGCTCTCTCTCGTTTTCTCCCCCAGGCTCTATCTCTCCCACCCACCTCCCGCCCCCGCCCCAGGCTCACTCTCTCACTCTCCCCCTAAGCTCTCTCTCTCTCTCACTCCCCCCAGGCTGCCTCTCTCCCACCCACCCCCCCAAGCTCTCTCTCTCCCCGAATCTCTCTCTCCCCTCAAGGCTCTCTCTCCCCCCCAAGTTCTCTCTTTCTCCCCCCCACCCCCAGCTCTTTCGCTCCCCCACCCCTCCCCAAGCACTCTCTCTCTCCCCCCTTCAGGCTCTCTCTCTCCCCCCATGCCGACCGCAGCCACCGCGGCTCAGTGGCTTGCGGCTCAGCTCTCTCGCTCCCCCCCAGGCTCTCTCTCTCTCTTTCTCTCCCCCCAGACTCTGTCTCTCCCAACCTCACCCTCCCCCCCAAAGCTCTCTCTCTCTCCCCAGGTTCTCTCTCGCTCTCTCCCCCCAGGCGCTATCTCTCCCACCAGCCCCCCTCCTCCCCCACCCCCGCCCCAGGCTCTCTCTCTCACTCTCCCCCCAAGCTCTCTCTCTCTCACTCCCCCCAGGCTGTCTCTCTCCCACCCACCCCTCCCCAAGCTCTCTCTCTCCCTGAATCTCTCTCCCCTCGAGGCTCTCTCTCTCCCCCAAGCTCTCTCTCTCTCCCCCCACCCCCAGCTCTCTCGCTCCGACCCCCCTCCCCAAGCTCTCTCTCTCTCCCCCCTTCAGGCTCTCTCTCACCCCCAATGCCGATCGCAGCCACCGCGGCTCAGTGGCTTACGGCTCAGCTCCCTCGTTCCCCCCCCAGGCTATCTCTCTCTTTCTCTCCCCCAGGTTCTCTTTCTCTTTCTCTCCCCCCAGGCTCTCTCTCTCTCCCCCCAGGTTCTCTCTTTCTCTCTCTCCCCTCAGGTTCTCTCTCTCTCTCTCTCCCCCTCAGGATCTCTTTCTCTCTCTCCCCCCAGATGCTCTCTCTCTCTCTCTTCCACCAGGCTCGCTCTCTCTGTCCCCCCAGGCTTATTCTCTCTCTCTCTCTCTCTCTCTCTCTCTCTCTCCCCCCAGGTTGTCTCTCTCTCTCTCTCACCCCAGGCTCTCTCTCTCTCTCTCTTTATCCCCAGGCTCTCTCTTGCTCTCTCCCCCAAGGCTCTCTCTCTCCCACCCCACCCCACCCCCCTCCCCGCCCCCAGGCTCTCACTCTCCCCAGGCTCGCTCTCTCTCTCTCTCTCTCCTCCCAAGCTCTCTCCCTTTCACTCCGCCCAGGCTTTCCCTCTCCCAGGCTCTCTCTCTCTCCCCCGAGGCTCTCTCTCTTCCCCCAGGCACTCTCTCTCTCCCCCCCCCCCCCCCTCAGGATCTCTCTCTCTCCACCCAGGCTCGCTCTCTCTTTCTCGCCCACCAGGCGCTCTCTCTCTCTCCCCCCCACGCCTCAAGGCTCTCTCTCTGTCTCTCTTGCCCCAGGGTCTGTCTCTCTCTCTCTCTCTCTCTCTCTCTCTCCCCCTGCCCCCCGACCCTCTTTCTCACTCCCCCCCCCCACCACCCCACACCCCCCACCCCCCAGGCCCTCTCTCTCTCTCTCTCTCTCTCCCCCCAGGTTGTCTCTCTCTCTCTCTCACCCCAGGCTCTCTCTCTCTCTCTCTTTATCCCCAGGCTCTCTCTCGCTCTCTCCCCCAAGGCTCTCTCTCTCCCACCCCATCCCACCCCCCTCCCCGCCCCCAGGCTCTCACTCTCCCCAGGCTCGCTCTCTCTCCTCCCAAGCTCTCTCCCTCTCACTCCGCCCAGGCTTTCCCTCTCCCAGGCTCTCTCTCTCTCCCCCGAGGCTCTCTCTCTTCCCCCAGGCACTCTCTCTCTCCCCCCCCCCCCCTCAGGATCTCTCTCTCTCCACCCAGGCTCGCTCTCTCTTTCTCGCCCACCAGGCGCTCTCTCTCTCTCCCCCCCACGCCTCAAGGCTCTCTCTCTGTCTCTCTTGCCCCAGGGTCTGTCTCTCTCTCTCTCTCTCTCTCTCTCTCTCCCCCTGCCCCCCGGCCCTCTTTCTCACTCCCCCCCCCCACCACCCCACACCCCCCACCCCCCAGGCCCTCTCTCTCTCTCTCTCTCTCTCCCCCCAGGTTGTCTCTCTCTCTCTCTCACCCCAGGCTCTCTCTCTCTCTCTTTATCCCCAGGCTCTCTCTCGCTCTCTCCCCCAAGGCTCTCTCTCTCCCACCCCACCCCACCCCCCTCCCCGCCCCCAGGCTCTCACTCTCCCCAGGCTCGCTCTCTCTCTCTCTCTCTCCTCCCAAGCTCTCTCCCTCTCACTCCGCCCAGGCTTTCCCTCTCCCAGACTCTCTCTCTCTCCCCCGAGGCTCTCTCTCTCCCCCCAGGCACTCTCTCTCTCTTCCCCCCCTCAGGATCTCTCTCTCTCTCTCCACCCAGGCTCGCTCTCTCTCTCTCCCCCCCACGCCTCAAGGCTCTCTCTCTGTCTCTCTTGCCCCAGGGTCTGTCTCTCTCTCTCTCTCTCTCTCTCTCTCTCTCCCCCTGCCCCCCGGCCCTCTTTCTCGCTCCCCCCCCCCACCACCCCACACCCCCCACCCCCTCTCTCTCTCTCTCTCTCTCTCTCCTCCCAGTCTCTCTCTCTCTCTCTCTCTCTCTCTCTCCCCCCAGGCTCTCTCTCTCTCCCCTCCACCAGGCTCTCTCTCACTCTCTCTCCCCCACCTGAAGGGTTGCAAAATTCGTGGGAGAACCCCCCGTGTTTGGACTCATTGGAAAGGAAATTTTATTTGGAACTATCTGCCAGAAAGTTTGAAATCCTAAAGTGCACACGGAAGAAACTACGAACTTTAATCAAATTTGTGATTTTACAAGACAGATTGAGTTTGTGTGGGCAGGGCTAAGAACTAAAGGAACTATCCTTCAAAGAAGCCAGTTTTGAGTATTGAAGCTGTCTGGGTACTGAAACTAAAGCAAATTGTCTGGAGAATTGTGGATACTCGAAAAACCTTCTCCCCAGGAGACATTAACATAGCAACAATTAAACCAGAGATAGCTAACTATCATCCTGATCTGGAAAACCATTCTAGCCCATACATAATAACAATGGCACATCCAGCCTGCATGAAAGCCCCAAGCACAGACAGACACTGCAAATACCAAAGCTAATATTTCCATCAAGAAACAGATTTAGAAGATCGACACATCCGAGACAGGTTAACATTTAATGAGCCCGCCAAAATATGACAAAGAAATATCAAGCCCGCCAAAATTAAACAAAGAATCCGGGGTGATTTGGAGTGAAGATTAGAACAGCTCCAAAGGTATAACTGGGCCCTGCTTTAACAAAGGACATGCTTTTACTAGGTAATGCTATGGTATGCTATGCTATGCATCAGAAGGGAGAAAGATCACCGCAGCAGTTTTAACTAGCTTCTCCAGCCTCGACGTCCTGAAATCGGAAAAAGGAAGAACATCACCATCGCAGCAGCAACCGACCACAGCCAATGTGGTACCACCAAAAGCACCACGATCGACCAACTTTGAAACAAAACTCCACAAGGAAGAAACCGAAGAATCGACAGTTTCCACTATACAACCTAGGCCTGACTACCAACAGGTGAAAACATTACCTCAAGATATTTTGAACCTATTTTTAATGAAAGAAAGTAGGTACTTACCCCATAAGTCCAAAATGCGCCCTACCGCATCAGCGGACACCACCCAACTGAAGATTGCGCAATAAGAAGTCTTCTACAACGTTCGGGGTATGGCAAGCAGAACCTACAGAATCCAGCGAACCCGTGAAACACTGCCAACTACCAGTAAAGGATCGGTGAGCATAGTCTCTGTTTGCCTTGGAGTTTAAGCTAGTCAATGTTAGGCATTGGGAGGTGTTAGGTGTATTATTCACTGTAACCCCTTTGAATGTGTGATGTACTGTTCTTTACTTGAGTGATTATAAGTTTGACATTGTATTTTCTTGCCTTTAATAAAATTGAAATTCTTTTGCACCAAACCAATTGTCTCTTGCACTTTATCACATCCCCCAAATAAATCCAGAGTCTAGAACCCAGGGAGTGGGAGTGATTCGAACTGCTCAGAAGGTCAGAGGTGAACCTGACCCCACACACCACCCCCTACAGAAATGGCGACCGCGGCAGGACTCTGGTATAAGGGATGTGATGTGCGCTGAGCATCCGGGAGATGCTGCGGCCCAGTGGACAGCAAGCAAGGACCATAAAGAATCGGTAGAAAAGGCAATTTGGTTAGTCTGTCTATAGCGACAGGTCCAACTCCCAGATAAAGCCATCGAGTCATTACAGGCAGAACTATGGGAATGAACAAGAGACATCACATGAAAAGGCTATGGCAGGAGAAAGTTTATGGGGAGAACTCCGTAAGCTAAAACATGGAAAGGCACAGCTAATGGAAAGGTTTAAGAACAGTCAGGACTATTTTCAGTGTCAGGAATAATGAAAAGATACTGCGGAAGGAAAACACTCGCCTCACCCTTCAAGTAAAAGAGCTGGAGGAGAAGTTAAGGGACGTACAGGCAGCTTACAAAGTAGCCAGCACTAACGGGTTTGAGTCAGGAGACTATGGTCCCTGCCAGCAACAAATCAAGAGTTTAACCCTTACTTTGTCTAAGGCAAAAGGCATGGTATGCCTAATAAGCCTGGGTACAGCCCAGGTAAACCTGGAAGAGAAGGAGGAAAGTGTTCGACCACCACCTGTGGCACCGGTGACGACACCGGTTCGGCAGCAGGTGGGTCGAACGGGTTACGAGGCGGACAGGGATAATGGACCACCACCTGTGGTGCTGAGGTTCTGCTCGGTTTGGCAGCAGGGAGGGGTGGACGGGCCAGAGCAGGAAGCGCCAGAGCTGGGGCTGATGTGCCCAGTCTGGCAACAGAAGTTTGGCCCGCCCACCGGTGCTGGGGGTCAGGGGCCCCTGAAAAGTAAATTTGTGGTTCCCCATACCATCCAACAGCATAGGACTATGATAAGCCACCTGGGAAAGCTCACTCCAAAGGGAGACCCCTTGGTTCACTTTATGGACGTAGAGCAGGCAGGGGATATTAACGGGTGTGATGATGCCGAGATAGCAAAGATGCTCCTCCTCTCACTGGAGGGCAAGCTGTACAAGTCCCTCTCTGCCGAGAGCAAAAAGGGGCAGAGGACATGTGCCGCAGTCCAGGAAGACGTTCTAGAAGCCATGGGCTGTAATGATGGGAGTCCCTTCTCCAGAGTAGAGAAAACAGTGCAGCTCACAGGGGAAACCCCACAGGCTTTCGCAGACAGACGGGGTCACCTAAGCCGGGACGAGAGAGCCCACTGACTCCGAAGCCTGGTGGCAAACAGTTTGCCACGAATAAGAGCAAAGGCTGAGGCCTGGTTTGACCCGAGAGATCCCCAGGCCACCGAACAGGGAGAGGTCAGGCAACTGACGTAGCCTCCCGGAACGGCAGGGGGACGAAAGAGCACCCACCCAAGGGAAGGGTCCACGAAATCAGACTGAGTCAGGATAAGGGGGAATGGCGCCACGAGGGGGGCAACCCCTCCGATACAAAACGTACCTGCTTCGGGTGTGAAAAGAGTGGGCACTGGAGAAAAGATTGTAGAAACCCATGGAAGAGTAGCGCAGGGAAGAATTCTCCAGCACCTGCCCAAACGACCGAGACTGAGAAGCCAGTCCCTCCCCACACGTTTGATACATTCATGATTGCGCTCCGAACAATGCTAGATGGCCCTGGGAGGGTAGACGCTGCCACCGGTACCAAAATCCCATCCGCCCCATCCCAGCCAAAACAGTGTCTAGGCAGGCGCAGCCTGTTCACCTGTGTTCCCTCGAGTATGATGCATGGGGGAGACCAACCGTTCAGATGGAAGTGGAAAAGGTGAAAGGGACTTATCTGCTGGATATCGATGCATCAAGCACCCTCGTCTATGCAGCTAACCCTGCCATCTCACCTCTGTCTAACGGGGTCCCCTACAGCTTGGTGGGTTTCACAGGCTGGCTCATTCTCCGTTCCGCTCTCTATTCATTTGGGAACACTCCACACCAAGTGGACTTGTGTCCTGATGAAGTGGGAACAGGAAGAGAGGGGGATCCTGGGGGCTGACTTCATTTTAGGCCATGGGATCCTAGTGGATTTAAGAAATCACTGTCTTTGGGGGGCAGTATGTACGGGACAGGAGAGTGAGGTGGTGGTTATCCCAGAAAAACAGGGAAAAGAGACGGTGTGCACCATGAAGCCAAAGGAGGGTTACGACCTTGAATCACTGGTCAGTAACACTCCGATGGAGTACCAAGAGTATGTGAGGGCAAACCTTGCAGCTTTTGCCGCTCACAAACACGACTGTGGAAGGATAAACGGGGTTGAGGTTAGCATAGATGGGGATCCCATGACGCGACCGCAGAAACAGTATAACTTCCCCAGCGAGGCGGAGGCAGACATGGAAACAGCCTTGGGTTCTTTGGTTAAACAGGGGGTATTGAGACCAATAGCTACGCAAGTGAACTCTCCATTGTGGCTGGTTAAGAAACCGGACAACTCCTGGAGAGCCACGGTGGACTATCGAGCACACAACCGTAACATCCCCGTCAGTGCGCACACGGTTGCAGCAGTCGCCGACCTCATTGGAAGTATCCCAGCCTCTGCGACGACCTTCACGGTGCTGGATATTTCCAACGGGTCTTAGTCCATACCTTTAAGAAGGGAAGATCAGTACAAGTTTGCTTTTAACTTTAAAGGATAGCAATACACTTGGAACTGTCTCCCTCAGGGCTTCCACAATAGCCCGAGCATTTTCCACCAACGTATGGCCAACTGTTTAAAGAATTTCAGCAGACCCCAGCATTTGGTACTGTCATGTATGTAACCACAATGTAACACCACTGTATTACTGTATACACTCAACCTAGATGCACATCTTGACCACAAGGGGTGAACTTGTGGGGGACACGCCTTACCTGATCACTCAGGTATAAAAAGGGAGGTCCCACGCAGGGTCACTGTCTTTGGAGTCCTGTGAATAAAGAGTTCAGGTCACAGAATGACCTCAACCCCAGAATGTGCCTCGTGTGGTTTCATACTGTAGAGTAAGGACTTTACATTGGCGACGAAAAACGGGAATTCACGACCCACGAGAATGGCCACCGGTAGCACAGAGGAATGGTACTGTGTTGGGGAAGACTGGGACGATTTTGTCGAGAGGCTTCAGCAAAGCTTCGTTATGAAAGAATGGCTGGGGGATGCAGCGGCCGACAAGCAAAGGGCTCATCTTTTGACCAGCTGCGGACCAAATACTTAGGCGCTCATGAAGGACTTACTAGCACCCGAAAAGCCGGCGGACAAAACCTTTGAAGAACTTAGCAAATTGATCGGGGAGCACCTCAAACCGGCGAATAGCATACATATGGCGCGATACAGATTCGACACCCACCGACGTCGTGAAGGACAGAGCATAACGGACTTCGTAGTGGACCTCTGGCGTTTGGCCAGCCTCTGTAAGTTCACAGACACCTGCAGCGGGGAGATGCTAAGGGACTTCTTTATCAAGGGCATCGGTCATGCGGGAATTTTCCGCAAATTAATTGAGACCAAGGATTTGACCTTGGAAGCGGCGGCTTGATGGCTCAAACTTTCATAGCGGGGGAGGAAGAGACAAAAATAATATATGCGCGCAATTCTGCCTCTAACACGGCAATGGATCAGGGAGTTAACATCATCGATGCGACTCAGAGCCTTGCAGGCAGGCAGGGGCATTCCAAAGCAATAGATCCAAGAGCAGGACTTCAACATAGACAAAGGCAGGCTGAACGGACATTCATGCCATCACAGTGGACAATGCGGCCCGGGATGGGGCCATTGACACCCACTAATAGGGTACTTAAGAACAGTCAAAGGGACAGTTAGCGTGGAATGCCTGGCCATAGCCCCTTTGTTCCCAACAATGGAAACTTTAACTCATGCTGGAGGTGTGGGGGAAAACACTCAGCTAGATCTTGCAGATGTCAACAGTTCGACTGCAGTAACTGCAATCTCAGAGGCCACTTAGCTCGAATGTGCAGGAAACCTACAACCAGACTAATATATGAGGCGGATGGACCAGAAGAGGGTTCTTTAAGGCAGGATGACCTTTGGGGCAAATCGATGGACGCCGAGGTGCAGCGGGTCCATGTGGCAAATATTCACAGTCCATACACCAAAACGCCACCAATGATGATGAGGGTTTTATTAAATGGTATCCCTGTACGCATGGAACTGGACACTGGGGCCAGCCAGTCACTCATGGGCGTTCAGCAATTTGAGAAGCTATGGCCACTTAAAGCCAGTAGACCCAAATTAGCACGTATTGACACACAATTACGGACTTACACGAAATAAATCTTTCCGGTGCTCGGCAGTGCAATGTTGGCTGTCACACACAATGGGCTAGTGAATCGGCTACCACTTTGGATTGTCCTGGGCAATGGTCCTGCACTGTTCGGGACGAGCTGGTTAGCCGAGATGAACTGGAAATGGGGGGATGTTCACGCAATGTCATATGTGGAGCGAAGTTCGTGCTCACAAGTCCTACAACAATTCAATTCACGATTCCAACCTGGGGTCGGGACTTTCAAAGGCACTAAAGTAGTGATACACATCACCCCGGACGCCAGGCCAGTGTACCACAAAGCCAGAGCGGTGCCGTATGTGATGCGGGAAAAGATCGAGAGCGAACTGGACCAGCTGTTGAGAGAGGGCATCATCTCGCCTGTTGAATTCAGCGACTGGGCGAGCCCCATCGTTCCCGTACTAAAAGCGGATGGCTCTGTCAGGATTTGTGGCGACTACAAGGCCACCATCAATCGGGTGTCCCTACAAGACCAATACCCACGCCCGAGAGCAGAGGACCTTTTTGCCACACTGGCAGGCGGCAAGCTGTTCACCAAGTTGGACCTCACTTCAGCCTATATGACTCAGGAACTGGCCGACAAATCTAAAACTACTGACCACCATCACCACGCCAAAGGGATTGTTTGTTTATAACAGGTGCCCATTTGGCATTCGATCAGTGGCTGCGGTTTTTCAACGAAACATGGAAAGCTGCTTAAATCCATTCCTGGAACGATCGTATTCCAGGACGACATCCTCATCACGGGTCGAGACACCGAGGAACACCTCCACAACCTGGAGGAGGTGCTGCGCTGACTGGACCGGGTAGGCCTTTGACTCAAGAAGTCTAAATAAGTGTTCTTAGCTCCTGAGGTTGAGTTTCTGGGCAGGAGGGTTGCTGCAGATGGATTCGGCACACCGAATCCAAAACAAAGGCGATTCGACGAGCACCCGGGCCTTGCAACACATCGGAGTTGCGGTCATTCCTGGGACTGTTGAACTATTTCGGGAACTTTCTGCCGAACTTGAGCACGTTGTTGGAGCCATTACACGTGCTCCTGCGAAAGGGTTCCAATTGGTTTTGGGGGGACTGTCAGGAACGGGCATTTGATCGGGCGCAAAACCTACTTTGTTCAAACAAGTTGTTGACTCTGTACGACCCCTGTTAAAAATTAGTTCTGACATGTGATGCATCGTCCTATGGGTTGGGTGCGTGTTGCAGCAGGGCAATGCTGAAGCTCAGCTACAACCTGTGGCTTATGCTTCCAGGTCGCTCTCTCAAGCAGAACGGGGATATGGGATGGTCGAGAAGGAAGCGCTTGCATGTGTCTACGGTATAAAAAAAATGCATCAGTAAATCTTTGGTAGGAAGTTTAAATTAGAGACGGACCACAAGCCATTAACATCCCTGTTGTCAGACAGCAAGGCTGTCAATGCCAATGCATCAGCTTGCATACAGCGATGGGCTCTCACGCTGGCTGCTTATGACTACTCCATCCGGCACCGGCCCGGCACTGAAAATTGCGCTGACGCGCTCAGCAGGCTTCCACTGGCCACCACTGAGGGGGCAGCAGAGCAAAGCGCCGAGATGGTTATGGCTGTCGATGCCTTTGACAGCGCAGGCTCCCCCATCAAAGCCCGCCAGATCAAAATCTGGCCAAACAGAAATCCCCTCCTATCCCTGATTAAGAAATGTGTCCTGACTGGGGACTGGGCGCCCGCACACGGAGCATGCCCTGAGGAGGTCAGACGTTTACACAGACGGATGGATGAGCTCTCCATCCAAGCCGATGGCTACTATGGGCCAGCCGGGTAGTTATGTCTCAGAAGGGCAGGGAGACATTCATCAGGGAACTCCACAGCGAGCACCCAGGCATTGTGCTAATGAAGGCCATTGCCCAGTCACACATTTGGTGGCCTGGAATTGATTCAGACCTGGAAAACTGTGTTCGCAGGTGCACGACGTGTGCCCAGCTGGGTAATGCCCCCAGGAAGGCCCCGCTCCACCCGTGGCCCTGGCCCACCAGGCCATGGTCATGCATTCATGTTGACTACGTGGGCCTGTTCATGGGTAAGATGTTCCTTATTGTGGTAGATGCATATTCGAAATGAATCGAGTGCATCATTCTGAATTCATGCACGTCATCCACCACCGTGGAAAGCCTACGTGCCATCTTTGCAACCCATGGCTTGCCGGACATCCTGGTTAGTGATAATGGCCCATGTTTCACAAGCTACGAATTCCGAGAGTTTATGTCGGGCAATGGCATCAACCACGTAAGGACTGCGCTGTTCAAGCCGGCCTCCAATGGCCAGGCGGAACGTGCGGTCCAAATCATTAAGCAAGGTATGCTCAGGATTCAAGGGCCCTCTCTACAATGCCGCCTATGGTGCCTCCTGCTGGCCTATAGATCCCGACCGCACTCGCTCACGGGGGTCCCGTCCGCAGAGCTACTAATGAAACGGACACTCAAAACTCGGTTGTCCCTCATTCACCCACTCCTGACTGACATAGTTGAGGGCAAGTGCAAGTCACAAAATGAGTACCATGACCGTAAAGCGAGGGGGAGATGTATAGAAATAAATGATCCTGTATTCATCCTCAATCACGCCATGGGGCCCAAATGGCTTGAGGGCACTGTAATTGACAAAGAGGGGAATAGGGTCATCGTGGTAAAACTCAACAATGGTCAGATATGCTATAAGCATCTGGACCAAGTAAAAAAAAGGTTCAGCATCGACACGGAAGTACCTGAAGAAGACCATGAGATGGAGCTCTCCACACCGCCAGTGAACGAGCAACAAGAGCAATCAGAAGAATGCACAGTCCCTGCGGTCAGCCCAGACAGGCCGGAATCACCACAGGTGACAGACACTCACGTCAGTGTCCAACAACTAGAGCCCCAAATGCGGCGCTCCACGAGGGAGCGTAGATCACCTGAAAGACTAAACCTTTGATTCCAATAAGACTTTGTGGGGGCAGGTGATGTCATATATGTAACCACAATGTAACACCACTGTATTACTGTATACACTCAACCTAGATGCACACCTTGACCACAAGTGGTGAACTTATGGGAGACACTCCTCACCTGATCACTCAGGTATAAAAAGGGAGGTCCCACGCAGGGTCACTGTCTTTGGAGTCCTGTGAATAAAGAGTTCAGGTCACAGAGTGACCTCATCCCCAGAAAGTGCCTCGTGTGGTTTCATACGGTAGAGTAAGGACTTTACAGGTACAGTATGTGGATGACCTGCTCCTATTCACTGATGAGGGGGAGGAGCATGGCCCACTGCTGGCTGAACTGCTGGAGCTGCTGAAAGAAGAAGAATTTAAAGTGAATCCCAAGAAAGCACAGATCGGCCTGAAGGAAGTAAAATTCCTGGGACTGGCTGTGCGCGCTGGAGAAAGAGCCATTGACAAAGTTAGAAACATAGAAACATAGAAACATAGAAAATAGGTGCAGGAGTAGGCCATTCGGCCCTTCTAGCCTGCACCGCCATTCAATGAGTTCATGGCTGAACATTCCACTTCAGTACCCCATTCCTGCTTTCTCGCCATACCCCTTGATCCCCCTAGCAGTAAGGACCTCATCTAACTCCTTTTTGAATATATTTAGTGAATTGGCCTCAACAACTTTCTGTGGTAGAGAATTCCACAGGTTCACCACTCTCTGGGTGAAGAAGTTCCTCCGCATCTCGGTCCTAAATGGCTTACCCCTTATCCTTAGACTGTGACCCCTGGTTCTGGACTTCCCCAACATTGGGAACATTCTTCCTGCATCTAACCTGTCTAACCCCGTCAGAATTTTATATGTTTCTATGAGGTCCCCTCTCATTCTTCTGAACTCCAGTGAATACAAGCCCAGTTGATCCAGTCTTTCTTGATAGGTCAGTCCCGCCATCCCGGGAATCAGTCTGGTGAACCTTCGCTGCACTCCCTCAATAGCAAGAATGTCCTTCCTCAGGTTAGGAGACCAAAACTGTACACAATACTCCAGGTGTGGCCTCACCAATGCCCTGTACAACTGTAGCAACACCTCCCTGCCCCTGTACTCAAATCCCCTTGCTATGAAGGCCAACATGCCATTTGCTTTCTTAACCGCCTGCTGCACCTGCATGCCAACCTTCAATGACTGATGTACCATGACACCCAGGTCTCTTTGCACCTCCCCTTTTCCTAATCTGTCACCATTCAGATAATAGTCTGTCTCTCTGTTTTTACCACCAAAGTGGATAACCTCACATTTATCCACATTATACTTCATCTGCCATGCATTTGCCCACTCACCTAACCTATCCAAGTCACTCTGCAGCCTCACAGCATCCTCCTCGCAGCTCACACTGCCACCCAACTTAGTGTCATCCGCAAATTTGGAGATACTACATTTAATCCCCTCATCTAAATCATTAATGTACAGTGTAAACAGCTGGGGCCCCAGCACAGAACCTTGCGGTACCCCACTAGTCACTGCCTGCCATTCTGAAAAGTACCCATTTACTCCTACTCTTTGCTTCCTGTCTGACAACCAGTTCTCAATCCATGTCAGTACACTACCCCCAATCCCATGTGCTCTAACTTTGCACATCAATCTCTTGTGTGGGACCTTGTCGAACGCCTTCTGAAAGTCCAAATATACCACATCAACTGGTTCTCCCTTATCCACTCTACTGGAAACATCCTCAAAAAATTCCACAAGATTTGTCAAGCGTGATTTCCCTTTCACAAATCCATGCTGACTTGGACCTATCATGTCACCTCTTTCCAAATGCACTGCTATGACATCCTTAATAATTGATTCCATCATTTTACCCACTACCGATGTCAGGCTGACCGGTCTATAATTCCCTGTTTTCTCTCTCCCTCCTTTTTTAAAAAGTGGGGTTACATTGGCTACCCTCCACTCCATAGGAACTGATCCAGAGTCAATGGAATGTTGGAAAATGACTGTCAACGCATCCACTATTTCCAAGGCCACCTCCTTAAGTACTCTGGGATGCAGTCCATCAGGCCCTGGGGATTTATCGGCCTTCAATCCCATCAATTTCCCCAACACAATTTCCCGGCTAATAAGGATTTCCCTCAGTTCCTCCTCCTTACTAGACCCCCCGACCCCTTTTATAACCGGAAGGTTGTTCGTGTCCTCCTTCGTGAATACCGAACCAAAGTACTTGTTCAATTGGTCCGCCATTTCTTTGTTCCCCGTTATGACTTCCCCTGATTCTGACTGCAGGGGTCCTACGTTTGTCTTTACTAACCTTTTTCTCTTTACATATCTATAGAAACTTTTGCAATCCGTCTTAATGTTCCCTGCAAGCTTCTTCTCATACTCCATTTTCCCTGCCCTAATCAAACCCTTTGTCCTCCTCTGCTGAGTTCTAAATTTCTCCCAGTCCCCAGGTTCGCTGCTATTTCTGGCCAATTTGTATGCCACTTCCTTGGCTTTAATACTATCCCTGATTTCCTTGATAGCCACGGTTGAGCCACCTTCCCTTTTTTATTTCTATGCCAGACAGGAATGTACAATTGTTGTAGTTCATCCATGCGGTCTCTAAATGTCTGCCATTGCCCATCCACAGTCAACCCCTTAAGTATCATTCGCCAATCCATCCCAGCCAATTCATGCCTCATACCTTCAAAGTTAGCCTTCTTTAAGTTCTGGACCATGGTCTCTGAATTAACTGTTTCATTCTCCATCCTAATGCAGAATTCCACCATATTATGGTCACTCTTCCCCAAGGGGCCTCGCACAACGAGAAGGGAAACAGTGCAGAGGTTACCAGCCCCCAACAAAGTAACAGGAGTAAGATCTTTTCTAGGGCTAACTGGGTACTGCAGAGATTTCATTGAGGATTATGCAGCCACAGCAGCCCCTCTGCTCTGACTCTTACACAAGGGAGTGGAGTGAGATTGGGATGAATGTTGCGAGGCAGCATTTATCCAACTCAAGAAAGACCTTCAGACCGCGCCAGCTCGAGGGGCTATTGATTGTGTAAAGAGTTTTTCCTGGAAGTAGCAGCTAGTGGGGACAGTCCAAGCGCAGTGCTGCTCCAGGAGCGGTACGGCCGGCTGAGGTCAGTGGTCTACTCCTCCAGTGTAAAGTCCTTACTCTACAGCATGAAACCACACGAGGCACATTCTGGGGACAAGGTCACTCTGTGACCTTAACTCTTTATTCACAGGACTCCAAAGACGATGACCCTGCGTGGGACCTCCCTTTTTATACCCGTGTGATCAGGTAAGGAGTGTCTCCCACAAGTTCACCCCTAGTGGTCAAGGTGTGCATCTAGGTTGAGTGTATACAGTAATACAGTGGTGTTACATTGTGGTTACATAAATTACATCACGTCTCCCCCCGCCCCCCCAAAGTCTTATTGGGATCATAGGTTCAGTATTTCAGGTGGTCTACACTCCCTCGCGGAGCGCCGCAGTTGGGGTTCTGGTTGTTGGATACTGACGTGAGTGTCTGTCACCTGTGGTGATTCCGGCCTGTCCGGGCTGACCGCAGGAACTGTGCATTCTTCTGATTGCTCTTGTTGCTCGTTCACTGGCGGTGTTGTGAGCTCCATCTCATGGTCTTTTTCAGGTTCCCCCGTGTCGATGCTGAACCTTTTTTTCACTTGGTCCAGATGCTTTCAGCATATCTGACCATTGTTGAGTTTTACCATGATGACCCTATTCCCCTCTTTGTCAATTACAGTGCCCTCAAGCCATTTGGGCTCCATGGCGTGATTGAGGATGAATACAGGATAATTTATTTCTATACATCTCCCCCTCGAATTATGGTCATGGTACTCGTTTTGTGACTTGCGCTTGCCCTCAACTATGTTGGTCAGGACTGGGTGAATGAGGGACAACCGAGTTTTGAGTGTCCGTTTTATTAGTAGTTCTGCGGTGGGGAACCCCGTGAGTGAGTGCGGTGGGATCTATAGGCCAGCAGGAGATGCAATAGGCGGCATTGTAGGGAGGGTCCTTGAATTCTGAGAATACCTTGCTTAATGATTTGGACCGCACGTTCCGCCTGGCCATTGGAGGCCGGCTTGAACAGTGCAGTCCTGACGTGGTTGATGCCATTGCCCGACATAAACTCTCGGAATTCGTAGCTTGTGAAACATGGGCCATTATCACTAACCAGGATGTCCGCCAAGCCATGGGTTGCAAAGATGGCACGTAGGCTTTCCACGGTGGTGGATGACGTGCATGAATTCAGAATGATGCACTCGATTCATTTCGAGTATGCATCTACCACAATAAGGAACATCTTACCCATGAACGGGCCCGCGTAGTCAACATGAATGCGTGACCATGGCCTGGTGGGCCAGGGCCACGGACTGAACGGGGCCTCCCTGGGGGCATTACCCAGCTGGGCACACGTCGTGCATCTGCGAACACAGTGGTCCAGGTCTGAATCAATTCCAGGCCACCAAACGTGTGACTGGGCAATAGCCTTCATCAGCACAATGCCTAGTTGCTCGCTGTGGAGTTCCCCGATGAATGCCTCCCTGTCCTTCTGGGGCATAATTATCCCATAGTAGGCAGTCGGCTTGGATGGAGAACTCATCCACCCATCTATGTAACGGTCTGACCTCCTCAGGGCATGCTCCGTGTGCGGGCGCCCAATCCCCAGTCAGGACATATTTCTTACTCAGGGATAGGAGGGGATCTCTGTTTGTCCAGATTTTGACCTGGCGGGCTGTGATGGGGGAGCCTGCGCTGTCAAAGGCATCGACAGCCATGACCATCTCGCCGCTTTGCTCTGCTGCCCCCTCAGTGGTGGCCAGTGGAAGCCTGCTGAGCGCGTCAATGCTATTTTTAGTGCCGGGCCGGTGCTGGATGGAGTAGCCATAAGCAGCCAGCGTGAGAGCCCAGGCCACAGGAATGTGGGAAGGGAGGACCTTGAGACAATCACTATCACTAGGGGGGTAGTGCTGGACAGGCTAATGGGACTCAAGGTAGACAAGTCCCCTGGTCCTGATGAAATGCATCCCAGGGTATTAAAAGAGATGGCGGAAGTTATAGCAGATGCATTCGTTATAATCTACCAAAATTCTCTGGATTCTGGGGAGGTACCAGCGGATTGGAAAGTAGCTAATGTAACGCCTCTGTTTAAAAAAGGGGGCAGGCAAAAGGCAGGTAACTATAGGCCGGTTAGTTTAACATCTGTAGTGGGGAAAATGCTTGAAACTATCATTAAGGAAGAAATAGCGGGACATCTGGATAGGAATAGTGCAATCAAGCAGACGCAACATGGATTCATGAAGGGGAAATCATGTTTAACTAACTTACTGGAATTCTTTGAGGATATAACGAGCATGGTGGATAGAGGTGTACCGATGGATGTGGTGTATTTAGATTTCCAAAAGGTATTCGATAAGGTGCCACACAAAAGGTTACTGCAGAAGATAAAGGTACGCGGAGTCAGAGGAAATGTATTAGCATGGATAGAGAATTGGCTGGCGAACAGAAAGCAGAGTCGGGATAAATGAGTCCTTTTCCGGTTGGAAATCAGTGGTTAATGGTGTGCCACAGGGATCAGTGCTGGGACCACAACTGTTTACAATATACATATATGACCTAGAAGAGGGGACAGAGTGTAATGCAACAAAATTTGCAGATGACACTAAGATTAGTGGGAAAGCGGGTTGTGTAGAGGACTCAGAGAGACTGCAAGGAGATTTGGATAGGTTAAGCGAATGGGCTAAGGTTTGGCAGATGGAATACAATGTTGGAAAGTGTGAGGTCATCCACCTTGGGAAAAAAAACAGTAAAAGGGAATATTATTTGAATGGGGAGAAATTACAACATGCTGTAGTGCAGAGGGACCTGGGGGTCCTTGTGCATAAATCCCAAAAGGTTAGTTTGCAGGTGCAGCAGGTAATCAGGAAGGCAAATGGAATGTTGGCCTTCATTGCGAGAGGGATGGAGTACAAAAGCAGGGAGGTCTTGCTGCAACTGTATAAGGTATTGGTAAGGCCGCACCTGGAGTACTGCGTGCAGTTTTGGTCACCTTACTTAAGGAAGGATATACTAGCTTTGGAAGGGGTACAGAGACGATTCACTAGGCTGATTCCAGAAATGATGGGGTTACCTTATGATGATAGATTGAGTAGACTGGGTCTTTACTTCTTGGAGTTCAGAAGGATGAGGGGTGATCTTATAGAAACATTTAAAATCATGAAAGGGATAGACAAGATAGAGGCAGAGAGGTTGTTTCCATTGGTCGGGGAGACTAGAACTAGGGGGCACAGCCTCAAAATACGGAGGAGCCAATTTAAAACCGAGTTGAGAAAGAATTTCTTCTCCCAGAGGGTTGTGAATCTGTGGAATTCTCTGCCCAAGGAAGCAGTTGAGGCTAGCTCATTGAATGTTTTCAAGTCGAAGATAGATAGATTTTTAACCAATAAGGGAATTAAGGGTTACGGGGAGAGGGCGGGTAAGTGGAGCTGAGTCCACGACCAGATCAGCCATGATCTTATTGAATGGCGGAGCAGGCTCGAGGGGCTAGATGGCCTACTCCTGTTCCTAATTCTTATGTTCTTATGTTCTTATGTATGCGAGCTGATGCGTTGGCATTGACAGCCTTGCTGTCTGACAACAGGGATGTTAATGATGTTAATGGCTTGTGGTTCGTCTTTAATTCAAATTTCCTACCAAAGAGGTTCTGATGGATTTTTTTTACATCATAGACACATGCAAGCGCTTCCTGCTCGACCATCCCATATCCCCGTTCTGCTTGAGAGAGCAACATGGAGGCATAAGCCACAGGTTGTAGCTGGCCCTCAGTATTGCCCTGCTGCAACACGCACCCAACCCCATAGGACGATGCATCACATGTCAGAACTAATTTTTTACAGGGGTCATACAGGGTCAACAACTTGTTTGAACAAAGTAGGTTTTGCGCCCGATCAAATGCCCGTTCCTGACAGTCCCCCCAAAACCAATCGCAACCCTTATGCAGGAGCACGTGTAGCAGCTCCAACAATGTGCTCAAGTTCGGCAGAAAGTTCCCAAAATAGTTTAACAGTCCCAGAAATGACCGCAACTCCGATGTGTTGCAAGGTCTGGGTGCTCGTCGAATCGCCTCTGTTTTGGATTCGGTGGGCCAAATCCCATCTGCAGCAACCCTCCTGCCCAGAAACTCAACCTCAGGAGCTAAGAACACACATTTAGACATCTTGAGTCATAGGCCTACACGATCCAGTCAGCATAGCACCTCCTCCAGGTTGTGGAGGTGTTCCTCGGTGTCTCAACCCGTGATGAGGGTGTCGTCCTGGAATACAATCGTTCTAGGAATGGATTTCAGCAGGCTTTCCATGTTTCGTTGAAAAATCGCGGCCGCTGATCGAATGCCAAACGGGCACCTGTTATAAACAAACAGTCCCTTGTGCGTGGTGATGGTGGTCAGTAGTTTAGATTCGCCGTCCAGTTCCTGGGTCATATAGGCTGAAGTAAGGTCGAACTTGGTGAACAGCTTGCCGCCTGCCAGCGTGGCAAAAAGGTCCTCCGCTCTCGGGAGTGTGTATTGATCTTGTAGGGACACCCGATTGATGGTGGCCTTATAGTCGCCATAGATCCTGACAGAGCCATCCGCTTTTAGGACGGGAATGATGGGGCTCACCCAGTTGCTGAATTCAACAGGCGAGATGATGCCCTCGCTTAACAGCCAGTCCAATTTGCTCTCGATCTTTTCCCGCATCACATATGGCACCGTTCTGGCTTTGTGGTGCACTGGCCTGGAGTCCGGGGTGATGTGTATCACTACTTTAGTACCTTTGAAAGTCCCGCCGCCAGGTTTGAATAGTGAATTGAATTGTTGTGAGCATGAACTTCGCTCCACAGATGACATTGCGTGAACATCCCCCCATTTCCAGTTCATCTCGGCTAACTAGCTCTTTCCCAGCAGTGCGGGACCATTGCCCGGGACAATCCAGAGCGGCTGCCATTTCACTAACCCATTGTGTGTGACAGCCAGCATTGCACTGCCGAGCACCGGAATGATTTCTTTAGTGTAAGTCGGTAATTGTGTCTCAATACATGCTAATTTGGGACTACTGGCTTTAAGTGGCCATAGCTTCTCAAATTGCTGAACTCCCATGAGTGACTGGCTGGCCCCAGTGTCCAGCTCCATGCATACAGGGATACCATTTAATAAAACTCTCATCATTATAGGTGGCGTTCTGGTGTATGAATTGTGAATATTCGCCATATGGATCCGCTGAACCTCGGCGTCCATCGATTTGCCCCAAAAGTCATCCTGCCTCAAAGAACCCTCTTCTAGTCCATCCGCCTCATATATTAGTCTGGTTGTAGGTTTCCTGCACATTCGAGCTAAGTGGCCTCCGAGATTGCAGTTCCTGCAGACAAACTGTTGAAATCTGCAAGATCTAGCTGAGTGATTTCCCCCACACCTCCAGCATGAGTTAAAGTTTCCATTGTTGGGAACAAAGGGACAATGGCCAGGCATTCCGTGCTGACTGTCCCTTTGACTGCTCTTAAGTACCCTATTAGTGGGTGTCAATGGCTCCATCCCGGGCCGCATTGTCCACTGTGATGGCGTGAATGTCCGTTCAGCCTGCCATTGTCTCTGTTGAAGTCCTACTCTGGGGTCTATAGCTGCCTGGGGACTGTCGGATTGCCCCTGCCTGCCTGTGGGGTGCTGAGTCGCATTGATGATGTTGACTCCCTGATCCATCGCCGCGTTAGAGGCAGAATTGCGAGTGTATATTATTTTCATCTCTTCCTCCCCCTCCATGAAAGTTTGAGCCATCAACGCCGCCGCTTCCAAGGTCTCAATTAATTTGCGGAAAATTCCCGCGTGACCGATGCCCTCGATAAAGAAGTCACTTAGCATCTCCCCCCTGCAGGCATCTGTGAACTTACAGAGGCTGATCAAACGCCGGAGGTCCGCTACGAAATCCGGTATGCTCTGTCCTTCACGATGTTGGTGGCTGTAGAATCTGTGTCGGGTCATATGTATGCTACTCGCCGGTTTGAGGTGCTCCCCGATCAATTTGCTAAGTTCTTCAAAGGTTTTGTCCGCCGGCTTTTTGGGTGCTAGTAAGTCCTTCATGAGCGCCTCAGTCTTTGGTCCGCAGCTGGTCAAACGATGAGCCGTTCGCTTGTTGGCCACTGCAGCCCCCAGCCATTCTTTCGTAATGAAGCTTTGCTGAAGCCTCTCGACAAAATCATCCCAGTCTTCCCCAACACAGTACAGTTCCTCTGTGCTACTGGTGGCCATTCTCATGGGCTGTGAATTCCCGTTTTTCGTCACCAATGTAAAGTCCTTACTCTCCAGCATGAAACCACATGAGACACACTCTGGGGACAAGGTCACTCTGTGACCTTAACTCTATTCACAGGACTCCAAAGACGATGACCCTGCGTGGGACCTCCCTTTTTATACCCGTGTGATCAGGTAAGGAGTGTCTCCCAGAAGTTCACCCCTTGTGGTCAAGGTGTGCATCTAGGTTGAGTGTATACAGTAATACAGTGGTGTTACATTGTGGTTACATACATGACATCCAGGATATTCACGGACGTGGAAAAGGGATACTCCAACTGTGAGCGGCACCTCCTAGCCACTCACTGGGCTGTGAAAAAATCACTGATCTTCACAGGTGAGTCCCCTATCACAATCCTTACCCACCATATGCCCACCGAAATGTTTCTGGGCAGGAGAATCAAGGACCGGATGGTGAGCAGTGCCCGCATTGCTCGCTGCACCCTACTCCTCTCTCAGATGGACTTAAGGGTAAAGGGTCTCTATGAGCCAAGGCTCGCAGCCAACATGATCTATCCAGGGACAGCCCACCGGTGTTCCGTAGATGGGGTACGGGAAATTAACATAGGCTTTCGGGCTGGGTTACACCCCACAGGCCGAGAGATCTATGTGACAGTTCAAGCACGGTATCTGCGGGCAAACGACTCACAGGCTGTGGAGTGTATGGCCCAGAGGCAGGCATTGCCCTGGCGATTAAACTCCCCAGTACTATGAGTGCCCAGCACACTGATCTGTCAGCGGTGGGTGTACGTGGTCACACACCCCGAAGAATTCCCTACCCCATTCACGATTTGCTTGGACAGTATGTTCGCATGCAATTCGTGTACGGAGTATCTGGCTATCTGTTCCTTCGCGGATACACATCTGTAGACGGGAGACCCCTGGCAATTAAGACTTTACTGAAAAAGATCATGACAGCCATGGGGGAGGAAGGAAAGGTGTATATACATAAAGTAAAGGCACATTCTACCACTGAACCCTGTAGCGAGGGAAACCAGCAGGCTGACATGTTGGCCAAGCAGGGTGTCCACATGGGCAAGCTCTGGGACCCGTACAACCCAGGCCCCATCGCAGCAGTCAAGGGCAGGATTGGGATGACAGGGACGGCAGGGGTAGCATTGCCCCGGACCTGAAAACAGTTCAGACCCAAGACCCCGTCCTCAAAACTGTCCTGAACACGCTAGCCAAAGGGGAAAGGGTAGACAGCCCGTACGGCACCGCAGCTATTGCCATTAAAGAAGGCATGCTGTTCAGGGGGGAGCAATGGCTAGTGCCACAACAACACCGGAGAGAATTTCTCCAGCTGGCCCACGAGGGTCTAGGAGCAGTACACCCCGGACCTGAGGTCACTTGGCAACGGGTGGAACAAGCAACGTGGTGGTGGCTGGGACTTAGGGAAGACATCTGTGAGTTCTGCGCCAACTGTCTGGTGTGTGCTGCCAACAACCCTGACCCCCAGAAAAGGAAGATGTCTGTGGGACATATCAGGAGAGTGGAGGGACCCTGGCAGTCGATCCAGGTTGATTACATCGGGCCTCTACCTACTGCCCAGCGAGGCTACAAGTACTGCCTCGTATTGGTGGACGTATTCACCAAATGGGTGGAAGCCTTCCCATGCCGAACAGCCACTGCCCTGGGAACAGCTAGGATCCTGGTCAGGGAAGTGTTCTCCCGATGGGGACTACCCCAGTACATGGAGTCCGACCAAGGGAGTCACTTCACCGGGCAGGTGATGCAGGAGATCCTTAAGGTGCTAGGCATCAAAGGGAAATGGCATGTCGCCCACAACCCGCAGTCATCCGGGCCTGTGGAGCGTTTAAACCGCACTATAAAAGAAAGGTTGCGTAAAGAAACAGGGGACTCACCAAGAGGTGGGGAGAGGTCCTGCCACTGGTCCTCATGGGAATCCGGGCCAGCCAGTCAAAGAGCATGGGGTACTCCCCGCACGAGCTCATGACCGGCAGAGCCATGCGAACCCCTACCCATGTAGTAGCCCCGGTACTCACGGAAGGTCAGCTCAGGGAAGCGGGCTGGGACAGCTTTGTCAGGAACCTGTTTGAACATCTTAAACAAATTCACTGGCAGGCTGCTAACGACATGGGAAAACAGCATCGGAGGAACGGAATATTGCTAGAACCCCGCAAACACCACAAATGGAAGGTAGGGGACCAGGTCATGGTAAGGAACTACGCTCGAGTAGGGGTTTTTGAGGCACTGTACATGGGATCGTACCACATTGTCAACAAGGTCTATGCCGTGAAAATGCCCCGCCATACAAAGTGGTTCCACAGAGACTAGTGCAAACTTTTCAACCCCGGGATAGCAGCTAAGCGCAAGGGACAGCCAGAAACAGGGAACCGTGCTAAAGGCAGGGACCCTCAGCCAGCAGCCCCCGACTGTGGAAATCCCACAGGGGGTGTGGCAGACCACAGTCTGCACCGAGAGGGCGGTGGACTGTGTCACTGAAGGGGCTAGTCCCCCCAATCATTTGGGACTCGGACGCATCCCCAGTAGTCAGAGCCTTGGGAAGGACTCTCCGCATGCCATGGCCTAAAACACCGTGGTCACCAGCACCCCAATTTAAGTGGTTCAGCCCCGGGAGAGGGGCCAGCTGCAAAGGGGTACCTAAGATCAGGGACCAGCCCGCGGGCAGGGACCTCCAGCCGGTAGCCTCGGGCGACGAGGGACCTATGGAAGAGATAGGGGTGGACCAGTCACCAATTGGGCGTCCCCAGCCCATGGCCCTCGACCAGGTAGAACCCCCTGGGGATGAAATGAACCATGCAGCCACCTCCAAAGGAGTGGTGTGCTATAGCACCGGAGGGGACGTTCCCCCAATAGTGTGGGACTCAGACCCACCTCCGGTCTGAGTTGGAAACCCGGAGGCCAGAGAAGGAAGGAGAAGGACAGGAATTAACCTGGCAGATGTATATAAATAATACGATATGAGCTAAAATATGTTTAGTAAGAATCTAGCATAGTGTAGATTGCGTGCAATGATTTCAGGTCACTACGACTGAAAAGAAACCACATGTATGGAAGGAGTGAAACGAGTAGAATAGGATAAGAATGTTTAGATGAATATAGGATGTAAGAGTTTCAGCCGACAGCTGGTGACTAAATAGTGACATATAGGGCCCAAGTTTCCACATGATTCGCGCCTGATTTTTAGGAGCAACTGGTGGAGAACGGACTATTTTAGAAATCGCAATTCTCCACATTTTTTTTTCTGCAGTTCTAGTCAGGTAGAACAGTTCTAGTTTAGAACAGAATTTTTCCTTCAAAAGGGGGCGTGTCCGGCCACTGACGCCTGATTTGAAAGTTTCTACAGTGAAAATGTACTCCAAACTAAAGTAGAATGGAGCCAGTGAAGATTTTTGTAGAACTGAAAAAACCTGTTCTACACATTAAAAAATCAGGCGCAGGTTACAAATTAGGCGTCCAGAACGAGGTGTGGGGGGAGAGAACTCATTAAATTGGACAACAAATCCTTATTTATACTTCTACAAATATTATACAAATAAGTCCAACCTGAATAAACATTTATAAGCCAAGAAAAGATTAAATAAACCATCTTCCTACCTGTGTGAAAGTGCTTCAGCCAGGGAGAATTCTGCAGCCGTTCGTGCCGCTGAGCGGGAGGGGGAGAGGGGGGAGGGAGAGAGAGAGAGGGGGGAGGCAGAGAGAGAGAGGGGGGAGGGAGAGAGAGAGAGGGGAGGAGGGAGAGAGAGAGAGGGGGGGAGGGAGAGAGAGAGGGGGGGGAGGGAGAGAGAGAGGGGGGAAGGGAGAGAGAGAGAGAGGGGAGGGAGAGGGGGGGAGGGAGAGAGAGAGGGGGGAGGGAGAGAGAGAGAGAGAGAGGGGGGAAGGGAGAGAGAGAGAGAGGGGGGAGGGAGAGAGAGACAGGGAGGGGGAGAGAGAGAGACAGGGGGAGAGAGAGAGACAGGGGGGGAGGGAGAGAGAGAGAGGGGGGGGGAGGGAGAGAGAGAGAGAGGGGGGAGGGAGGGAGAGAGAGAGAGGGGGGGAGGGAGAGAGAGAGAGGGGGGGAGGGAGAGAGAGAGAGAGGGGGGGAGGGAGAGAGAGAGAGAGAGAGGGGGGGAGGGAGAGAGAGAGAGAGGGGGGAGGGAGAGAGAGAGAGGGGGGGAGGGAGAGAGAGAGAGAGGGGGGGAGGGAGAGAGAGAGAGGGGGGAGGGAGAGAGAGAGAGGGGGGAGGGAGAGAGAGAGGGGGGGAAGGGAGAGAGATAGAGGGGGGGAGGGAGAGAGAGAGAGGGGGGAGGGAGAGAGAGAGAGGGGGAGGGAGAGAGAGAGACGGGGGGAGGGAGAGAGAGAGAGGGGGGAGAGAGAGAGAGAGGGGGGGAGGGAGAGAGAGAGGGGGGTGAGGGAGAGAGAGAGAGGGGGAGAGAGAGAGAGATGGGGGGAGGCAGATAGAGAGAGGGGGGAGGGAGAGAGAGGAGGGGGAGAGAGAGGGGGTGAGGGGAGTGGAGAGGGGGGTGGGGGAGAGAGAGGGGG